>NC_140409.1:0-600000 GCF_056956725.1 Heliconius melpomene rosina
AGGGATTCGCAAAGACTGTAGAGAGTGGACACGAGAGTGTGTACTTTGTCAAAAGAGCAAAGTTCACCGTCATACCCTTGCTCCCTTATCCTCAATTCCAACTCCTACATCGAGGTTTGAACACATCCACCTCGACATCATCGGACCTTTAACTGTTTCGTCTGATTTCAGATATTGCCTTACTGTCATCGACCGTTTCACACGATGGCCTGAGGCATTCCCACTTAAGGACATCACAGCTGATTCCTGTGCTGCCGCTCTTCTCTCTGGTTGGATAGCAAGATTTGGTTGCCCTCTTCGAATTACAACCGATAGGGGTCGGCAATTCGAGTCGCATCTCTTCAAGGCACTATCAGCCATGGTTGGTGCACATCACTTTACGACTACTTCGTATCATCCAGCTTCCAACGGCTTGATCGAGAGACTCCATCGTCAGCTGAAGGCAGCTATCATGTGCCATCCCTCTTCGACCTGGACGGAAGCACTTCCCTTAGTGCTGCTGGGCATCCGTAGCGCTTGGAAGGATGATATTCAGGCTTCAGCGGCTGAGCTGGTCTACGGGGAGCTCCTTCGACTTCCAGGGCAATTTCTTGCACCCTCGGAGGATTACAGGACAGCAGATATCACAAATCTGGTCACTCGTCTTCGTGCTGGTATGGCACGACTCTCACCGAAGCCCACGTCATGGCATAGGACAGGTCCTTTTTATATGCCAGCTGACCTTGCAGAGACAACACATGTTTTTTTACGGCAGGACCACGTCCGCAAACCACTGGAACCACCTTATGCAGGCCCATACAAGGTTCTCAAGAGGACTCCTAAATATTTCAAAATAGACATATGTGGTAAGCCTAATAACGTTAGTGTGGACAGGATCAAGCCCGCATATGTTACGAGAGAGGCCGTTCCTGCATCAAAGAGGATAATAACAGCACCAAAGGCTATCTCTCAATCTGACGTGGAGCAGACACTTGAGAAGCGGACGAGAAGCGGAAGAAGAGTCAAGTTTCCAGACTACTATCGCCCTTAACCAGGTCTCTGGGGGGGAGTACTGTAGGGAACATTACTTATTCAAAATTAATATTAATATATTTACTAGAATCATCCGGACGCAGCGCATTGGAACAATTCAAACCTGTTCCGAGTTTTTTTGCTATGCGTGTCGTAGGCTGCTAGCCAGCATCGCCACGTTTAAAGAGTCGGCTAGAATCGCTTGCGACATTCACTTGTGTATCCATTGCTCTCTTAGCTTGCATTCAATTCTCAACCTTAACTTCTTGCTATTACGTGCTAGTTTAGCTTGTATTTTCCATTGGTATTTATTTAAATTTCTTTATTTCCTTCTGTGATTATTTTCTCTTCACGTATCTGTGAGTTAAATAAATTTGGACAATTTCTCCACAAAAATTGGATTTTTAATTTTACTCATTTAGTGTAAAATAAATAAGATCATATTAAATAGTGGTATCACATCTCAACCGCTATAAATTTGATTCATATATTTTTCATTCAATCTAATGAAAATTTAAATAATTTTCGACTTTTAGATGTTGATAATCGAATTATTTTACCTATAAATAATCAAATTCGTATTTTAGTTACAGCTACAGATGTAATTCACTCTTGAACAATTCCATCATTAGGAGTAAAAATTGACGCTAATCCAGGACGATTAAATCAAACTAGATTTTTTATTAATCGTCCTGGAATTTATTATGGTCAATGTTCTGAAATTTGTGGGGCAAATCATAGTTTTATACCTATTGTTATTGAAAGAATCCCTATAAAAAACTTTATTAATTGAATTAATAATTATTCATTAGATGATTGAAAGCAAGTACTGGTCTCTTAAACCATTTTATAGTGAATTAGCATTTACTTCTAATGATAAAGAATTAGTTAATAAATAACATAAATATGTCAAATTTAAATTATTACTTTTTGTAATATTCTTTTATTCCTCAAATAATACCTATCAATTGAATAATTTCATTATTATTTTTTATTTCTATTTTTATTAGTTTTATAATTATACATTATTTTATTTTTAATTATAAAAATAATTTTAATTTTAAAAAAATTAATAAAAATAATTTCAAAAAAAATTGTTGAAAATGATAAATAATCTTTTTTCAATTTTTGATCCTTCAACAAATTTATTTAATTTCCCATTTAATTGAATTAGAACATTTATTGGATTATTATTTATTCCTTTATATTTCGGATTTTTTCCTAATCGTCATTATTTATTATGAAATTTTATTTCTAATAAACTTCATAATGAATTTAAAACTTTATTAGAACCAAATAGAATTAATGGATCAACTTTTATTTTTATTTCATTATTCTTTTTTATTTTATTTAATATTTTTTTAGGTTTATTCCCATATATTTTTACTAGAACAAGTCATCTTAATATATCCCTTTCATTATCTTTAACATTATGATTAAGATTTATAATTTATGGATGATTAAATAATACACAACATATATTTATTCATATAATTCCTCAGGGAACACCAACTATTTTAATACCTTTTATAGTACTAATTGAAACTATTAGTAATATTATTCGACCTGGAACTTTAGCAGTTCGATTAACAGCTAATATAATTGCAGGTCATTTACTTTTAACTTTATTAAGTAATACAGGTATTAATATACTTAATTATTTATTAATTATTTTAATTATTGTTCAAATTTTATTATTAATTCTTGAATTGCCGTAGCAATTATTCAATCTTATGTAATTTCTATTTTAAGAACTCTTTATTCTAGAGAAGTAAATTAATGTCTAATCATAATCATCCCTATCACTTAGTTGACTATAGACCTTGACCCTTAACAGGAGCTATTGGAGTAATAACCTTAGTAACTGGTTTAGTAAAATGATTTCATAATTTTAATATAAACTTATTATTTATTGGATATATTATCGTATTATTAACTATATTTCAATGATGACGAGATATTTGTCGAGAAAGAACATTCCAAGGAAAACATACTATTATAGTATCAAAAGGTTTACGGTGAGGAATAATTTTATTTATTATTTCTGAAAATTTTTTCTTCATTTCTTTTTTCTGAGCATTTTTACGCATTTCAGCGGTGAGGAATCATTTTAGAATAGAATAGAATAGAATATACTTTATTGCACACATAAAAGAAATATATAGAAAGAACAACACAAATAAAATTTAAAGAAAAACACGTATGCAAAGGCGGTCTTATTGCTTTAAGCAATCTCCACCAGACAACCTTTGAAACATTACGGATAAAATGTAATGAGGAGAAAGGGGATAACGTCTCAGTGCAAATTTTATGAAATATAATTACATATTATATAATATATAATAAACTAAGTCAATAATATAAAATAAACTTACATAAAATGTGTTTAATGTTTATATACTTTACACATACATACATACATACATACAAATATTGAAAAAAACAATATATACTTACACATATATACATACATACATAAAACGTGTTCAAAAATATATACATATATCAGGGAAGCAGATTATTTAAGTTGCCAGTTGTCAAAACCAGATGGTGTTGCCTGTCACTCTGACGTCGCACCGATCGATGACAATCACATAAAACCAACCGCACGGACGTACGCTCAGTCGAGGCTCTACCACGGCTCGGTGCACTACTCGTGCTCCACCGCTGGCCAACCTCGACTACTTCAATTACAAATGTGGTTAAGACCTATTTGCAATTATACTGGGCTGGAGCAGTGAAAGGCGAGTGTTAGTACTGTAAAGGGATCCCTTAAGCCTACAGTTGTGGTCACAAGTCCACGGCACTGCTCCAAGCTTCACGTCAAGAGTAAGATAACATTTCTTATAATTACCACGCCCGAATTAGAAGTACGATGTCGGTCATATCTGTCTACATCAGAAGTGGGATCGGAACAAGCTCCGGTCCCAATCACCTTAGTCTCCGACACATAATATTAAAAAAAATAAATAAATATAAACTATTATACTAAATTAAATAAGTACTCTTTCAGACGATTTTTAAAACTGTATAGACATTTGGAATGACGAACTTCTGTAGGAAGTTCATTCCAAAGAATTGCAGATTTCATAGTAAAAGACTTAGAATAAAATAGGGTATGGGAAGTTGGTAATTTAAGGAGATTATCACAACGGGATCTAAGGTGGAGGTGAAGAAGTGAATCGGCACCTAGGAAACAAAATCGATCTTTTAAGTAGGAGAGAGAGAGTTGTACAGGATAGAATAGAGGAGAGTCAGCATGCGGAAATTTCGGCGATGTCGGATAGGAAGCCATCCAAGCTGACGACGATGATCAGAAACATGATCAAATTTACGTAAACCGAAGATAAATCTAATACATAGATTTTGTAACCGCTCTAGTTTATTTAGTTGTTCCTCAGATAAGTCTGGGTAACACGAATCAGCATAGTCTAAAATCGGTAACAGTAGTGAATGAGCTAGAGCAGTTTTGGTCTTTATAGGTAGGAAATATTTCCATCGTTTGAGCGATCCGATAGTGGCAAATAATTTACGGCTAACCTCAGCTATCTGTACTGACCAAGATAGGGAATTGTCTATAATAATACCAAGGTTCTTAATAGATGGACTCAGACTCAAATCGACGCCGCCAAACTGTATAGCAGGGAGGCTATTCTGGTCAAGTTTTTTTAGTTGCTTAGAGCCACCAATAATACTGACTTGTGACTTGGCAGGATTGACAGTTAAGCCAAAAGATTTGCTCCACCTACTAACATTCCGCAAATCTTCGTTAAGCTTATGAATAGCCTCACTAACATCATCAAACGGGGCGGCTAAGTAAATTTGAAGGTCGTCAGCATATAGATGAAAGGAAGAGCGAGAGATTTTGGGAAACTGAATTAATAAAAATGGAGAAAAGGAGAGGATAGAGGACACCACCTTGGGGAACACCGGCAGAAAGAGAGCAAAGGGAAGATGACTTGTCATTGGCTTGAACGTACTGTTGCCGATCACATAAATAGCTTCTGAACCACTCAGTGGCTTCAGGAGAGATATTTATTGAACGCAGAACAGCAACCAAGAGATCAGTATCAACAGAATTAAAGGCGTTGCTAAAGTCCAGCAAAGCAATGACTGTAAGATTTTGTTTGTCCATGCTAAGTCTGATATCGTCACAAACTTTAATCAAAGTAGTGACTGTGCTATGCCCGTTACGGAATCCAGACTGGAACTCGGATAATATATGGTTGTCAAATAGATATTGATTTAGTTGCTGAAAAACAATACGTTCCAAGACCTTTGACAAGAAAGGATGGATGGAGATATGGAAGGAAGGATGGAGCATCGCCACGTTTAAAGAGTCGGCTAGAATCGCTTGCGACATTCACTTGTGTATCCATTGCTCTCTTAGCTTGCATTCAATTCTCAACCTTAACTTCTTGCTATTACGTGCTAGTTTAGCTTGTATTTTCCATTGGTATTTATTTAAATTTCTTTATTTCCTTCTGTGATTATTTTCTCTTCACGTATCTGTGAGTTAAATAAATTTGGACAATTTCTCCACAAAATTTGGATTTTTAATTTTACTCATTTAGTGTAAAATAAATAAGATCATATTAAATAGTGGTATCACATCTCAACCGCTATAAATTTGATTCATATATTTTTCATTCAATCTAATGAAAATTTAAATAATTTTCGACTTTTAGATGTTGATAATCGAATTATTTTACCTATAAATAATCAAATTCGTATTTTAGTTACAGCTACAGATGTAATTCACTCTTGAACAATTCCATCATTAGGAGTAAAAATTGACGCTAATCCAGGACGATTAAATCAAACTAGATTTTTTATTAATCGTCCTGGAATTTATTATGGTCAATGTTCTGAAATTTGTGGGGCAAATCATAGTTTTATACCTATTGTTATTGAAAGAATCCCTATAAAAAACTTTATTAATTGAATTAATAATTATTCATTAGATGATTGAAAGCAAGTACTGGTCTCTTAAACCATTTTATAGTGAATTAGCATTTACTTCTAATGATAAAGAATTAGTTAATAAATAACATAAATATGTCAAATTTAAATTATTACTTTTTGTAATATTCTTTTATTCCTCAAATAATACCTATCAATTGAATAATTTCATTATTATTTTTTATTTCTATTTTTATTAGTTTTATAATTATACATTATTTTATTTTTAATTATAAAAATAATTTTAATTTTAAAAAAATTAATAAAAATAATTTCAAAAAAAATTGTTGAAAATGATAAATAATCTTTTTTCAATTTTTGATCCTTCAACAAATTTATTTAATTTCCCATTTAATTGAATTAGAACATTTATTGGATTATTATTTATTCCTTTATATTTCGGATTTTTTCCTAATCGTCATTATTTATTATGAAATTTTATTTCTAATAAACTTCATAATGAATTTAAAACTTTATTAGAACCAAATAGAATTAATGGATCAACTTTTATTTTTATTTCATTATTCTTTTTTATTTTATTTAATATTTTTTTAGGTTTATTCCCATATATTTTTACTAGAACAAGTCATCTTAATATATCCCTTTCATTATCTTTAACATTATGATTAAGATTTATAATTTATGGATGATTAAATAATACACAACATATATTTATTCATATAATTCCTCAGGGAACACCAACTATTTTAATACCTTTTATAGTACTAATTGAAACTATTAGTAATATTATTCGACCTGGAACTTTAGCAGTTCGATTAACAGCTAATATAATTGCAGGTCATTTACTTTTAACTTTATTAAGTAATACAGGTATTAATATACTTAATTATTTATTAATTATTTTAATTATTGTTCAAATTTTATTATTAATTCTTGAATTGCCGTAGCAATTATTCAATCTTATGTAATTTCTATTTTAAGAACTCTTTATTCTAGAGAAGTAAATTAATGTCTAATCATAATCATCCCTATCACTTAGTTGACTATAGACCTTGACCCTTAACAGGAGCTATTGGAGTAATAACCTTAGTAACTGGTTTAGTAAAATGATTTCATAATTTTAATATAAACTTATTATTTATTGGATATATTATCGTATTATTAACTATATTTCAATGATGACGAGATATTTGTCGAGAAAGAACATTCCAAGGAAAACATACTATTATAGTATCAAAAGGTTTACGGTGAGGAATAATTTTATTTATTATTTCTGAAATTTTTTTCTTCATTTCTTTTTTCTGAGCATTTTTACGCATTTCAGCGGTGAGGAATCATTTTAGAATAGAATAGAATAGAATATACTTTATTGCACACATAAAAGAAATATATAGAAAGAACAACACAAATAAAATTTAAAGAAAAACACGTATGCAAAGGCGGTCTTATTGCTTTAAGCAATCTCCACCAGACAACCTTTGAAACATTACGGATAAAATGTAATGAGGAGAAAGGGGATAACGTCTCAGTGCAAATTTTATGAAATATAATAATAATAATAATAATAATAATAACACTTTATTGCACTTTTACAATTGGACTATACATTTGACTACACAGTATATATAAGATTAATGTGCAATGGCGGCCTTATCGCTAAGAGCGATCTCTTACAGGCAACCGACATTACAGGATATGTAGAACACAAACGCAGAACGGTGCAAAAAGCATTGTATTACTTATAATAATAAAATAAAATATCTTCTACAAACATATACCTAACTACTTACTATGATTACTTTAATATAAACATATATATTAATAATATTACATATATAGATACACATATATATATATATATACATATATATACATAGATACATATATACATAGATACATATATACATAGATACACAAATATTCATACATAAACTAAGTGTAATAAAATCAGTTTATAGACTGTTCCAGGTAGTATTGTTTAAGACGACGTTTAAATATTCCAACCGTCTGAGATTTTCTGATATTCACCGGCAGCTCATTCCAGAGCTTTACTGTCTTGACAGTAAAGGAGTCACCATAGCATTTCGATCGGGACAAAGGTGTTTGAAGGAGGTTGTCAGTGCGGGAACGGAGACATTGGACATGAAAGGAATTCGACCCTAAGAACTTAAACCGTTCTTTAAGGTACGAAGGAGTAATAGGATGAAAAAGGATGGTATAAAGGAGAGTGAGGGAATGTAGATTACGCCTGTATTTTATTGAGAGCCATTTCAGTTGAGCACGAAACTGTGACACATGGTCGTACTTTTTAAGTCCAAATATAAATCTTATTATAGCATTTTGCAGACGCTCGAGCTTATTAAGCAGTTGCTGAGACAAATCCAGATAGCAAGAATCGGCGTAATCTAGAATGGGAAGGAGAAGAGTGTGGGCTAAGGATATTTTGGTTTTCAATGGTAAGAGGTTCTTCCATCTTCTTAGTCCCCCTAAGGCGGAGAAAACCCTACGACTAAGCTCAGAAACGCGGGGTGACCAGGAAAATGTGCTATCCATTCTGATCCCCAAGTTCACAACACTCTCACTAGGCTCTAAACATATATTATCAAGCGAAACCGATGGTAGAGGTACATGTAATTTAAACAGTTGTTTAGAGTTTCCAAAAATACATAGCTGAGATTTATTTGGGTTTAAAGAAAGCCCAAATGTTTTACACCAGATACTTATTAGCTGAAGGTCGGAGTTAATTTTAGCAACCGCGCTAGAAATTTCATTCGTGGCTACGGTTGTATAAATTTGTAAATCATCAGCGTAAAGATGATAAGAAGACGATATATGTGGAGTGAGAGTGTTAATGAAAATGGAAAAAAGGAGGGGAGACAGCACACCACCCTGAGGCACGCCAGCGCTAATATAGCTTAGTGAGGATTGTCTACCATCCAGTATGACACTCTGTCTGCGGCCGCGAAGGTATGAAGAAAACCATTCAGTAGCTGTTGAGGAAAAATTTATGGACTTTAATATGGCTAGCAATATATCAAAGTCAACAGAATTGAAGGCATTTGAAAAGTCTAGCAGAACAAGTAGAGTAACTTGCTGGTTGTCAATACTGAATCGAATATCATCACAGACTTTATTAAGTGCAGTTACTGTGCTATGTCCAGGGCGGAAACCTGATTGGAAAGGGGAAAGGATATTATTATTATGTAAAAATAAGTATAGTTGTTCATGAACAATACGTTCGAGGACTTTGGACAGGAAGGGAAGAATGGAAATCGGCCTATGGTTAGAGAAGGATGTTGGATTGGACGTTTTGGATGTTTTTGGGATAGGGATCACTAGTGCATGGCGCCAAGCATCAGGAAATTCACTGGACGAAAGGGAGAAGTTAAAGATATGGGATAAGACAGGAAGAACATAATTAAGCGATAATATAATCATACGACGACTAATATTATCATAGCCAGTAGCATCCGATTTAATGGCTATCACGTGCTTACGGATTTGTGCCGTAGAGATGGGTTTGAAAAGGAAAGGAGGTGAAGGATTCGGAAGTAATGACAGTGATTGAAGGGTGTTTAATTTAGTGATGTCGTCCATCTTATTGACATTCGTAAAGAAATTATTCAGTGAATCTAAATCCATGCAGTTGCTTAAGATTGGTGTATGCCGAGTGCGTCTACCTCCTATTCCCATCGCATTCAGAAATTTCCAAGTTTTTGCAGGACTCCTGGGGTCTATAGATGTAAAAATATGGTTACGTCGCGCATCTCTGCAAGCCTTGTTACATCTGTTCCGTAGTTTTTTGTACCTCTGAAGATTTGCATCCGTAGGATTCATTTTGTATTTGGACTTTGCAGTATTTCGTTTGACCATAAGTATCTTAATATCTTGCGTTAACCACGGAGCAGGGAGATGTTTTATTTTTATTGGTCGAAGCGGCGCGTGAATGTCGAAAAGCTCAATTAATATGGAATTAAAAATATTTAATTTATCATTAATAGTACCTGCATTAAAAATGCAATCCCAGTCAATACGACTAAGATCACTCATAAATTTTTCGTTGTCGATGTTATTGAAGGATCTTCGCATCACTACCGTTGGCTTTAGCTTGGGTGGTCGTATTTTGTATGATAGGTAAACGAGGTCGTGATAGGAGAACGCTTCCGCTGAGATTTGTCCGAAGGTAGCTACGCGCTCGTTTGATGAGACAACCATGAGGTCCAGCAAGGATGGCACGCAACCAGGGAAGAGGTGGGTTGCATTCGTCGGAAGGATATTTAGGTTAGAGCTATTGATTATGGTTTTAAGCCGAGTTGAGCGTGTGTCTTTCTTAACGAGACATGTGTTAAAGTCACCCATTATGATGGAGTGGTCAACTTCTGGCACATACTTTTCTAAAAGAATCTCAAACGAATCAAAATAATTCACATGTAAGGTGGGACTATAAAAGACACCAAGTAACATCTTAAGAGTGCCAAATAGGACCTCTATAAAGATATGTTCCGATGAATTTGAGTAAGCTGAAGGCGATTTATCTAATATTGAAAAGGGAATGTGGCTCCTAAGATAAATAGCTACTCCCCCTCCACCTTTCCCTGTCCTATCGTTTCGTATCAGGTGAAAACCCGGTAGGGCATATGCAGTTGATGGTAAACTGGGTTTGAGAAATGTCTCAGATACGAGTACTGCATGAACATCTCTTACATTAAATGAGTCAAGGAGGTCTGGATAATGGGCTGGTATGCTTTGCGCATTGATGTGGACTACATTAAAATTTTTTGAAAAGTTTTTAAGTTTGCTGTCTAATATTGAGTTGAGAGGATCAGATATGCTATGGCAACTATCGTCGGATGTTGTAGAAACGCACTGGTGAAAAGAATTATCAGATATACTACCACTATAAACACTATCATTATTATGCATACTAACAATAACTTAATATTAATACACAAATAATATAAACGTATATATTATATTATATTTAAATATAGATAATATAAATATATATATAAAAATTATAATAATAATAATAATATTGATATATATAAATATTAATGACAATATATATAAAATAATATTAAATAAAATAGAACTGTAATGCGACACTTTGTTCAACCGTCAGCAGTATTTTAAAGTTGACTACTATAATAAAAAAAAATAAAAGAAAAATTACATAAATACACAAGACTTGTTATCGTATAACGAAACGATTTTAGCGGCATATATTATCTATCACTATGTAGATGTCGACTGTCATTATTGCGTTTGTTTATATCGCTTAACAAAAAGAAAATGAAAATAGTGGGTAAACTTACATATAGTTAACTAAAAACAAGATTATTGAATATTAAGAACCAAACAAATAGTAGATAAGTGTGGACTAAAAAAAAAAAAGAAAAAAAACAAAAACATATAACTTAATAGGAAAAACCCACTTCACTAAATCGTGAAACAGAAGCGTAAACAAACAGGTTACTTTTTTACAACTCTTCTCATTGGACGAACAGTTGGCTTGGCTGCAGCAGCTGACTTGACAGTAGTGGGAGCGCATGTACCTTGACTTCGAGGTTCTAAATTGGTGGATATACAATCAAGTTCCGCACAGTGAACTATAGTATGACGCTTACCGTCCGGGCCAATAACAATTACAAAGCCGTCTTTTGTCCAGCATTTAGAGATACCAAACCGCTGTCTTGCCAGCATAAAAGTTTCATGTCTGGCCTTGGTTAGAAATTCAGAGAGAGTAATACCTGTGTTCTTAAGAGTTGATTTTGAGTACCATATTTGATTCCTAAGCGATTGGTCTCTGAACTTGACTAAAATGGGCCTTGACTTCCCTGGAGAGATTTTACCCAGGCGCTGGACTCTAGTGAAGTCATCTGCACAGAAATCTGAGACTTTGAGATGTTTGGCCAGCACCTGGGTCACTTGCGATGCAGTGTCCTCATTTCTTTGTTCAGTGACACCATGTACTAACAATATTTTTCTACGACTTCGCATTTCCATGTTGTCATACTGTCTAGTAAGAAGCTGCACCTGAAGCTGAAGCCCCTCCAGAGCATTCAATACAAATGATCTAAAAGTATTGAACTGGGATGTAATGTTAGTTGTTGGGCTTGCCATGTTGCTTGCATTGTTTAAACTTTTTTGAAATTCAGCCATTTGAAAATTGAAGTGCTGTGTCAGCTCATCTATCGAGTGCTTAATAGAATCCATGGTAATGCTTGAGAATATTTTAAAAAAGTATGTACTACACAGTTGCTTCAAGGTTACTTGAGGTCACTTGTTTAATTATACTTCTTGTAGAATGATGGAAATTTTTAAAGGAATCACACTGCTGGCAGGTTAGACAACTTAACTCATTACTTTTATATAGTAAGCACTTGTAAAAATCATTTTAAAAATTAATAAACTATGAGAGCTCTAAAAATCAGCTGTTGTCACTTTTTGCACCTACCCTCGAAAGTGATATAATTACATATTATATAATATATAATAAACTAAGTCAATAATATAAAATAAACTTACATAAAATGTGTTTAATGTTTATATACTTTACACATACATACATACATACATACAAATATTGAAAAAAACAATATATACTTACACATATATACATACATACATAAAACGTGTTCAAAAATATATACATATATCAGGGAAGCAGATTATTTAAGTTGCCAGTTGTCAAAACCAGATGGTGTTGCCTGTCACTCTGACGTCGCACCGATCGATGACAATCACATAAAACCAACCGCACGGACGTACGCTCAGTCGAGGCTCTACCACGGCTCGGTGCACTACTCGTGCTCCACCGCTGGCCAACCTCGACTACTTCAATTACAAATGTGGTTAAGACCTATTTGCAATTATACTGGGCTGGAGCAGTGAAAGGCAAGTGTTAGTACTGTAAAGGGATCCCTTAAGCCTACAGTTGTGGTCACAAGTCCACGGCACTGCTCCAAGCTTCACGTCAAGAGTAAGATAACATTTCTTATAATTACCACGCCCGAATTAGAAGTACGATGTCGGTCATATCTGTCTACATCAGAAGTGGGATCGGAACAAGCTCCGGTCCCAATCACCTTAGTCTCCGACACATAATATTAAAAAAAATAAATAAATATAAACTATTATACTAAATTAAATAAGTACTCTTTCAGACGATTTTTAAAACTGTATAGACATTTGGAATGACGAACTTCTGTAGGAAGTTCATTCCAAAGAATTGCAGATTTCATAGTAAAAGACTTAGAATAAAATAGGGTATGGGAAGTTGGTAATTTAAGGAGATTATCACAACGGGATCTAAGGTGGAGGTGAAGAAGTGAATCGGCACCTAGGAAACAAAATCGATCTTTTAAGTAGGAGAGAGAGAGTTGTACAGGATAGAATAGGGGAGAGTCAGCATGCGGAAATTTCGGCGATGTCGGATAGGAAGCCATCCAAGCTGACGACGATGATCAGAAACATGATCAAATTTACGTAAACCGAAGATAAATCTAATACATAGATTTTGTAACCGCTCTAGTTTATTTAGTTGTTCCTCAGATAAGTCTGGGTAACACGAATCAGCATAGTCTAAAATCGGTAACAGTAGTGAATGAGCTAGAGCAGTTTTGGTCTTTATAGGTAGGAAATATTTCCATCGTTTGAGCGATCCGATAGTGGCAAATAATTTACGGCTAACCTCAGCTATCTGTACTGACCAAGATAGGGAATTGTCTATAATAATACCAAGGTTCTTAATAGATGGACTCAGACTCAAATCGACGCCGCCAAACTGTATAGCAGGGAGGCTATTCTGGTCAAGTTTTTTTAGTTGCTTAGAGCCACCAATAATACTGACTTGTGACTTGGCAGGATTGACAGTTAAGCCAAAAGATTTGCTCCACCTACTAACATTCCGCAAATATTCGTTAAGCTTATGAATAGCCTCACTAACATCATCAAACGGGGCGGCTAAGTAAATTTGAAGGTCGTCAGCATATAGATGAAAGGAAGAGCGAGAGATTTTGGGAAACTGAATTAATAAAAATGGAGAAAAGGAGAGGATAGAGGACACCACCTTGGGGAACACCGGCAGAAAGAGAGCAAAGGGAAGATGACTTGTCATTGGCTTGAACGTACTGTTGCCGATCACATAAATAGCTTCTGAACCACTCAGTGGCTTCAGGAGAGATATTTATTGAACGCAGAACAGCAACCAAGAGATCAGTATCAACAGAATTAAAGGCGTTGCTAAAGTCCAGCAAAGCAATGACTGTAAGATTTTGTTTGTCCATGCTAAGTCTGATATCGTCACAAACTTTAATCAAAGTAGTGACTGTGCTATGCCCGTTACGGAATCCAGACTGGAACTCGGATAATATATGGTTGTCAAATAGATATTGATTTAGTTGCTGAAAAACAATACGTTCCAAGACCTTTGACAAGAAAGGAAGGATGGAGATAGGACGGTAGTGAGAGAAGGATTTTGGATCTTTGGTTTTGGGTATGGGGATAACGCGGGCAATGCGCCACAAACTGGGAAAAGTGTTATGGGAAATAGAAAAATTTAAAATATGGGTAATGACTGGAACTAAGACTTCCAAGGGCAAATGCGGTTGATGCCATCATAACCAGAAGCATCAGATTTGATGGCTAGGATACTGTTTCTTACCTGGGATGAGGTTATAGAAGCAAAGTTAAAAGGAACGATTGTGGGAGACGGCAAGGAGTTGATATATTTCAATTTAATTGTGTTGTCCATAGATGTTATCGAGGCAAAGTGTTTATTCAAGGCATCAACGTCTAGATTGCAATTCAAATCCTTACGTTGCCGGCCAATGCCTAGCGATTCCAGAAATTTCCACAACTTACGTGGGCTTAAGTTTTTCATTCATTCATTTTATTTATTATTTCTGAAATCTTTTTCTTCATTTCTTTTTTCTGAGCATTTTTTCATAGTTTCATGATATAAAATTATCTGGGTAATCAGAATAACGACGGGGTATACCAGCTAATCCTAAAAAATGTTGAGGAAAAAATGTTAAATTAACACCAATAAATATGGAAATAAATTGAATTTTTAATAAATAAAGATGCTAAAACTGCCCTCAAGAAAACTGGCATCACTATGTCAGAGTTTTTAACAAAGGACAGGCATAAGGCATTTATGTTGGCTCGCCAACATTATGGTATTAATAAATGCTGGACCAAAGATGGTAATATATATGTTATTGGGGAGGACGGATCCCGA
Organism: Heliconius melpomene rosina; assembly: GCF_056956725.1. Taxonomy (NCBI): domain Eukaryota; kingdom Metazoa; phylum Arthropoda; class Insecta; order Lepidoptera; family Nymphalidae; genus Heliconius; species Heliconius melpomene. Next base: position 15,179 of record NC_140409.1, read on the forward strand.
AGATGTATTACTTCTGTGACTGCAGTGGATGCTGTACCACCGTTATGCTCTGATGGCCCTCCCTTAGGCACAAGCCCTCCCTCTACTACTATTCTGCCAAATCCCAGCCATAAGGATAGCAAGGTCTCTCATATTAGGCCCAAGAGGGTGGTGAAAAAGTAGATAGTGTTCACTATTTGTGAGTATTCACTTTTCTTAAATAGTGTTGAGTGTTACTTTATCCTATTCCTATATACATATCATTATAAATGTTTAACTACTTATCTAGCTTATAATTATATTTTGGTTTGTGATATATATTAATTTAAATAATGTAGCTTTTTCTGTCTGATTGTGGTAGTTTGTTTTTCACTTCTCATAAATTATGTTGTTTGTTGATTTATTTTCTATATACATATTATTTTAAATGTTTTACTTATATTTTGGTATATAATATATCTTAATTTAAATAATGTAGCTTTTTCTGTCTGATTGTGGTAGTTTGTTTTCACTTCTCATAAATCATGTTGTTGAATTGTTTTCTGTACACATATTATTATAAATGTTTTATTACCTATTTTGTTCATAATTATATTTTGATATAAAATCTATCTTAGTTTAAATAATGTAGCTTTTTCTATTTATGTCTAATTGTGGTAGTTTGTGATAAATCTTCATTTATTTAAATAAATTTACTATTTATTAATTATTCAACTTAGAATCTTAATTGACAGGCACAGTTTATTGTTTTTGTTATTTTTATTTTTACTCATGTAATATTGACAGTTGACACTGTTGGTGTCGGTTACAGATGACAAATTAATTTAATTACATAGACACTATTGTTTTATGTAATCATAATCGTTGATTTTTCTTTTTTTTTTCTCCTAGTGTATATAATATAGTATGTAGTAAATTTACTATTATATTATATATATATATTTATCGATGATCTTGTGTAGTTTTGGTGTACTTATTCTTCAGTTGTTATGTTTCATTTTTACCACAGTCAATATATATATATATATATATATATATATATATATATATATATATTTTAACTTTCTAGTGATTTTTGTTATAGTGTATAGAGTGTAGATACGAAGTACCTTTATTAGTTTTGTCCTTTTTTTTATTATAGTTTTCTTTTTTTTTTTTTTTTTCTGTTTGTGTAAGTAGTCTGTGATTGTAAGGTTTTTTATTATTACTGGTGTCTCTTGTAAGGTATATTGTATGTAATCTCCTACCGCTTTAATTTTTTTTTCTTTTGTTACTGCTGATGGTGAAGGGTGAATAATGTGATCTTTGCACATTTTATTTTATATATATATTTTTTTATTTGGTACATTTATTATATTATATAAATTAGTATTTATATTTATTTTACATATTTTTTTATTTTTTTTATTATTTATTTTATTTAATTGTATATGTAATATGTTTGTTTATAATGCTTCATCTAACTCAAACGACGATTCATTTTGTTCTTTATCATCTTCATCTGTAAGTAGTTTTCATAGTACTTCCGTTCCTCTTTCCAATCTACTTGTCGACACATTTTCCAATTTTCCCAAGAATTTCAATGTCCTACATATTAATGCCCAATCCGTTCCTGCACATTATCCTGACTTATTAGCCTCCTTTGATTGCGCCAACGTGCACGCGATTTTAATTTCTGAAACATTCCTTAAACCCTGCCTTCCTTCCTCCTCCTTCTCTATACCTAACTTCCATCTCATACGTAATGACCGTACAGGTAAAGGTGGTGGTGGTGTAGCCATCTATATTCGCAACCACTTACCTTTCACAATTGTTAGTAAGTCTCCATCGCAATACTCTGAAACTGCTGAACATATTTTTATAGAAATTTTACTAGGTCGATTAAAGCTATTACTTGGGGTATTTTACAGCCCTTCGCTACATATTGATTATTTTCACACTTTGGAGACCTTATTGGAGAAACATGTGCCAAGCGTTGATCACACCATAATTCTTGGAGACTTTAATACCTGTATTATTAAAAATGATTTACGAGCAAAACAACTCCTTAACATCATTAATAGCTCAAATTTAAAATTACTTCCTTCGAATCCTACACATTTTTTTCCGAACTGTGCCCCATCCCAACTCGATCTTATGATTGTTTCCTCCGTTGACCATGTTATGATCCATGGTCAACTTCCTGCTGACGCCTTTTCCTACCATGATTTAATGTATTTGTCTTATAATGTTCGTCCCCCTAAGCCCAAGCCATCTGTCGTCATGCGACGCAGTTTTAAAAAATTTAATAATGACGAGTTCTTGGTTGATCTCAATGACATCGACTGGAACGTCATTTTTAACACAACAACTATCGATGACAAGTTGGAGATATTTAATTCTATTTTAACTGAGCTCTATGACAAGCACGCTCCTTTTCGGCCAATTAAATTAAAACACTTACCCGCTCCATGGCTTACGCCAGATATTAAGTCACTGATGACTAAAAGAAATGTGGCGAAATCCAAATATAAGCATAATCCCACCGATCAGAATCTTTTAAGGTATAAGAGCTTGCGTAACCGATGTAGCAGAGTTTGCAGGGACGCGCAACGTAACTATATTGACCTGAGCTTACAAAACTTAAGCCCACGTAAGTTGTGGAAATTTCTGGAATCGCTAGGCATTGGCCGGCAACGTAAGGATTTGAATTGCAATCTAGACGTTGATGCCTTGAATAAACACTTTGCCTCAATAACACCTATGGACAACACAATTAAGGCAAATACATTGAATTATATCAACTCCTTGCCGTCTCCCACAATCGTTCCTTTTAACTTTGCTCCTATAACCCCATCCCAGGTAAGAAACAGTATCCTAGCCATCAAATCTGATGCTTCTGGTTATGATGGCATCAACCGCATTTGCCCTTGGAAGTCTTAGTTCCAGTCATTACGCATATTTTAAATTTTTCTATTTCCCATAACACTTTTCCCAGTTTGTGGCGCATTGCCCGCGTTATCCCCATACCCAAAACCAAAGATCCAAAATCCTTCTCTCACTACCGTCCTATCTCCATCCTTCCTTTCTTGTCAAAGGTCTTGGAACGTATTGTTTTTCAGCAACTAAATCAATATCTATTTGACAACCATATATTATCCGAGTTCCAGTCTGGATTCCGTAACGGGCATAGCACAGTCACTACTTTGATTAAAGTTTGTGACGATATCAGACTTAGCATGGACAAACAAAATCTTACAGTCATTGCTTTGCTGGACTTTAGCAACGCCTTTAATTCTGTTGATACTGATCTCTTGGTTGCTGTTCTGCGTTCAATAAATATCTCTCCTGAAGCCACTGAGTGGTTCAGAAGCTATTTATGTGATCGGCAACAGTACGTTCAAGCCAATGACAAGTCATCTTCCCTTTGCTCTCTTTCTGCCGGTGTTCCCCAAGGTGGTGTCCTCTATCCTCTCCTTTTCTCCATTTTTATTAATTCAGTTTCCCAAAATCTCTCGCTCTTCCTTTCATCTATATGCTGACGATCTTCAAATTTACTTAGCCGCCCCGTTTGATGATGTTAGTGAGGCTATTCATAAGCTTAACGAAGATTTGCGGAATGTTAGTAGGTGGAGCAAATCTTTTGGCTTAACTGTCAATCCTGCCAAGTCACAGGTCAGTATTATTGGTGGCTCTAAGCAACTAAAAAAACTTGACCAGAATAGCCTCCCTGCTATACAGTTTGGCGGCGTCGATTTGAGCCTGAGTCCATCTATTAAGAACCTTGGTATTATTATAGACAATTCCCTATCTTGGTCAGTACAGATAGCTGAGGTTACCCGTAAATTATTTGCCACTATCGGATCGCTCAAACGATGGAAATATTTCCTACCTATAAAGACCAAAACTGCTCTAGCTCATTCACTACTGTTACCGATTTTAGACTATGCTGATTCGTGTTACCCAGACTTATCTGAGGAACAACTAAATAAACTAGAGCGGTTACAAAATCTATGTATTAGATTTATCTTCGGTTTACGTAAATTTGATCATGTTTCTGATCATCGTCGTCAGCTTGGATGGCTTCCTATCCGACATCGCCGAAATTTCCGCATGCTGACTCTCCTCTATTCTATCCTGTACAACTCTCTCTCTCCCTCCTACTTAAAAGATCGATTTTGTTTCCTAGGTGCCGATTCACTTCTTCACCTCCACCTTAGATCCCGTTGTGATAATCTCCTTAAATTACCAACTTCCCATACCCTATTTTATTCCAAGTCTTTTACTATGAAATCTGCAATTCTTTGGAATGAACTTCCTACAGAAGTTCGACATTCCAAATCTTTATACAGTTTTAAAAATCGTCTAAAAGAGTACTTATTTAATTTAGTATAATAGTTTATCTTTATTTATTTTTTTAATATTATGTATATATTTTTGAACACGTTTTATGTATGTATGTATATATGTGTAAGTATATATTATTTTTCAATATTTGTATGTATGTATGTGTAAAGTATATAAACATTAAACACATTTTATGTAAGTTTATTTTATATTATTGACTTAGTTTATTATATATTATATAATAATTAATTATATTTCATAAGATTTGCACTGAGACGTTGTCCCCTTTCTCCTCATTACAATTTTTCCGTAATGTTTCAAAGGTTGTCTGGTGGAGATTGCTTAAAGCAATAAGACCGCCTTTGCATACGTGTTTTTCTTTAAATTTTATTTGTGTTGTTCTTTCTATATATTTCTTTTATGTGTGCAATAAAGTATATTCTATTCTATTCTATTCTAAAGATTTAATAATAATCCAGTAAATAGAGAATATCAATGAACAAAACCCCCTAAAATAGCAAATACAGCTCCTATCACATCACTGCACCTGCGTGGCGGTAGGGTGAGTACACACCACGCCCTCCGGTTCCTCACACTGTGACCTCTGCATGACAGAGAACACACACGACAGTGAGACACACACGAGACAAAAATTATTGTGCATTTTACACTAAAATATATTTTTTTTATAATGAATTTAAATTCATCTTTAGAATATTTTATTCTTATTTTTTATTTTATTAATTAATAATTCCAATAAAATATTTTTCTTATTTATTTTATTTTTCAGAACTATAATTTCTATTTCATCAAATTCATGATTAGGATGTTGAATTGGCTTAGAAATTAATTTACTTAGATTTATCCCCTTAATCTCTTCCCCCAATAATCTATTAAATTCAGAAGCTTCCTTAAAATATTTTTTAACTCAATCTATTGCATCAATAAATTTTTTATTTTCTATCCTATTGAATTTATTTCTTATAAAAATATTTATTAATGATTTATTATCAATTATAAATTCTGCAATATTAATAAAAATAGGTTCTGTTCCTTTTCATTTTTGATTTCCTAATATTATAGAAGGATTATCATGATTTAATAGATTTATTTTAATAACATGACAAAAAATTTCACCAATGATTTTATTATCTTATAATATAAATTTTATTTTTTTAATTTTTATTATAATTTTTAATGTAATAATTGGAGCTGTAGGAAGATTTAATCAAACTTCTTTACGTGAATTAATAGCTTTTTCTTCAATTAATAACATTGGTTGATTAATTTCAGCTTTATTAATTAGAGAAAATTTATGATTAATATATTTTCTATTCAATTCAGTTAAATTCAGTTGAAACTGGTGTCGATCGTTCGGGCTCCGAGGGGCCTTCAAGGTGGTATACAACCCGCGGGAATGCGCGGGAAGGTGCCGGCGGTTAGTGGCGAAAACCGATTTTTTCAGTTTTCCCCGCTCGGATTCAGTTGAAACTGGTGTCGATCGTTCGGGCTCCGAGGGGCCTTCAAGGTGGTATACAACCCGAAGTTGGAAGGTGAAGGTGCGGGCGGTAAGTGGCGAAAACCGATTTTTTCACTTTTCCCCGCTCGGATTCAGTTGAAACTGGTGTCGATCGTTCGGGCTCCGAGGGGCCTTCAAGGTGGTATACAACCCGCGGGAATGCGCGGGAAGGTGCCGGCGGTAAGTGGCGAAAACCATCCTTCTGCGAGGCAGTGGTGCCCGCGAAGGAGTCAGCGGAGGCTTTTGCCGAAGTCGCCATCCACCGTAAGAGACCGGGTCGCCGGAGGGCGGCACACGACCGCCGCCTTCCGCCCTAATGTGCCAGAGGGCGGTCAGCTTGGGGAAGCTGGCTGCCTACCAACCTGGCCCGAGTAGGCGCGCGCAGGTTGCTCCCGCGCGCTACTCCGAGCAGGCCGTCGAGGGTGCCCACATACCCTTGACTCCGCGACGTGCCTAGCAGGCTCCCGCCGCCGCGTTTCGTGGACGATTCTAGTCCCCGCGTCTCGCGGTCAGTGGCGGTCGAGGAGGAGCACCGTGAGGTTTTAGTGGGTATTGGGATTGGCCTTCAGCCGGTCCATGAGTCCCACATAACCCGCTCGAGTCCCCACTCGGGCCGGTATCCGTAAAAGGATTTCCTCATGTTAAAAAAAAAAAAAAATGTCAGGTTAGGTTGGGGTGCTTGGTCGGATGACCTCCTCGTGTGTTCACCCGCTGTTGGCCCTTTCTCGAATGCTTGTCGTTCGGGGGGGACGAACAGTGTTGCGGACCGGTGCACCCTGGGCGGCGAGTAATTGGTGCCTACAGGATTCGTCCTTGGGTAATGATTGCTCGCTGGCTAATAATCCGGCGTGGTTCTTCGCGTGTCCTCTGTCATGCAGAGGTCACAGTGTGAGGAACTGGAGGGCGTGCGTGGTGTGTACTCACCCTACCGCCACGCAGGTGCAGTGATGTGCCAGCGCCGAATATATCGGAACTCCACTCTTGGTTGCGGTCATGTCTCGTAATCAGGAGTGGAACTGAGGGCCTTGCCTTTACCGGCCGGGCTGCGAGGAAGAAAACCTCTATAAAAAATTACCCCAACCCAAGCGGCGAAGCAGCGCGAGGGGTTCATGGCTGATGGGATCTCCCCGGGTACCGGCCGACACCCTGGCGTAATAGGCTTATCCGAGTACAGGGGGCACTGCTCGGATGGACCGTTTTTCCCCCACACTCGTGGGAACAAAATGGAAAATGTTAACTTAAAAACCCAAAATGATGACGTAGAGAGGCCCGAGGAGGGCGGTGATCTGTTGTTGTCCGAGATGGGCGGAGTAGTAGTTGTGCCCGAGAAAGGCGTAGGGAGTACTTTGCTCGAAAGGGGCAAAAGTCCGGCACTTGTGCCAATAGGAGGGGGGTTGAAGGATGCGCGAGTCGTGTTAGAGCGTCTGGACCATGAGGAGGTTGCCTCTATTATAAGAGGTAGGTCCAGGTCGTCACTTTCGTCGCGAGGCCGTTTCTGGGCGGCTTCCGAGTCAGACGCCGATGGCGTGATGTCTGTTGGGTCGAACAGCTCCAATGCTATCGAGGGGGCTAAAGCGCAGTTCCGAAAGGACAGAAAGAGGCGCCATCACAGGAAGAGTAACTCTGAATCCTCGGATGCGGATGGGGAGACAGAGACAAGCCGAAAGCGAAGGTTGCTTCGGCCAGAGGGAGTCGTGGTCGTACCAAATATTCCTGATGAGAATATAGGGCTAGCTGCTGGAAAGAAGGCGCTAAACGATGCCAAGCGCGAGGAGCGCCGGCTGAGGGCGGAGGAGGAAGTTGCTGAAATCTCCGCGGCGATACAAACTAGAGCAAGTTCTAGGCTCTCGGATGTGCCCCTGGAACTTTGCGGTGAGGAGCACATGGTCTCCGACTTGCGTAGCCAAGTATCTGATAGCTTGGCTATAATCAATAGAGTCGCCTGCAAGTCGGGGAATCTGAAGGGCACATTTACTAGGGCCCTTAAAGACGCTGCCGGAGTTATCTCTTCTGCCGTTAATACTCTGGCAAAGAGGACTGCATCAGAGGAAGTGGATATCCTCAAGGCAACAAACTCGCGACTGCAGTCGGAGTTGGTGGAGTTGCGGAAGGAGTTTGCCCTTTTGAGAGCGGAGTTGGAGCGGTCTAGAGCATCGGACTTGCGACCCACTCCCACGGAGTCTATTGCTGTGGAGGACATAGTGGGCACTATGGTCTCCACCAGGCTGGAAGCCTTTAAAGATCGGCTACCACCGGAGAGAAATCTGCGACCTCCGCTAGCGGCGGACAAGCGCAAGGTGGATAGCCCAAAGCAGGCGCAAGTGGACCCTGTCGCATCCACTTTGATGGCGCCGGCTAATCCGGCACCAAAGGAGCAAAGGTCTAAAAAGGCCAAGAAGAAGAAAGGCCCGGTGAAGACCGCATCTACTGAGCCTCGACCTCTGCCACCCGCTCCGGCTGATATGTTTGAGGGCTGGACTGTAGTAGCCCGGAAGGGGGCCAAGAAGAGAAAGCCAACTCCTAAGCCGAAAGCGCAAAAGGCTAAAGCGCAAAAGGAGCCAAAGTTGCGTCGTCCTAGATCGCAAGTTGTGACGATTAAGTTGCAGCCAGCCGTCGCCGACAAGATGTCGTATAGCGATGTCCTTACCCGGGTCAAGGAAAGTATAAAGTTGGAAGACCTGGGTATAGAGGACCTGAGATTCCGTGTTGCGTCTACTGGCGCTAGAATGCTAGGCGCTAGAATGCCTGGCGCCAACACTGCTGAGAAGGCGGATGCGCTAGCTGAGAAGTTGCGTGGGGTTCTCAGCCCCGAAGAGGTCCAGGTGTCGAGGCCAACCCACCAACCACCCATGGTCCTACCCGCCCTTTGGGCATACGGACCGAAACATTGGAGTCCGCACGGTACTTGCGTAAAAGCTCTTTCCCAGTGCGGATTCTTGACTCCTACAAATTTCTATATCCTGTCCCTTTATTGTCAACTCTCCCCTTTCTGGGGCTTGACGACACACAGCCATCCCTTCGCGTCCGAGCAGACTTGGATCAAGTTTCCTGTTCCTTCCTCTTGCGGTGCCATTTATGCGCAAAAGCTCGCAATCGCCTGAATCCTTCCGCGCTTGCCACCAGGTCGCCGTGGTAGACTGGGCCAGACTCAACTCTTGACCAGTTAGTCAGCATCTCGTGGCGCTCCTCCGCGTATAAACTGCAATCCCACAGTACGTGGTCCCGAGTTTCCGCCTCATGCCCGCAGAAACACTCGGCAGACTCGCAAAGCCGCATCTTATGAAGGCGGAACCTAAAACAACCATGACCAGTCAAAATCTGCGACACAACGTAGTCCGGTTCGATCCACACGTAGGACATCCTATCAGCGATCCGAGGGAAGAAAGCATACAGCTCCCTCCCGTCCGCGCTCGAGCTCCACCTGTCCTGCCACTGAGTAAAGATCTCCCTGGTAATTAAATCTTTCCGCGAGTTGCGCTCCTTACCTGTGTCCAATCCCGGACATTCCTGCGCGACTCGTCCTGCGCGAACGACCTCCAGATCAGCAGGGAGAGTTGCCGCTAGCACAGGTAACGCTGCGGTACTGACAGATCTGTAAGCCTTCGTGAGCAATACCAGGGCCGGGCGCTGTGTACGGAGCAAGGCGCTCCGCACTGCATAATGTGACGAGCGTCGCCACCATACGGCCGCAGCGTAGGTAAGTGTGGCCACATAGGTACCTACGTACAGGATCCTAAGGGCTCTGTACCTGACTCCCCAGGTCGATGCCGATATTCTCGACACCTTCCCGAAGCACTTCACAGCCCTGAGGCCGGCAAAATTCGCATGCTGCACATAGGAGCTAGCCTCGTCTATGCACACCCCTAGCAACCTGGCATGATTCACGTGCGTCACCGAGGCACCGTCCAGTCTAATCGTAGGAGGTCTCTTGAATTTGCCTTTCATGGTTAAAGTCTGCGATTTCTCAGCAGAAAACTTAAGACGGTTCCGTTTTCCCCATTCCGATACCGCGCTGAGCGTCACTAAAGCTTTATGCTCAATAGCCGCCCGACTCGGCGCCTCAATAACGATCGTGACATCGTCTGCATAAGCCACCGTCCTGACCCCTACGGGCATAGGTAGCCGCAGGATGTCATCGAGCAGGAGATTCCATAGAGTTTGACCAAGGACAGATCCTTGTGGGCATCCCATGGTCGAGCGTTTCCACACCACCTGGTCTCCCACAAATAACCCGACACGCCGCCCACTGAAGTAGCTCACCAAAATCTTATAGATATTCGGCGAGATACCCCCCTGTTTGGCTTTCGTCAGGATCATGGGCCACCAGGCATTGTCAAAGGCCCCGGATATATCTAGTAGTATCAGCTGGACATAATTCTGCTCGGTACTCGCAACTCGGTCAAGTACTGCATGCAATGCTGTGACCGTAGACTTTCCACGAGCAAAACCATGCTGCGAAGAAGAAATGTTTCCCTGCAGGCTAGGAGCGCAAGCTATAATTAGGCGTTCTAATATCTTTCCCAGGATAGGCAGAAGAGTAATCGGCCTATACGCCTTTGGATCCGAGAGCGGTCGATCGTTTCCCTTTGGCAGGACCAGGAGCTTCCCCTCTTTCCAAACATCTGGAAATATGCCTTCGTCCAAACACGCAGAGTACATTAGGAGCATCTCTGCTCCACTGGCTCTCCATGCATGCTTGATGATCTTTGCAGTGATTCCGTCCAGACCGGGCGCAGTATTTGGCAGATCCTTAATGATTTGCTCAAGACACTTACGACTTGGCAATTCTGAGTTCTTCCCTCCGGGAGAGCATGCTGCAGCTATTCTTACCGCTCTGTGATACGAAGTGTCGTGACGGGGGTCGTCATCCGGACACAGCGTCGACAGCAGACCCGTCATTGTTGCCTCAGCTGTGGTGGTGTTGACTTCCTCCAGTAAGCGAATACCATGCATGACGTTGGAGGGAGGACGTATCCTGCCCGAACAGACACGGTACGCCAACCCCCACGGATCGTCGTTGCCGGTTTCCGCTATTCCACGAGAGTAAGCTATTTCAGCATTTCTCATCGCTTCCTTGTACTGGATTCTGGCACGACGCAGGGAGTCATGCAGCTCCGGTTCGCGGCTGCTCTTCCTCTTGCGTGACTGCTGCCAATCCCGACGCGCTTTCCCGACTGAGCGGCGCATCCTATCCAGCTCTGGGTTCCACCATTCATATCCGCGGTTGCCAGTTTCCTGCCGGGTGCCCAGGCACTCTTGAGCCGTTCGAGTAAGGATACGACTGTAATCCTCACATATGCTAGCTGCTGGTTTCCGTGTCGATAGTTGGCCCATTCTACAATGCAGCACACCCCGAAAGCGCTCCCAGTTAACACCATGATCGCGAAATCGCATGTGCTGTTCGCCACAGTGCACCGAGTCTGGCGCTCCAGTTCCGTTGACCACAAAAGTTATAAGCTGGTGATCGCTGACACTTGCTCCTTCGTGTACCCGCCACTGTGACACATAGACTCCTCTGCTTGTTAGCGTCAAGTCAACGTTAGAGTAGCCGTTTGCTCCTGAGAATGTTGGAGGCTGACCTTCCACGTTCTGTATCGCAAGATCTCTTCCAAGTATGAAACTTTCCATCTGCGTCTTCCTGTACTCCGTATCCGGTCCTCTTCCCACATATTGTCTGGTTTCGCAGTGCCACAATGGTGAATGAGCGTTGCTGTCCATGCCCACTAACACTCTCTGTCCCGTCAGCTTGTCCAGTACATGGGTCAGATGCTGTAGGTGTACCGCAATGTCGTGTGAGTATTGACAGTACATAGATATGACGTAAATACTCAGACCTTGGTGGCAAACATGAGCTACTGCACAATGGTCGTTGCTGAGATGATCAAGAAAAGTAACTGCCAATCGCTGGTTGTTCACCATAATTCCTGCCTTGGAGGTGGGTCCGTGCTGAAGAGTCCTGGTCTGGCAATATTGCTCCTGGACTAGTACAAGATCCAACTCCAGTGTCCTGCATATTATGGGTAACTCCTGTGTAGCCGTTGCTGATCCTTGCAAGTTCAGCTGCCCAACGCTTATAATGGACGGCTTATCCATAGTGTGTCATTTCAACGCTCCTTTTCTCCGCGAACATCCTCGCTGGGCAATCCTTAGATGCTGTCTTGTGCGATTCACTACCTTTCTTCCCGAACCGCTTGCATGTTGCACAGCATGTGAAGGCCGACTTGCATGCCTCCGTCTTGTGCCCAGTATTTCCGCAGCGTCCGCAAACTACCTCCTTCGACCTGCAGAACTTTTCAGGGTGCCCATATTGCTGGCATTTGTTGCAGCACGTAACCATTATGTAGTCCGTTACTTCAACAGCCTGCCAGCCGATGAAAACCCGACCCTTCTGCAAGAGTGACTCCCTCAAAGCTACAGAGCACGCAAAGATCACCGCGGTGGCTGCCCCGCCTGCACGGTTCTTCTTGAAGGCGCCTTTAGCTTCGCTCTGGATCCTTGAGAGCGGCCATGCACTATCCTCCCTGTAGTTCTGATCATGCAGGGCTACCAATATATCTTCAAAACTTGGGTTCCCATCTAGTCTGTTGAAACAGACTAATGGTTGCCGTCTCTTTGGTTCCGCAACTCTCAAGCTCGGCGGCATTGCCTCTTTGAGCCTGCTTGCAGCAGCTTCGTTAGTGGTCTGCACCACCACTCCAGCGTTCCCCACTTTCCTCACCCGACTCACCTGGACGAACAGTTTAGCCGGGTCAATTGCCTAGCTAGCACTGGACCTTCCGCCCGCTCACCCATCTCAATGGGTTCCCTGTGCTGAGGCAGTCTCAGCATGTTGGCGTACGTATTGCCCTTAGGCTGCACGGTCGGAACCACCGCAAGAGGCTGCACTGAAAGTTTAGCCTCTGCGGCTGCCAGCCGCACCGCCATATGGGCAATAACTGCACTTAACCTTTCGGTATGTGCGCCAATCGCTGCCACCTCGTCTTTGTTGAGCCGAGAAGCCTTTGCCCGCACCGCGTCCATAATGCCGCGTCCATAATGCGCTGAGGTTGCTAGGCCTGTTAGACCCTCAACCGTCGCTTCCGCAAGGGCAGTCGGCTTCGCAGTGACGGGTTGACTCCCCGCCCCACCCGATGGTATGCCCGCCAATATGCCCGCTACTGGTGGAGCACCATCACCCTTTCCGGTTTTCCGCCTAAGAGCAGCACTCTCCGCCTCCAAAGGAGAGGTGAGTGCCCTTTTTATTGCCCCCCCTAATGGGGTGCCGTATGGCGGAGAACCCGCCTGACCTCTCAGGGCCTTCGCCGCCTCTGCCTCCGCCTCTGCACCTCCCACAGAGGCGCTAAACCCCTGTGGGGGGGTGCGCGCCAGAGACCTCCGGGGGGCGAAACCCCCCGCCCCCTCATCTGCCTCCATGAACCTCCCCAGCGCCCTCTGAAAGTTGTCACCTTCCTCTTCATCCGCCATGCCAGCCACTTGCCAAGTGTCTGTCACTGACTAAACACCCGAGCAGTGGCAACACCGACACGACAGTGACTGTCACCGACTGACAGCTGTCAACCGAGACGTCAAATGTCAATGCCAATGCCGACACGTGCTCACACCGCGTGCTCGCACCGCGTGCTCACACCACGTGCTTTTAGAGGTTATGTGCACCACGTGCTTTTGAGGTTAAATATTCAGTGCCTCTGCCTGAAGCGCTATAAAATACTGAAAACTGTAACAGTACCTTTAAGAATCCTTTGCACCACACCAATGCACACACAACACTTAAAACACTGTAGTTCTTGGATTGATAACCACAAATCCCCACTACAAAGCTAAGAGAGCAGTTGCACACGTCCGCTCGCCACGACGATCGGACGCGAAGTCCGATCGGACGCGAAGGTGTCGAGGCCAGTGAAATGTGCGGAATTGAGGGTGTTTGGCCTCGATGACTCCGCCACTGCTGAGGACATGACGGCGGCAATAAGCCGAGTTTCCGGCTGTGCTGCGGGTAATATAAAAGTCGGAGAGATCCGACAGGACCGGGCCGGTCTAGGAACAGTATGGGTCCGATGTCCTGTCGGCGCAGCGCAGAAGATTAGCGGGGCGAGACTACTTGTTGGCTTCGTCTCTGCTGGAGTGAGGCTGTTGATGCCCCGTGCGCAACGTTGTTTCCGTTGCCACGAAGTGGGCCACATGGCTGCGAAGTGCAGTAGCCAGGTGGACCGCAGCAAACAGTGTTTCCAGTGTGGCCAGACCGGGCATCAGCAGAGATCGTGTTCGGCAGAGCCTCATTGTCCGGTGTGTGAGGCGGCGCAAAGGCCCGCTAATCACATGTTGGGGAATGCTGCCTGTGGAAAGGCTAGCACCAATAACGGTGGAAAGCGCAGACGAGTGCCGGCAACATCGGCCAGGTCTAATATCCCAGCTGGGCCTGAGGAGGTGCAACACATGGAAGACCAATAATGGCTCTCCGCGTGTTGCATGCGAACATTAACCACTGTGCTAGGGCCCAGGACTTATTGGTCCAAAGCCTGGCGCAGTGGTCTATCCAGGTGGCGGTTGTTTCGGAGCCCTACAGCGTTCCCGACAGAGACAACTGGGTAGCCGACAACACCGGGGTGGTGACTATTATCACCCAGGTCGCCGCGGGCTCCCCGCCTTTCTCACGTGTAGAGAGAGGTGTGGGATGCGTCGCCGCACTTGTCGGCAACCTAGTTGTCGTAGGGGTCTACTTTTCCCCCAATCGAACTCTCGCGGAGTTTGAAGAGTTCCTTATACGATTGGGGGAAATGGTAGAGCGATTTCGTCCGGCGGAGATGTTGGTGGCCGGCGATCTCAACGCGAAGTCCAGCGTGTGGGGCTTCGCAACGACGGATGTGCGTGGTGTGACGCTGTCGGAGTGGGTTGTTGCCACCGGTTTGTCTGTGCTCAACCGAGCGACCAAGAACACGTGTGTGCGAAGGCTGGGCGGATCCGTCGTGGACGTTTCGGTCGCGAGCCCGGCCCTAGCATGTCGTGTTCGGGGCTGGCGAGTGCTGGATGATGTGGAGACTCTCTCGGATCACCTCTACATCTTGTACGAGATCTCCATACATCCTGCGGTGCCACCAGCCCCCAGTCCAAACTCGCGAGAGTACGGACCGCGGTGGCAACTGGGTCGTCTCGACAGGGAGTTGGAGGAGGCCGCGATAGTGAAATCCTGGCGGCCCCAGAGCTTGGCGTCTGCAGAAGACGCCGCATCCTGGGCGCAGGGGGCGCTGACGCGTATCTGTGACGCGTCAATGCCCCGTTCCGGGCGCCGCCCTCAACGGCGGCAAGTGTACTGGTGGTCGTGGGAGATCGCGCAACTGCGTAACACCTGCGTTGCGGCGAGACGCCAGTACAGCCACTATCGCAGACGGGTACAGAAGGTGCAGGAGGAGGAAGACCGACTGTACCGCGTCTATGTCGAGGCGAGAACGCAGCTGCAGGAGGAGATCGGTCGTGTGAAAGGCGAGTCGCACGACCGGTTGATCGCGGGGATAGACTTAGACCCGTACGGCACACCTTACCGAATGGTGCTCGGTAGGTTACGGGCTTGGGCACCACCACTGACGCAGACACTCCAACCGGACGTACTCTGAGGGGTTCTGTCGTCGCTATTCCCGCAGCGGGCCAGTTTTGCACCACCCAGTATGGCCCGCCCTGCAGCGCGTGAGGAGGAAGAGGAGGACGACGAGGACAGCGTCACACCACCGGTGGAGGAGGAGGAGCTCGAAGAAGCTGTACGCCGATCTCGGCTCAAGAGCACCGCCCCGGGCTTGGATGGCATTCCCGGCCGGGCGCTAACTCTGGCCCTCAACACCTTAGGGCCCAGAGTGCGAGGACTATTCACTGCCTGTCTGGCTCAAGCCATAATTCCACAGCGGTGGAAGACAGGCAGGTTAGTCCTCATCAAGAAGGAGGGTCGCCCGGCGGATTCAGCCTCCGCCTACAGGCCCATCGTGCTCTTGAGCGAGATCGCCAAGCTCCTTGAGCGTGTTGTAGCCAGGAGGCTACAACACCATTTGGAGGGGACAGGTCCGGACCTCTCGGACCACCAGTATGGCTTCCGTAGGGGGCGATCGACGGTGGATGCCATACTGGAGGTAAAGTCCTATGCGCAGGATGCGGTGGCCCGAGGCAATGGAGTCTTGGCGGTGTCTTTAGACATCGCCAACGCCTTCAACTCCCTGCCATGGCCCTGCATAAAGGAGGCACTGTTATACTATCGTGTGCCTCCATACCTGCGCCGCGTCATCGGGGCTTACCTGTCCGGTAGGTCTGTGACCTTTCCAGCTCCTGGAGGAGGTTGGAAGGAGTTCGTTGTGTCGGCCGGTGCTCCACAAGGATCGGTGCTGGGTCCGATCCTCTGGAACATCGGATACGACTGGGTGCTGCGGGGCGGCACCCTGAGGGGGATAAAGGTCCTCTGTTACGCCGATGACACGCTGGTCTTGGCGCAGCAGTGGACCTATCGAGAGGCGGCAGTCCTCGCGACTGCTGGAGTTGCGGAGGTAGTCGGCCGCATAAAGCGGCTGGGCTTGGAAGTCTCCCTCAACAAGTCCGAGGCAATCTACTTCCATGCTCCTCGAAAGGGCCCACCGGCAGATGCCCACATCGTCGTCGGTGGCGTCAAAATTGACGTTGCTCGGAGCATGAAGTACCTCGGACTTGTTCTGGATGGTCGGTGGAGTTTTCGGGGCCGCTTTACATCTTTGGCCCCGAAACTGTTGAAGACAGCGGCGGCACTGGCGCGCCTTTTGCCCAATGTGGATGGGCCGAGCGCCTCTAGCCGTCGGCTGTACACCGGAGTGGTCCGATCCGACCGGCACAATATCACTCTGCTGCGACGTGCGCAGAGGGCGATGGCCATCCGGGCGATACGGGGGTACCGGACCATCTCCGGTGAAGTGGCGTGCGTGCTGGCTGGAGTCATACCGTGGGACCTGGATGCTCTTTCTCTGGCGTCGGTCTATTGCCGGCGTCGAGGCCTAGCGTCCGGGGAACCGGCAAGCCAAGCACGCACTGAGGAGGCGCGGGTAGCCGCGGTTGAAATGTGGGACACTCGGCTGGCAAATCCATCTGCCGGCCTGAGGAAGATCGAGGCTGTTCGTCCAGTGTTCCGCCAGTGGTTAGCGCGGCGTCACGGCGTCCTAACCTTCCGCACGACACAGGTGCTCACGGGGCATGGCTGCTTCGGGGGTTACCTGTGTCGGATCGCCGGGAGGGAGCCCGACGCTCGCTGCCACCACTGCGACGACTGCCTCGACGAGACGGCCCAGCACACGTTGGAGGTGTGCTCAGCCTGGGCGTCTCAACGTCGCGCTTTGCGCGACGTCATAGGGGACGACCTTTCCCTGCCGGCCGTGGTCAAGGCTATGGCCGGCAGCGAGACGTCGTGGGATGCGGTCTCATCCTTCTGCGAGGCAGTGGTGCTCGAGAAGGAGTCGGCGGAACGGACGAGGGAGGCTTTTGCCGAAGTCGCCATCCGCCGTAAGAGACCGGGTCGCCGGAGGGCGGCACACGATCGCCGCCTTCCGCCCTAATGTGCCAGAGGGCGGTCAGCCTGGGGAAGCTGGCCGCCTACCAACCTGGCCCGAGTAGGCGCGCGCAGGTTGCTCCCGCGCGCTACTCCGAGCAGGCCGTCGAGGGTGCCCACACACCCTTGACTCCGCGACGTGCCTAGCAGGCTCCCGCCGCCGCGTTTCGTGGACGATTATAGTCCCCGCGTCTCGCGGCCAGTGGTGGTCGAGGAGGAACATCGTGAGGTTTTAGTGGGTATTGGGATTGGCCTTCAGCCGGTCCACGAGTCCCACATAACCCGCTCGAGTCCCCACTCGGGCCGGTATCCGTCAAAAGGCCTTGGTGAAAGTTCCTTTAAGGTTGCCCGATCTGCTGGCAACCTTCCTTATCACCGCTAGGCTGTCCACCACCTGATTTTGTAGGTCAGACGCAAGTATGGCTTCGTCCTGCTCTTTCTCGGATGGTAGAGACATGTCCGAGAGCCTGGAGCTAGCCCTGGCCAGTACGGCCGCAGCGCTGTCAGACACCTCCTGTTCTGAACTCAGCGGCAACTCCTTCCTTTCTGCCTCACCGAGACCTTTCCGTCTCCTCATGGCAACCACTTTTGGCGCCGGTCTATCTGGCTCTCCTTCACCAGAAGACCCCGACTGATCGATCGGCTTCCGAGGCCTCTTCCGCCTGTCCTTCAGGTATTGTGCCCGTGTCCTTGACTTCTCCGACACCATCGACACAAAACTTTCAGTATCTGAGTCCTTTGACTCCAACGCTCCCCACAACCGTCCATATGATGATCCGGACCCTCGTCTCGACCTGACACTACCGACAGTCGACATTCCGTCATCAACGTCCAATCTGGTCAGAACCACTCTCGGCTCCTTCCACACTCCTACGTTCTGGCCATCACCAACTGACCCCTCCGCAGCGACACCAACGATCCAACGATCGACACCAGTTTCAACTGAATCCGAGCGAAGAAAACAGAAAAAATCGGTTTTCGCCACTTACCGCCCGCACCTTCCCGCGCATTCCCGCGGGTTGTATACCACCTTGAAGGCCCCTCGGAGCCCGAACGATCGACACCAGTTTCAACTGAATCTGAGCGGGGAAAACTGAAAAAATCGGTTTTCGCCACTTACCGCCATCGACACCAGTTTCAACTGAATCCGAGCGGGTAAAACTGAAAAAATCGGTTTTCGCCACTAACCGCCGGCACCTTCCCGCGCATTCACGCGGGTTGTATACCACCTTGAAGGCCCCTCGGAGCCCGAACGATCGACACCAGTTTCAACTGAATCCGAGCGGGGAAAACTGAAAAAATCGGTTTTCGCCACTTACCGCCCGCACCTTCCCGCGCATTCCCGCGGGTTGTATACCACCTTAAAGGCCCTTCGGAGCCCGAATGATCGACACCAGTTTCAACTGAATCCGAGCGGGGAAAACTGAAAAAATAGGTTTTCGTCACTTACCGTCGGCACCTTCCCGCACATTCCCGCGGGTTGTATACCACCTTGAAGGCCCCTCGGAGCCCGAACGATCGACACCAGTTTCAACTGAATCCGAGCGGGGAAAACTGAAAAAATCGGTTTTCGCCACTTACCGCCCGCACCTTCACCTTCCAACTTCGGGTTGTATACCACCTTGAAGGCCCCTCGGAGCCCGAACGATCGACACCAGTTTCAACTGAATCCGAGCGGGGAAAAGTGAAAAAATCGGTTTTCGCCACTTACCGCCCGCACCTTCACCTTCCAACTTCGGGTTGTATACCACCTTGAAGGCCCCTCGGAGCCCGAACGATCGACACCAGTTTCAACTGAATCCGAGCGGGGAAAAGTGAAAAAATCGGTTTTCGCCACTTACCGCCCGCACCTTCACCTTCCAACTTCGGGTTGTATACCACCTTGAAGGCCCCTCGGAGCCCGAACGATCGACACCAGTTTCAACTGAATCCGAGCGGGGAAAACTGAAAAAATCGGTTTTCGCCACTTCCCGCGCATTCCCGCGGGTTGTATACCACCTTGAAGGCCCCTCGGAGCCCGAACGATCGACACCAGTTTCAACTGAATCCGAGCGGGGAAAACTGAAAAAATCGGTTTTCGCCACTAACCGCCGGCACCTTCCCGCGCATTCCCGCGGGTTGTATACCACCTTGACACATGTTTTACCATGCGGGCAGTGATCCCATCAATACCCGGTGCTGTGTTCGGGAGACCGGGAGTGGTAGCGCGTCAGCACCAGCGGGAGTACAGGCCGCCAACAACCGGACCTGACGATGGTGAATCGTGTCCGAGGACGCATTATCGTCAGGGCAAAGTGACCGCACCATATTGTGCATGGCAGACTCTGTGTCTCCCGCATGTCCCTCCGCAAGCTTGATGCCGTAGATAACGTTAGGAGGAGGTCTCAGCCTCCCGCAAGCGGCTCTGTAGGCTAGTCCCCACGGGTCGTGGTTGCCTGTGTTTGCAAGCTCGCGGAAAAAGTCCATCTGCGCATCCATTATCGCACACCTATATCTTCTGCGGTGAGAGTGGAATCTCGACCTAGCGATCTCTTCTGCGGCCTCAACCCCTCTCTTCCTAATCGACTGCCACGTTTTACGCAAACGGTTGTTTTTCCTGCGCATAGAATCTAATGTGGGTGACCACCATTCATATCCCCTGCTTCGCTTCCCTTCCGCACACATGCCCAAACATTCCATGGCCGTTCGCGTTACAATGTTGGTAAACTCCTTACATACCTCACTTGCCGGTTTCATCCAATCTATGCGCCCTACTCTATCGTGGATCATCGATTGGAAGCGATCCCAATCCACACCGCGCTCCCGAAACCTGATTGGTCCCTCCGGTGTTCCCTTTTCGGTTGCTGCGCTGATGTTCCGCTCCTGCAGTCCAAAAGTTAGTAGTCTATGGTCGCTGGAACTGGCCCCCGTGTTTACCCGCCAGCAGCCCAGGCGAACATTCCCCGACGTCAGTGTTACATCGATGAAAGATTCCCCGTTTTCAGTGGAGAATGTGGGTGGCTCCCCAGGCAGGTTCTCCACCCGGAGGCCTCTGCCCATAATAAAGGCCTCAAGCTCTTCTTTTCTTCGCGAGACCGCGCTCCCCCGGCCTATGTAGTGCCTGGGGAGGGAGTGCCACATCGGTGAGTGCGTATTGGTGTCTGCCGCGATCACTATCCGTTGGCCCTTGAGCGCCTCTAGCACTCGCCCGAGGTGATGTAGGTGCGGGCCTATCTCGTGTGAGTATTGAAAATACGCACTCACCGCGTAGAAAGATGTCACTGGCGGGGTCAAACATACGTGGACCACCATGCAGTGGCTGGTGCACAGGTGCAGTTGAATGGAGCAGGCGACGTCTCTCCTTCCAATGTAAATTGCCGCTTTGCTGTCGACGCCTGCCGGGAGTAGCATTGGGCCAAGGTCCGCGGCCGCGTCCTGCGAGACATACGGCTCCTGAGCTAGAACTAGGTCGAGCGCGTGGGCGTCGACGATGGCTGGCAACTCTATCGTGGCTGCCGCCGAGCCCTGAAGATTGAGCTGCCCGAACCTGAATTTCTGGTGACCTCCTCTACCCATAATTGACCCTTTGCAACTCCCGGTCCTCCGCGTGTCGTCGGGCAGGGCAATCCCTGGCATTAGTACTGTGCTCCCCTGCACCCTTTCGCCCGAACTTTTTACAAGTGGCGCAGCAGGTGTTTACGGACACGCATTCCTCGCGCTTGTGCCCGTCCTCTCCGCAGCGCCCACATGTGGTTACCTTCGACCGACAGTATTTCTCTGGGTGGCCGAACTGCTGGCACCTCCTACAACAAGTAACCCCCACATAGTCATTAACTTCTACTACCTCCCACCCCACATATAGCCGGCCGACACCAACGAGGTGCTTTCGCAACGCCGCTGATGCCTGGCAAATCCACATACACCTGTTGCCGGCCCTTTGCCTCTTGAACATTGATAGATAGATAGATAGATAAAAATCTTTATTGCACACTTAAAAAGATACAATACAATAACTTCTTAAAACAAAATGCACAAAGGCGGCCTTATCACTACAAGTGATCTCTTCCAGGCAACCGAATTACGGAAGGATATAATTAAAAGTGCGGGCATAATGCGGTGCAAAGTGACGCGAAAAACAACTAAATAAATAAATAAGAAAACAAAGAAATAAAATAAATAATTAAATTATATAATATATACATACACACATACACATATATATATACACTCATACATACACATATATATACATACATACATATACACACAAACATACACAAATTCTTATACATACACTGGCTTTTTAATACATAAACATAAAATTTAAAACATAATTGGCTTTAGTTCTTCATTAAGAGATTTTGCGGTCCATGCGGAGCCCTCTAGGTTCTGCTCATATAGATTATCGATTATGTCCTCGAACTTGTCGGTGTGCTCTGCCCCTGTTAACGAGATTAGGGGCATCCTATCTCTAGGCTCCGCAGTGCGTAGGGTGGGGGGAATGGCCTTCTTGAGTGCCTCCGCAGCCTTGGCCGACCCAGTCTGAACAATTACTCCTCCATTTCCACATGGCCGGATGCTGCTGATTGTTACCCCAATTTTGGCTGGTTGCACCGAGGTTTTAAGTACCAGCTTAGTGTCCGCAGCGGTCTTCAGCTTCTCCCGTTGGTCTTCCGCGGGGTAGACCGCTACGGCCGGTCCCTGGCGCGCTGGCACGGATCGTGTCTCCTGGCTTCTCCCCAGCTTGAGCGTGGTCGCATAGGTCTGCGATGGTAGCTCCTGGGGAGGGGGAACGAATCCGACTAGTGCTGGTGCGCCTCTTTGCGCCTCCTCGGCTCTCTTTTCTGCAGCGGCTACTCGGGCAACCAGTAGGCCCACGATGGCGGTCAGTCGCTCGGTGTTGGCGCCAATGCAAGCGATTTCCTCCTTGTTAAGTTTACTGGTCTTGGACCTCACCGCCTCCATGATGGATTTGGAGTGGTGTGATGCATGGCCCAAGACTCCCACCAATGGCGCTTCCATTAAAGGATCCACTGGAATATCGGGTAGAGTCCTTGGTGCGTCAGGTTCAGTAACAGCCACCGGCTCAGCAGCTGTGATCTGCCGGCGCTTCGCCTGGTCCGCCACCTGATCCGGGGAAGACAGAGGTCTTTTTTCCTGTCTCAACATCGGTGCATCGGCTCCCATTGGTGCGTCGACTGGCACCTCAGTCGTCATTGGCCGAGCATGCGGCCGCCCACCCGTCGGCACAGCCAATGCCGTCGCAGGGGGCGTGGCGTCTAGCGAGCCAAACCCCTTGACTCGCCCGTTCCGCCGACTCCTTCTCGAGCACCACTGCCTCGCAGAAGGATGAGACCGCATCCCACGACGTCTCGCTGCCGGCCATAGCCTTGACCACGGCCGGCAGGGAAAGGTCGTCCCCTATGACGTCGCGCAAAGCGCGACGTTGAGACGCCCAGGCTGAGCACACCTCCAACGTGTGCTGGGCCGTCTCATCGAGGCAGTCGTCGCAGTGGTGGCAGCGAGCGTCGGGCTCCCTCCCGGCGATCCGACACAAGTAACCCCCGAAGCAGCCATGCCCCGAGAGCACCTGTGTCATGCGGAAGGTTAGGACGCCGTGACGCCGCGCTAACCACTGGCGGAACACTGGACGAACAGCCTCGATCGTCCTCAGGCCGGCAGTTGGTGTTGCCAGCCGAGTTTCCCACAACTCCATTGCGGCTACCCGCACCTCCTCAGTGCGTGCTTGGCTTGCCGGTTCCCCGGACACTAGGCCTATTATTTCTTCATTTGGTTCATATATTTCATTATTTTCCATAATTTTAATTATTATTATTATTTGAGAATCAATAATTAATCAACGAATAATCCTATTTTCATTAAATATACCATCCTCTATTGAATGATATCAAAATTTACCTCCTTCTGAACATTCTTATAATGAACTTCCTATTTTAAGAAATTTCTAATATGGCAGATTATATGTAATGGATTTAAACCCCATTTATAAAGGAATATCCTTTTTTTAGAAATGGCAACCTGATCTAATTTAAATTACCAAAATAGAGCTTCTCCATTAATAGAACAAATTATTTGAAAAAAAAGATTTCAGAAATAATAAATAAAATTATTCCTCACCGTAAACCTTTTGATACTATAATAGTATGTTTTCCTTGGAATGTTCTTTCTCGACAAATATCTCGTCATCATTGAAATATAGTTAATAATACGATAATATATCCAATAAATAATAAGTTTATATTAAAATTATGAAATCATTTTACTAAACCAGTTACTAAGGTTATTACTCCAATAGCTCCTGTTAAGGGTCAAGGTCTATAGTCAACTAAGTGATAGGGATGATTATGATTAGACATTAATTTACTTCTCTAGAATAAAGAGTTCTTAAAATAGAAATTACATAAGATTGAATAATTGCTACGGCAGATTCAAGAATTAATAATAAAATTTGAACAATAATTAAAATAATTAATAAATAATTAAGTATTTTAATACCTGTATTACTTAATAAAGTTAAAAGTAAATGACCTGCAATTATATTAGCTGTTAATCGAACTGCTAAAGTTCCAGGTCGAATAATATTACTAATAGTTTCAATTAGTACTATAAAAGGTATTAAAATAGTTGGTGTTCCCTGAGGAATTATATGAATAAATATATGTTGTGTATTATTTAATCATCCACAAATTATAAATCTTAATCATAATGTTAAAGATAATGAAAGGGATATATTAAGATGACTTGTTCTAGTAAAAATATATGGGAATAAACCTAAAAAAATATTAAATAAAATAAAAAAGAATAATGAAATAAAAATAAAAGTTGATCCATTAATTCTATTTGGTTCTAATAAAGTTTTAAATTCATTATGAAGTTTATTAGAAATAAAATTTCATAATAAATAATGACGATTAGGAAAAAATCAGAAAGATAAAGGAATAAATAATAATCCAATAAATGTTCTAATTCAATTAAATGGGAAATTAAATAAATTTGTTGAAGGATCAAAAATTGAAAAAAGATTATTTATCATTTTCAAAAAATTTTTTGAAATTATTTTTCTTATTTTTTTTTAAATTAAAATTATTTTTATAATTAAAAATAAAATAATTATTAAACTAATAAAAATAGAAATAAAAAATAATAATGAAATTATTCAATTGATAGGTATTATTTGAGGAATGTGGTGTGAGTGGTGATGGTGGTGGTAGTGGTTGTCAACGAGTGGTTATGATTGTTCTGTGTAAAACTTCATTTAATTAGCTATTATTTTTGTGCAAAGTTACATTTTGGTATATTGACAAGAACAAACATAAAAAGTATTCGGGTGAATTCGGAATCTCCCTTTTTTGAAGTTGGTTGAAAATGAGAACATCCTCTTTTTTGAGATTGGTTGAAAAGAAATGCAACGATCAGGAATCTCACTTCTGACATCAATTTAAAAAGTTTTTGCTTGTAACTATTACAGTATAATTAATTTTTGACCAACAAAAACAAACTTTCTCAATTTTCTCCGGATTCCATAATCGAAACCTAACCAAACTTTCACCAAATTATCCTTGAAGTGTATCCTTTCAAATAAAAAAAGAATCATCAAAATCGGTTGGCGCGACATTGAGTTATTCGGCTATTAGTCGCGCACATGCATAATGCAAATTTAAGACTTATGTGATTTTCTCATGGATACCATTGTCAGACATGGACAAAAAAAAAATATGACCATTCGGGAAGCTATACCTTTTAAATAAAAAAAAAAAATATTAAAATCGGTCCACCCAGTTAAAAGTTATGAGGTAACAAACATAAAAAAAAAAAAAAAATACAGTCGAATTGATAATCTCCTTTTCTTACAGAAGTCGGTTAAAAAAGGATTATTATTCATTATAAGAATGTTCAGAAGGAGGTAAATTTTGATATCATTCAATAGAGGATGGTATATTTAATGAAAATAGGATTATTCGTTGATTAATTATTGATTCTCAAATAATAATAATAATTAAAATTATGGAAAATAATGAAATATATGAACCAAATGAAGAAATAATAGGCCTAGTGTCCGGGGAACCGGCAAGCCAGGCACGCACTGAGGAGGTGCGGGTAGCCGCAATGGAGTTGTGGGAAACTCGGCTGGCAACACCAACTGCCGGCCTGAGGACGATCGAGGCTGTTCGTCCAGTGTTCCGCCAGTGGTTAGCGCGGCGTCACGGCGTCCTAACCTTCCGCATGACACAGGTGCTCACGGGGCATGGCTGCTTCGGGGGTTACTTGTGTCGGATCGCCGGGAGGGAGCCCGACGCTCGCTGCCACCGCTGCGACGACTGCCTCGATGAGACGGCCCAGCACACGTTGGAGGTGTGCTCAGCCTGGGCGTCTCAACGTCGCGCTTTGCGCGACGTCATAGGGGACGACCTTTCCCTGCTGGCCGTGGTCAAGGCTATGGCCGGCAGCGAGACGTCGTGGGATGCGGTCTCATCCTTCCGCGAGGCAGTGGTGCTCGAGAAGGAGTCGGCGGAACGGGCGAGGGAGGCTTTTGCTGAAGTCGCCATCCGCCGTAAGAGACCGGGTCGCCGGAGGGCGGCACACGATCGCCGCCTTCCGCCCTAATGTGCTAGAGGGCGGTCAGCTTGGGGAAGCTGACCGCCTACCAACCTGGCCCGAGTAGGCACGCACAGGTTGCTCCCGCGCGCTACTCCGAGCAGGCCGTCGAGGGTGCCCACACACCCTTGACTCCGCGACGTGCCTTGCAGGCTCCCGCCGCCGCGTTTCGCGGAAGACTTACGTCCCCGTGTCTCGCGGCCAGTGGCGGTCGAGGAGGAGCACCGTGAGGTTTTAGTGGGTATTGGGATAATACTATCCAATTAGCAGAAAATGTTAAATTCTTAGGCATGATTCTCGATAAAAGACTGAACGGAATTGCCCATGCTGAACATGTCAGTAAAAAATGTGAAAACGGCATCAACGCTTTAAGAGCTGTGTCTGGTGTGTGGTGGCGTGCACACCCTTATACTCTCAAACTACTGTACAATGCCATTATCCGTAGTCACATTGACTACGGATTATTTGTTTTAGACCCCTTTAACAAAGTTGCTACTGAAAAACTCAATAGGATCCAATACAAATGCCTACGAATTATTATAGGTGCAATGAAGTCTTCTCCCACCAACGCACTGCAGGTTGAGTGTGTTGATCCTCCTTATCCTATCCGTCGCCAATTCCTGTCTGATCGGTTTGTTGGTAAAATGTTACAGCTGTTATCCCACCCTCTATGGTCCAAGCTATCTGATTTAGCGGACCTCATTCCTCCGGGCAGGCCCCTACCCTACTTGCTCAATAGTTTCCTGAAATTTACCTCTCTTCCTCATCCCTTGTCCTCTTCTCCGTCTAATCCTTAATTCAAAAATTAAAAAAATAAAATTTATATTATAAGATAATAAAATTATTGGTGAAATTTTTTGTCATGTTATTAAAATAAATCTATTAAATCATGATAATCCTTCTATAATATTAGGAAATCAAAAATGAAAAGGAACAGAACCTATCAATCAATCAATCAAATCAATCAAAAACACTTTATTGCACAAAGAAGATTTAAATTACACAATTAAATTTGTAATTTAGATACAGTGCATGGGCGGCCTTATCACTGTAAGTGATTTCTTACAGTAATACTTACCTATTTTTATTAATATTGCAGAATTTATAATAATTGATAATAAATCATTAATAAATATTTTTATAAGAAATAAATTCAATAGGATAGAAAATAAAAAAATAATTGATGCAATAGATTGAGTTAAAAAATATTTTAAGGAAGCTTCTGAATTTAATAGATTATTGGGGGAAGAGATTAAGGGGATAAATCTAAGTAAATTAATTTCTAAGCCAATTCAGCATCCTAATCATGAATTTGATGAAATAGAAATTATAGTTCTGAAAAATAAAATAAATAAGAATATTTTATTGGAATTATTAATTAATAAAATAAAAAATAAGAATAAAATATTCTAAAGATGAATTTAAATTCATGATAAAAAAATTATATTTTAGTGTAAAATGCACAATAATTTTTGAAATTATTAAAAAATTACATTATTTATCCTATCAGAATAATCCTTTTATCAGGCACTTTATTTTTAAAAAAAAGGGATTTCCTTTATATTTGGGGTATGAACCCAAAAGCTTATTTTAGCTTTTTTTTATTTGTTAAGTAATACTTTTTGCGCCTTACGATAATTTCTTGCATAAGTCCTGCACTTTTAATGGTTGCCTGTAAGAGATCACTTGCAGTGATAAGGCCGCCATTGCACATGTTAATTTAAGTACCTATGTATCCTTCGTTTTCTTTTCTTTTCTATTTTTTTTTTTCTGTGTAAATTTTATATATATATTTTTTCAATGCAATAAAGTATTATTATTATTTTTTTTTTAAATTAATTAATTATTATTTAATTAATATTATATTTATAATATAATTTTTTAAATAATTGTTAATCGTTTATTATATATTTTAATTTTTAATATGAATATTATAAAAATAGGAGAAAGAAAAATATTAAAAATTTAATAATTAATATTAATATATATATACATTAATTAAATTTATTATTATATATATATATATACGTCGGAGTTGGGTGGATTTCCCTCGCACATAGTTTTGAGTGCCCGGTCTACTGTGTGCTTTAGTGGATAATGTTGGCATGAGTAAACACAATTTGTGATATTACGAATTAATTACAACACCGTAATCAATACACAAGAAAGCAGCTACCGCTATCCCAGTAGGTAGATACACAACACGGAACGCGGGACAGTTTCAGTGTCGTCTGCACCGGCCGACTGCCAAACACAAAGTGATACCAATGCATAACACTAACTCTGTCGAGCGCCAATAGATGGCGCTGGCGTTCCGGAACCACATCAATACTACAAATTCCGACACGGCCATCCTGCTAGCACACGTCCTCGTGTGTTGGTTAGCCTAGAAGAAAAAGCTACAATAGTACCTCGTACCGCTCGGCCAACCTACATCAGAACCTTACCAACCAACTTCCAGAACCGTACACTAGAATTGTAATAGACGTACACTAGTAATTACACTAGTAATTGTATACCAGAACCTTATACCTGAACTGTATACCTGAACTGTGTACCTGAACTGTATACCTGAACCTTATACCTGAACCTTATACCTGAACCTTATACCTGAACAACTTGACCCTCGACACTAGATCAACTCGACACCAGATCAACTCGACACCAGATCAACTCGACACCAGATCAACTGGACACTACAATTTGACACCAATCTGGATCATAATTGTAACTAACCACTACACACAAATACCACAGCCATGTTCCATCGACATCATAACCAAAACTTCACTTTACTTTACTTTACTTCACTTTACTTCAGCAACAAGTTACAACCAAATTAACAGAAACCTCCGAGTAAAGACCTCTAACGCCACAGCTCTCCAGCCGAACAGCAATCAAATTGCTCTCTCACATCTCAATACGCATATCAATCGAGTGGATCGCCCGTGTACGTCACCTCTGCGACAACACGCTACGGTCTCTGCAGACCACGACCTCAGTACGGTCGAAAACCTCTCAATACGCATATCCACCGCGTGGATAGCCCGTGTATGTCACACCTGCGACAACACGCTACGGTCTCTACAGACCACGACCTCCGCCAAAGTTAAACGCACACCGCGCACCCACGGACTACTTGAGTTGCCCCAAGAGATACCGATTTCTACCGGGCTACGACTACGAAATAACTACTGGTACGGTCGAACACATTACGGCCGATAGAACCATTTACTCGAGTCTCTTCAACTACTTAAGCTTGAACACCATCATATCATCAACAACATCATAAATTACACATTGATTTCGTCGGGTACATGACTTGCTGGCATTTTCCTCAACCTATCGTGAGCAAATTTGTACGTTACAAGACGTTTACAATTTACAGAACCAAAACTGACAACCTTAAATGAACCTTTAAATTTTGAATCGAATTTTTACACTTATTAACTTTACAATATTAACAATACGCCAACAGAAAACTTACTTACTTTCGTTTTTGTCATATCAAAACGGGACCTACCATATTCCGCACACTTCGTAATAATGTCTGATGCTACTTAACGAATTTCGTCAATGTCAACGACAGTCTATACCTCACTACTACACATAAATGATATAAATCAATGATACATACCAATGATACACATCAAAGATACACACCACAGATACACACCATTGACACACATTAACGACAAATCAATGACACACACCAATGATACACATCAATGACACATCAATGATACACACCACCGATACACATCAATGGTAACGGTATCGTTATTTTATGAATTAAAATCTACCGGTTCATCGTACAATTTATCTCGAGTTGTACCCTCCTACAGATTCTTGCCACAACTTATTACCACCGCTAGTCTCAAACGTTGTCGACATGGACTTTAACACACTTCTGACGCGCTTTACCTGCC
The DNA here is from genome assembly GCF_056956725.1 of Heliconius melpomene rosina. Taxonomy (NCBI): domain Eukaryota; kingdom Metazoa; phylum Arthropoda; class Insecta; order Lepidoptera; family Nymphalidae; genus Heliconius; species Heliconius melpomene. The sequence continues at coordinate 45,072 of NC_140409.1, forward strand.
TGTTAGCACTGGGTAAGCCCGCCGCCGTAAGATGCCAACCTAAGTCTACTAGTGAAACCTACCACCAGTAAAACAATCTTCCCTGGTCAGCTATGATGCGAGTTGGAGCCCCAAACAAAGCCACAAGTCACCTCGTGAACACTCCAAGAGTCAATGCCTGCCGCACGAAACAAAAGAACACACTTCGCGAACGCGTCTGTCAGAATGAAAATGTACTCCTTATCGTTTCACCGCTGAGCCTATTCGCCACGTCTACACGAACCGTATTTCACGGCATCATTACCTTAGGGATTTGATGCAGGCCAGTTTGAACTGTTCCTGAGTGAGATTTCGCGACCCTACAAGTAACGCAGACATCCACAAATCCTCCAGCACACCATGACCGGAAACCAGCAAAAGTCAAAATGCTGTTCAATAGTCCCCTCAGCCTCGAGACGAACAACAGATTCAAAACTGACGGAAATAGGAAGCTAATCCGACGAACTGCTACTACTTAATCACAGTCTCTGGAGGCGATAGAGACCTGACTAGCCTCCACTTCAAAAGGAACACTTCACTAGGTTCAAAGAGAAACCAGCCCTTGTCACAGCTTCCAACACTGCATTAATTCCTCCCATACTGGACCGCTAAATCGGTTGAGACAATGTCAATGTCAAAATGTCCTCAAAATACACCACCACGCAATCACGAACCAAATCACCCAACACGATCACAATTGTCTTCTGAAAAATCGAAATTGAATTCTTCAGACCAAAAGGCACAGTCAAGAATTCAAACTGCCCTTCAGCTGTTATGAAAGCAGTACTGTCTACAGAATTTTCGTTTACTGTGATCAAATGAAAACCGCTTGCGCTATAGAGTTTCAAAAAATAATTAGCACCCTGAAAACGTGAAGTTTGATCAGTAATTAATGGAAGCGGATAACTGTCAGGGTTGGTATTATTGTTAAGCTCACTATAGTCAATACAGATACGGTCTGAACCGTCATACTTCTTTACTAATAAAGCCGGACTTTCAAAAGGAGGACAGCTCGACCTAATGATATTCTTGCTGTAAGTAAGGCACTGGAAGGTGAAGCATCTTTGTGGCTGTCTCAAACAGCGTACGAGAGTATGACATGCTACCCTCACAAATCACTGGACATTGTGATGTGGGCAAAGAAGAGGTTGCTGTGGCTACTGTACTCTCTCACATCACATCAGTCTGACCCGCGGCTTTAACGTATAGCGTTTACAACACTGAAGTGTTTGAGCGGTGGAAAAATGGCTGGCCATAAGTGAGCGGAATGCAGAAGCAAGCCTATCGATGCGACGGTACGAACACCTGTATCTTCAACGTTGAGTCAAGCGGTGCAGCAGCCGGCAGCGAGGCCTTTAGTGTGCTTCAAGTGTGGCAAACCGGGTCATATCGCCATCTGTTGTACGAGCGAAGGCGGCGGGCCAAGCGATGGCAGCAGGGACGGCGCAGCGCGTGATGAACGGTGAGTGGATGGAGCGGCGTGTGGACGTATGCAGTGTCCAATTTCCAAAGGGTAGGGTACAAGACAAAAGGTGAACTGTTTTGTTTTGTTTACGATTCTGGTGCTAAATTCTCGTTAGTTGAAAGTTTTTCTGTTACATTTAGTGGTCGACGGTTTAGTAATGTTGTTACTATGACCGGTATTAGTCAAACACGAGTATACAGTACCGAACAAATTCTGTGTTTTGTAGTATTAACGATTGCCCTCTTAGGATATTATTGTCGCGAGATTTTAAATCAGGGTTGTACAGTAAACATAACTGACTGACATTTTGTTTGACGGGAATCTTTATGTAAATTCAGTGAATAACGATAGTGTGAGTGAGTTGACTTTGACTGATATCTCAGCTGATATTACTGGTAGTGACCGGTGGTAGTGACCGGGTTGGTTCGAATCGCACAGTACAGCGGCGTCCATATAGGATGTCGCCGGACCAACGTAGCGTTATACGCAACAGAGTAAAGGAAGGTTGAAGGTGAAGGTGCGGGCGGTAAGTGGCGAAAACCGATTTTTTCACTTTTCCCCGCTCGGATTAAGTTGAAACTGGTGTCGATCGTTCGGGCTCCGAGGGGCCTTCAAGGTGGTATACAACCCGCGGGAATGTGCGGGAAGGTGCCGGCGGTAAGTGACGAAAACCTATTTTTTCAGTTTTCCCCGCTCGGATTCAGTTGAAACTGGTGTCGATCGTTCGGGCTCCGAGGGGCCTTCAAGGTGGTATACAACCCGCGGGAATGCGCGGGAAGGTGCGGGCGGTAAGTGGAAAAAACCGATTTTTTCAGTTTTCCCCGCTCGGATTCAGTTGAAACTGGTGTCGATCGTTCGGGCTTCGAGGGGCCTTCAAGGTGGTATACAACCCGCGGGAATGCGCGGGAAGGTGCCGGCGGTTAGTGGCGAAAACCGATTTTTTCAGTTTTCCCCGCTCGGATTCAGTTGAAACTGGTGTCGATCGTTCGGGCTCCGAGGGGCCTTTAAGTTGGTATACAACCCGCGGGAATGCGCGGGAAGGTGCGGGCGGTAAGTGGCGAAAACCGATTTTTTCAGTTTTCCCCTCTCGGATTCAGTTGAAACTGGTGTCGATCGCTCGGGCTCCGAGGGGCCTTCAAGGTGGTATACAACCCGAAGTTGGAAGGTGAAGGTGCGGGCGGTAAGTGGCGAAAACCGATTTTTTCACTTTTCCCCGCTCAAATTCAGTTGAAACTGGTGTCGATCGTTCGGGCTCCGAGGGGCCTTCAAGGTGGTATACAACCCGCGGGAATGCGCGGGAAGGTGCGGGCGGTAAGTGGAAAAAACCGATTTTTTCAGTTTTCCCCGCTCAGATTCAGTTGAAACTGGTGTCGATCGTTCGGGCTTCGAGAGGCCTTCAAGGTGGTATACAACCCGCGGGAATGCGCGGGAAGGTGCCGGCGGTTAGTGACGAAAACCGATTTTTTCAGTTTTCCCCGCTCGGATTCAGTTGAAACTGGTGTCGATCGTTCGGGCGCCGAGGGGCCTTCAAGGTGGTATACAACCCGCGGGAATGCGCGGGAAGGTGCGGGCGGTAAGTGGAAAAAACCGATTTTTTCAGTTTTCCCCGCTCGGATTCAGTTAAAACTGGTGTCGATCGTTCGGGCTCCGAGGGGCCTTCAAAGTGGTATACAACCCGAAGTTGGAAGGTGAAGGTGCGGGCGGTAAGTGGCGAAAACCGATTTTTTCACTTTTCCCCGCTCGGATTCAGTTGAAACTGGTGTCGATCGTTCGGGCTCCGAGGGGCCTTCAAGGTGGTATACAACCCGCGGGAATGTGCGGGAAGGTGCCGGCGGTAAGTGACGAAAACCTATTTTTTCAGTTTTCCCCGCTCGGATTCAGTTGAAACTGGTGTCGATCGTTCGGGCTCCGAGGGGCCTTTAAGTTGGTATACAACCCGCGGGAATGCGCGGGAAGGTGCGGGCGGTAAGTGGCGAAAACCGATTTTTTCAGTTTTCCCCGCTCGGATTCAGTTGAAACTGGTGTCGATCGCTCGGGCTCCGAGGGGCCTTCAAGGTGGTATACAACCCGAAGTTGGAAGGTGAAGGTGCGGGCGGTAAGTGGCGAAAACCGATTTTTTCACTTTTCCCCGCTCGAATTCAGTTGAAACTGGTGTCGATCGTTCGGGCTCCGAGGGGCCTTCAAGGTGGTATACAACCCGCGGGAATGCGCGGGAAGGTGCGGGCGGTAAGTGGAAAAAACCGATTTTTTCAGTTTTCCCCGCTCAGATTCAGTTGAAACTGGTGTCGATCGTTCGGGCTTCGAGAGGCCTTCAAGGTGGTATACAACCCGCGGGAATGCGCGGGAAGGTGCCGGCGGTTAGTGACGAAAACCGATTTTTTCAGTTTTCCCCGCTCGGATTCAGTTGAAACTGGTGTCGATCGTTCGGGCGCCGAGGGGCCTTCAAGGTGGTATACAACCCGCGGGAATGCGCGGGAAGGTGCGGGCGGTAAGTGGAAAAAACCGATTTTTTCAGTTTTTCCCGCTCGGATTCAGTTGAAACTGGTGTCGATCGTTCGGGCTCCGAGGGGCCTTCAAGTTGGTATACAACCCGCGGGAATGCGCGGGAAGGTGCGGGCGGTAAGTGGCGAAAACCGATTTTTTCAGTTTTCCCCGCTCGGATTCAGTTGATACTGGTGTCGATCGTTCGGGCTTCGAGGGGCCTTCAAGGTGGTATACAACCCGCGGGAATGCGCGGGAAGGTGCCGGCGGTTAGTGGCGAAAACCGATTTTTTCAGTTTTCCCCGCTCGGATTCAGTTGAAACTGGTGTCGATCGTTCGGGCTCCGAGGGGCCTTCAAGGTGGTATACAACCCGCGGGAATGCGCGGGAAGGTGCCGGCGGTTAGTGGCGAAAACCGATTTTTTCAGTTTTCCCCGCTCGGATTCAGTTGAAACTGGTGTCGATCGTTCGGGCTCCGAGGGGCCTTCAAGGTGGTATACAACCCGAAGTTGGAAGGTGAAGGTGCGGGCGGTAAGTGGCGAAAACCGATTTTTTCACTTTTCCCCGCTCGGATTCAGTTGAAACTGGTGTCGATCGTTCGGGCTCCGAGGGGCCTTCAAGGTGGTATACAACCCGCGGGAATGCGCGGGAAGGTGCGGGCGGTAAGTGGCGAAAACCGATTTTTTCAGTTTTCCCCGCTCGGATTCAGTTGAAACTGGTGTCGATCGTTCGGGCTCCGAGGGGCCTTTAAGGTGGTATACAACCCGCGGGAATGCGCGGGAAGGTGCGGGCGGTAAGTGGAAAAAACCGATTTTTTCAGTTTTCCCCGCTCGGATTCAGTTGAAACTGGTGTCGATCGTTCGGGCTTCGAGGGGCCTTCAAGGTGGTATACAACCCGCGGGAATGCGCGGGAAGGTGCCGGCGGTTAGTGGCGAAAACCGATTTTTTCAGTTTTCCCCGCTCGGATTCAGTTGAAACTGGTGTCGATCGTTCGGGCTCCGAGGGACCTTCAAGGTGGTATACAACCCGCGGGAATGCGCGGGAAGGTGCGAGCGGTAAGTGGCGAAAACCGATTTTTTCAGTTTTCCCCGCTCGGATTCAGTTGAAACTGGTGTCGATCGTTCGGGCTTCGAGGGGCCTTCAAGGTGGTATACAACCCGCGGGAATGCGCGGGAAGGTGCCGGCGGTTAGTGGCGAAAACCGATTTTTTTCAGTTTTCCCCGCTCGGATTCAGTTGAAACTGGTGTCGATCGTTCGGGCTCCGAGGGGCCTTCAAGGTGGTATACAACCCGAAGTTGGAAGGTGAAGGTGCGGGCGGTAAGTGGCGAAAACCGATTTTTTCACTTTTCCCCGCTCGGATTCAGTTGAAACTGGTGTCGATCGTTCGGGCTTCGAGGGGCCTTCAAGGTGGTATACAACCCGCGGCAATGCGCGGGAAGGTGCCGGCGGTTAGTGGCGAAAACCGATTTTTTCAGTTTTACCCGCTCGGATTCAGTTGAAACTGGTGTCGATGGCGGTAAGTGGCGAAAACCGATTTTTTCTGTTTTCTTCGCTCGGATTCAGTTGAAACTGGTGTCGATCGTTGGATCGTTGGTGTCGATCATTGGTGATGGCCAGAACGTAGGAGTGTGGAAGGAGCCGAGAGTGGTTCTGACCAGATTGGACGTTGATGACGGAATGTCGACTGTCGGTAGTGTCAGGTCGAGACGAGGGTCCGGATCATCATATGGACGGTTGTGGGGAGCGTTGGAGTCAAAGGACTCAGATACTGAAAGTTTTGTGTCGATGGTGTCGGAGAAGTCAAGGACACGGGCACAATACCTGAAGGACAGGCGGAAGAGGCCTTGGAAGCCGATCGATCAGTCGGGGTCTTCTGGTGAAGGAGAGCCAGATAGACCGGCGCCAAAAGTGGTTGCCATGAGGAGACGGAAAGGTCTCGGTGAGGCAGAAAGGAAGGAGTTGCCGCTGAGTTCAGAACAGGAGGTGTCTGACAGCGCTGCGGCCGTACTGGCCAGGGCTAGCTCCAGGCTCTCGGACATGTCTCTACCATCCGAGAAAGAGCAGGACGAAGCCATACTTGCGTCTGACCTACAAAATCAGGTGGTGGACAGCCTAGCGGTGATAAGGAAGGTTGCCAGCAGATCGGGCAACCTTAAAGGAACTTTCACCAAGGCCTTTTGACGGATACCGGCCCGAGTGGGGACTCGAGCGGGTTATGTGGGACTCGTGGACCGGCTGAAGGCCAATCCCAATACCCACTAAAACCTCACGATGCTCCTCCTCGACCACCACTGGCCGCGAGACGCGGGGACTATAATCGTCCACGAAACGCGGCGGCGGGAGCCTGCTAGGCACGTCGCGGAGTCAAGGGTGTGTGGGCACCCTCGACGGCCTGCTCGGAGTAGCGCGCGGGAGCAACCTGCGCGCGCCTACTCGGGCCAGGTTGGTAGGCGGCCAGCTTCCCCAGGCTGACCGCCCTCTGGCACATTAGGGCGGAAGGCGGCGATCGTGTGCCGCCCTCCGGCGACCCGGTCTCTTACGGCGGATGGCGACTTCGGCAAAAGCCTCCCTCGTCCGTTCCGCCGACTCCTTCTCGAGCACCACTGCCTCGCAGAAGGATGAGACCGCATCCCACGACGTCTCGCTGCCGGCCATAGCCTTGACCACGGCCGGCAGGGAAAGGTCGTCCCCTATGACGTCGCGCAAAGCGCGACGTTGAGACGCCCAGGCTGAGCACACCTCCAACGTGTGCTGGGCCGTCTCGTCGAGGCAGTCGTCGCAGTGGTGGCAGCGAGCGTCGGGCTCCCTCCCGGCGATCCGACACAGGTAACCCCCGAAGCAGCCATGCCCCGTGAGCACCTGTGTCGTGCGGAAGGTTAGGACGCCGTGACGCCGCGCAACCACTGGCGGAACACTGGACGAACAGCCTCGATCTTCCTCAGGCCGGCAGATGGATTTGCCAGCCGAGTTTCCCACATTTCAACCGCGGCTACCCGCGCCTCCTCAGTGCGTGCTTGGCTTGCCGGTTCCCCGGACGCTAGGCCTCGACGCCGGCAATAGACCGACGCCAGAGAAAGAGCATCCAGGTCCCACGGTATGACTCCAGCCAGCACGCACGCCACTTCACCGGAGATGGTCCGGTACCCCCGTATCGCCCGGATGGCCATCACCCTCTGCGCACGTCGCAGCAGAGTGATGTTGTGCCGGTCGGATCGGACCACTCCGGTGTACAGCCGACGGCTAGAGGCGCTCGGCCCATCCACATTGGGCAAAAGGCGCGCCAGTGCCGCCGCTGTCTTCAACAGTTTCGGGGCCAAAGATGTAAAGCGGCCCCGAAAACTCCACCGACCATCCAGAACAAGTCCGAGGTACTTCATGCTCCGGGCAACGTCAATTTTGACGCCACCGACGACGATGTGGGCATCTGCCGGTGGGCCCTTTCGAGGAGCATGGAAGTAGATTGCCTCGGACTTGTTGAGGGAGACTTCCAAGCCCAGCCGCTTTATGCGGCCGACTACCTCCGCAACTCCAGCAGTCGCGAGGACTGCCGCCTCTCGATAGGTCCACTGCTGCGCCAAGACCAGCGTGTCATCGGCGTAACAGAGGACCTTTATCCCCCTCAGGGTGCCGCCCCGCAGCACCCAGTCGTATCCGATGTTCCAGAGGATCGGACCCAGCACCGATCCTTGTGGAGCACCGGCCGACACAACGAACTCCTTCCAACCTCCTCCAGGAGCTGGAAAGGTCACAGACCTACCGGACAGGTAAGCCCCGATGACGCGGCGCAGGTATGGAGGCACACGATAGTATAACAGTGCCTCCTTTATGCAGGGCCATGGCAGGGAGTTGAAGGCGTTGGCGATGTCTAAAGACACCGCCAAGACTCCATTGCCTCGGGCCACCGCATCCTGCGCATAGGACTTTACCTCCAGTATGGCATCCACCGTCGATCGCCCCCTACGGAAGCCATACTGGTGGTCCGAGAGGTCCGGACCTGTCCCCTCCAAATGGTGTTGTAGCCTCCTGGCTACAACACGCTCAAGGAGCTTGGCGATCTCGCTCAAGAGCACGATGGGCCTGTAGGCGGAGGCTGAATCCGCCGGGCGACCCTCCTTCTTGATGAGGACTAACCTGCCTGTCTTCCACCGCTGTGGAATTATGGCTTGAGCCAGACAGGCAGTGAATAGTCCTCGCACTCTGGGCCCTAAGGTGTTGAGGGCCAGAGTTAGCGCCCGGCCGGGAATGCCATCCAAGCCCGGGGCGGTGCTCTTGAGCCGAGATCGGCGTACAGCTTCTTCGAGCTCCTCCTCCTCCACCGGTGGTGTGACGCTGTCCTCGTCGTCCTCCTCTTCCTCCTCACGCGCTGCAGGGCGGGCCATACTGGGTGGTGCAAAACTGGCCCGCTGCGGGAGTAGCGACGACAGAACCCCTCGGAGTACGTCCGGTTGGAGTGTCTGCGTCAGTGGTGGTGCCCAAGCCCGTAACCTACAGAGCACCATTCGGTAAGGTGTGCCGTACGGGTCTAAGTCTATCCCCGCGATCAACCGGTCGTGCGACTCGCCTTTCACACGACCGATCTTCTCCTGCAGCTGCGTTCTCGCCTCGACATAGACGCGGTACAGTCGGTCTTCCTCCTCCTGCACCTTCTGTACCCGTCTACGATAGTGGCTGTACTGGCGTCTCGCCGCAACGCAGGTGTTACGCAGTTGCGCGATCTCCCACGACCACCAGTACACTTGCCGCCGTTGAGGGCGGCGCCCGGAACGGGGCATTGACGCGTCACAGATACGCGTCAGCGCCCCCTGCGCCCAGGATGCGGCATCTTCTGCAGACGCCAAGCTCTGGGGCAGCCAGGATTCCACTATCGCGGCCTCCTCCAACAACTCCCTGTCGAGACGACCCAGTTGCCACCGCGGTCCGTACTCTCGCGAGTTTGGACTGGGGGCTGGTGGCACCGCAGGATGTATGGAGATCTCGTACAAGATGTAGAGGTGATCCGAGAGAGTCTCCACATCATCCAGCACTCGCCAGCCCCGAACACGACATGCTAGGGCCGGGCTCGCGACCGAAACGTCCACGACGGATCCGCCCAGCCTTCGCACACACGTGTTCTGGGCCCTAAGGTGTTGAGGGCCAGAGTTAGCGCCCGGCCGGGAATGCCATCCAAGCCCGGGGCGGTGCTCTTGAGCCGAGATCGGCGTACAGCTTCTTCGAGCTCCTCCTCCTCCACCGGTGGTGTGACGCTGTCCTCGTCGTCCTCCTCTTCCTCCTCACGCGCTGCAGGGCGGGCCATACTGGGTGGTGCAAAACTGGCCCGCTGCGGGAGTAGCGACGACAGAACCCCTCGGAGTACGTCCGGTTGGAGTGTCTGCGTCAGTGGTGGTGCCCAAGCCCGTAACCTACCGAGCACCATTCGGTAAGGTGTGCCGTACGGGTCTAAGTCTATCCCCGCGATCAACCGGTCGTGCGACTCGCCTTTCACACGACCGATCTTCTCCTGCAGCTGCGTTCTCGCCTCGACATAGACGCGGTACAGTCGGTCTTCCTCCTCCTGCACCTTCTGTACCCGTCTACGATAGTGGCTGTACTGGCGTCTCGCCGCAACGCAGGTGTTACGCAGTTGCGCGATCTCCCACGACCACCAGTACACTTGCCGCCGTTGAGGGCGGCGCCCGGAACGGGGCATTGACGCGTCACAGATACGCGTCAGCGCCCCCTGCGCCCAGGATGCGGCATCTTCTGCAGACGCCAAGCTCTGGGGCAGCCAGGATTCCACTATCGCGGCCTCCTCCAACAACTCCCTGTCGAGACGACCCAGTTGCCACCGCGGTCCGTACTCTCGCGAGTTTGGACTGGGGGCTGGTGGCACCGCAGGATGTATGGAGATCTCGTACAAGATGTAGAGGTGATCCGAGAGAGTCTCCACATCATCCAGCACTCGCCAGCCCCGAACACGACATGCTAGGGCCGGGCTCGCGACCGAAACGTCCACGACGGATCCGCCCAGCCTTCGCACACACGTGTTCTTGGTCGCTCGGTTGAGCACAGACAAACCGGTGGCAACAACCCACTCCGACAGCGTCACACCACGCACATCCGTCGTTGCGAAGCCCCACACGCTGGACTTCGCGTTGAGATCGCCGGCCACCAACATCTCCGCCGGACGAAATCGCTCTACCATTTCCCCCAATCGTATAAGGAACTCTTCAAACTCCGCGAGAGTTCGATTGGGGGAAAAGTAGACCCCTACGACAACTAGGTTGCCGACAAGTGCGGCGACGCATCCCACACCTCTCTCTACACGTGAGAAAGGCGGGGAGCCCGCGGCGACCTGGGTGATAATAGTCACCACCCCGGTGTTGTCGGCTACCCAGTTGTCTCTGTCGGGAACGCTGTAGGGCTCCGAAACAACCGCCACCTGGATAGACCACTGCGCCAGGCTTTGGACCAATAAGTCCTGGGCCCTAGCACAGTGGTTAATGTTCGCATGCAACACGCGGAGAGCCATTATTGGTCTTCCATGTGTTGCACCTCCTCAGGCCCAGCTGGGATATTAGACCTGGCCGATGTTGCCGGCACTCGTCTGCGCTTTCCACCGTTATTGGTGCTAGCCTTTCCACAGGCAGCATTCCCCAACATGTGATTAGCGGGCCTTTGCGCCGCCTCACACACCGGACAATGAGGCTCTGCCGAACACGATCTCTGCTGATGCCCGGTCTGGCCACACTGGAAACACTGTTTGCTGCGGTCCACCTGGCTACTGCACTTCGCAGCCATGTGGCCCACTTCGTGGCAACGGAAACAACGTTGCGCACGGGGCATCAACAGCCTCACTCCAGCAGAGACGAAGCCAACAAGTAGTCTCGCCCCGCTAATCTTCTGCGCTGCGCCGACAGGACATCGGACCCATACTGTTCCTAGACCGGCCCGGTCCTGTCGGATCTCTCCGACTTTTATATTACCCGCAGCACAGCCGGAAACTCGGCTTATTGCCGCCGTCATGTCCTCAGCAGTGGCGGAGTCATCGAGGCCAAACACCCTCAATTCCGCACATTTCACTGGCCTCGACACCTGGACCTCTTCGGGGCTGAGAACCCCACGCAACTTCTCAGCTAGCGCATCCGCCTTCTCAGCAGTGTTGGCGCCAGGCATTCTAGCGCCTAGCATTCTAGCGCCAGTAGACGCAACACGGAATCTCAGGTCCTCTAACCCAGGTCCCAGGTCTTCCAACTTTATACTTTCCTTGACCCGGGTAAGGACATCGCTATACGACATCTTGTCGGCGACGGCTGGCTGCAACTTAATCGTCACAACTTGCGATCTAGGACGACGCAACTTTGGCTCCTTTTGCGCTTTAGCCTTTTGCGCTTTCGGCTTAGGAGCTGGCTTTCTCTTCTTGGCCCCCTTCCGGGCTACTACAGTCCAGCCCTCAGACATATCAGCCGGAGCGGGTGGCAGAGGTCGAGGCTCAGTAGATGCGGTCTTCACCGGGCCTTTCTTCTTCTTGGCCTTTTAAGACCTTTGCTCCTTTGGTGCCGGATTAGCCGGCGCCATCAAAGTGGATGCGACAGGGTCCACTTGCGCCTGCTTTGGGCTATCCACCTTGCGCTTGTCCGCCGCTAGCGGAGGTCGCAGATTTCTCTCCGGTGGTAGCCGATCTTTAAAGGCTTCCAGCCTGGTGGAGACCATAGTGCCCACTATGTCCTCCACAGCAATAGACTCCGTGGGAGTGGGTCGCAAGTCCGATGCTCTAGACCGCTCCAACTCCGCTCTCAAAAGAGCAAACTCCTTCCGCAACTCCACCAACTCCGACTGCAGTCGCGAGTTTGTTGCCTTGAGGATATCCACTTCCTCTGATGCAGTCCTCTTTGCCAGAGTATTAACGGCAGAAGAGATAACTCCGGCAGCGTCTTTAAGGGCCCTAGTAAATGTGCCCTTCAGATTCCCCGACTTGCAGGCGACTCTATTGATTATAGCCAAGCTATCAGATACTTGGCTACGCAAGTCGGAGACCATGTGCTCCTCACCGCAAAGTTCCAGGGGCACATCCGAGAGCCTAGAACTTGCTCTAGTTTGTATCGCCGCGGAGATTTCAGCAACTTCCTCCTCCGCCCTCAGCCGGCGCTCCTCGCGCTTGGCATCGTTTAGCGCCTTCTTTCCAGCAGCTAGCCCTATATTCTCATCAGGAATATTTGGTACGACCACGACTCCCTCTGGCCGAAGCAACCTTCGCTTTCGGCTTGTCTCTGTCTCCCCATCCGCATCCGAGGATTCAGAGTTACTCTTCCTGTGATGGCGCCTCTTTCTGTCCTTTCGGAACTGCGCTTTAGCCCCCTCGATAGCATTGGAGCTGTTCGACCCAACAGACATCACGCCATCGGCGTCTGACTCGGAAGCCGCCCAGAAACGGCCTCGCGACGAAAGTGACGACCTGGACCTATCTCTTATAATAGAGGCAACCTCCTCATGGTCCAGACGCTCTAACACGACTCGCGCATCCTTCAACCCCCCTCCTATTGGCACAAGTGCCGGACTTTTGCCCCTTTCGAGCAAAATACTCCCTACGCCTTTCTCGGGCACAACTACTACTCCGCCCATCTCGGGCAACAACAGATCACCGCCCTCCTCGGGCCTCCCTACGTCATCATTTTGGGTTTTTAAGTTAACATTTTCCATTTTGTTCCCACGAGTGTGGGGGAAAAACGGTCCATCCGAGCAGTGCCCCCTGTACTCGGATAAGCCTATTACGCCAGGGTGTCGGCCGGTACCCTGGCGGGACCAGCAGTAGCGACAGCAGCGCGAGGGGTTCATGGCTGATGGGGAGATCCCATCAGCCATGAACCCCTCGCGCTGCTTTGCCGCTTGGGTTGGGGTAATTTTTTATAGAGGTTTTCTTCCTCGCAGCCCGGCCGGTAAAGGCAAGGCCCTCAGTTCCACTCCTGATTACGAGACATGACCGCAACCAAGAGTGGAGTTCCGATATATTCGGCGCTGGCACATCACTGCACCTGCGTGGCGGTAGGGTGAGTACACACCACGCACGCCCTCCAGTTCCTCACACTGTGACCTCTGCATGACAGAGGACACGCGAAGAACCACGCCGGATTATTAGCCAGCGAGCAATCATTACCCAAGGACGAATCCTGTAGGCACCAATTACTCGCCGCCCAGGGTGCACCGGTCCGCAACACTGTTCGTCCCCCCCGAACGACAAGCATTCGAGAAAGGGCCAACAGCGGGTGAACACACGAGGAGGTCATCCGACCAAGCACCCCAACCTAACCTGACATTTTTTTTTTTTTTTTTAACATGAGGAAATCCTTTTACGGATACCGGCCCGAGTGGGGACTCGAGCGGGTTATGTGGGACTCATGGACCGGCTGAAGGCCAATCCCAATACCCACTAAAACCTCACGGTGCTCCTCCTCGACCGCCACTGACCGCGAGACGCGGGGACTAGAATCGTCCACGAAACGCGGCGGCGGGAGCCTGCTAGGCACGTCGCGGAGTCAAGGGTGTGTGGGCACCCTCGACGGCCTGCTCGGAGTAGCGCGCGGGAGCAACCTGCGCGCGCCTACTCGGGCCAGGTTGGTAGGCGGCCAGCTTCCCCAAGCTGACCGCCCTCTGGCACATTAGGGCGGAAGGCGGCGGTCGTGTGCCGCCCTCCGGCGACCCGGTCTCTTACGGTGGATGGCGACTTCGGCAAAAGCCTCCGCTGACTCCTTCGCGGGCACCACTGCCTCGCAGAAGGATGGTTTTCGCCACTTACCGCCGGCACCTTCCCGCGCATTCCCGCGGGTTGTATACCACCTTGAAGGCCCCTCGGAGCCCGAACGATCGACACCAGTTTCAACTGAATCCGAGCGGGGAAAACTGAAAAAATCGGTTTTCGCCACTTACCGCCCGCACCTTCCCGCGCATTCCCGCGGGTTGTATACCACCTTGAAGGCCCCTCGGAGCCCGAACGATTGACACCAGTTTCAACTGAATCCGAGCGGGGAAAACTGAAAAAATCGGTTTTCGCCACTAACCGCCGGCACCTTCCCGCGCATTCCCGCGGGTTGTATACCACCTTGAAGGCCCCTCGGAGCCCGAACGATCGACACCAGTTTCAACTGAATTTAACTGAATTGAATAGAAAATATATTAATCATAAATTTTCTCTAATTAATAAAGCTGAAATTAATCAACCAATGTTATTAATTGAAGAAAAAGCTATTAATTTACGTAAAGAAGTTTGATTAAATCTTCCTACAGCTCCAATTATTACATTAAAAATTATAATAAAAATTAAAAAAATAAAATTTATATTATAAGATAATAAAATCATTGGTGAAATTTTTTGTCATGTTATTAAAATAAATCTATTAAATCATGATAATCCTTCTATAATATTAGGAAATCAAAAATGAAAAGGAACAGAACCTATTTTTATTAATATTGCAGAATTTATAATTGATAATAAATCATTAATAAATATTTTTATAAGAAATAAATTCAATAGGATAGAAAATAAAAAATTTATTGATGCAATAGATTGAGTTAAAAAATATTTTAAGGAAGCTTCTGAATTTAATAGATTATTGGGGGAAGAGATTAAGGGGATAAATCTAAGTAAATTAATTTCTAAGCCAATTCAGCATCCTAATCATGAATTTGATGAAATAGAAATTATAGTTCTGAAAAATAAAATAAATAAGAAAAATATTTTATTGGAATTATTAATTAATAAAATAAAAAATAAGAATAAAATATTCTAAAGATGAATTTAAATTCATTATAAAAAAAATATATTTTAGTGTAAAATACACAATAATTTTTGTCTCGTGTGTGTCTCACTGTCGTGTGTGTTCTCTGTCATGCAGAGGTCACAGTGTGAGGAACCGGAGGGCGTGGTGTGTACTCACCCTACCGCCACGCAGGTGCAGTGATGTGATAGGAGCTGTATTTGCTATTTTAGGGGGTTTTGTTCATTGATATTCTCTATTTACTGGATTATTATTAAATCTTTATTTATTAAAAATTCAATTTATTTCCATATTTATTGGTGTTAATTTAACATTTTTTCCTCAACATTTTTTAGGATTAGCTGGTATACCCCGTCGTTATTCTGATTACCCAGATAATTTTATATCATGAAACTATGAAAAAATGCTCAGAAAAAAGAAATGAAGAAAAAGATTTCAGAAATAATAAATAAAATGAATGAATGAAAAACTTAAGCCCACGTAAGTTGTGGAAATTTCTGGAATCGCTAGGCATTGGCCGGCAACGTAAGGATTTGAATTGCAATCTCTGTAAAGGGATCCCTTAAGCCTACAGTTGTGGTCACAAGTCCACGGCACTGCTCCAAGCTTCACGTCAAGAGTAAGATAACATTTCTTATAATTACCACGCCCGAATTAGAAGTACGATGTCGGTCATATCTGTCTACATCAGAAGTGGGATCGGAACAAGCTCCGGTCCCAATCACCTTAGTCTCCGACACATAATATTAAAAAAAATAAATAAAGATAAACTATTATACTAAATTAAATAAGTACTCTTTCAGACGATTTTTAAAACTGTATAGACATTTGGAATGACGAACTTCTGTAGGAAGTTCATTCCAAAGAATTGCAGATTTCATAGTAAAAGACTTAGAATAAAATAGGGTATGGGAAGTTGGTAATTTAAGGAGATTATCACAACGGGATCTAAGGTGGAGGTGAAGAAGTGAATCGGCACCTAGGAAACAAAATCGATCTTTTAAGTAGGAGAGAGAGAGTTGTACAGGATAGAATAGAGGAGAGTCAGCATGCGGAAATTTCGGCGATGTCGGATAGGAAGCCATCCAAGCTGACGACGATGATCAGAAACATGATCAAATTTACGTAAACCGAAGATAATAGATTTTGTAACCGCTCTAGTTTATTTAGTTGTTCCTCAGATAAGTCTGGGTAACACGAATCAGCATAGTCTAAAATCGGTAACAGTAGTGAATGAGCTAGAGCAGTTTTGGTCTTTATAGGTAGGAAATATTTCCATCGTTTGAGCGATCCGATAGTGGCAAATAATTTACGGCTAACCTCAGCTATCTGTACTGACCAAGATAGGGAATTGTCTATAATAATACCAAGGTTCTTAATAGATGGACTCAGACTCAAATCGACGCCGCCAAACTGTATAGCAGGGAGGCTATTCTGGTCAAGTTTTTTTAGTTGCTTAGAGCCACCAATAATACTGACTTGTGACTTGGCAGGATTGACAGTTAAGCCAAAAGATTTGCTCCACCTACTAACATTCCGCAAATCTTCGTTAAGCTTATGAATAGCCTCACTAACATCATCAAACGGGGCGGCTAAGTAAATTTGAAGGTCGTCAGCATATAGATGAAAGGAAGAGCGAGAGATTTTGGGAAACTGAATTAATAAAAATGGAGAAAAGGAGAGGATAGAGGACACCACCTTGGGGAACACCGGCAGAAAGAGAGCAAAGGGAAGATGACTTGTCATTGGCTTGAACGTACTGTTGCCGATCACATAAATAGCTTCTGAACCACTCAGTGGCTTCAGGAGAGATATTTATTGAACGCAGAACAGCAACCGAGAGATCAGTATCAACAGAATTAAAGGCGTTGCTAAAGTCCAGCAAAGCAATGACTGTAAGATTTTGTTTGTCCATGCTAAGTCTGATATCGTCACAAACTTTAATCAAAGTAGTGACTGTGCTATGCCCGTTACGGAATCCAGACTGGAACTCGGATAATATATGGTTGTCAAATAGATATTGATTTAGTTGCTGAAAAACAATACGTTCCAAGACCTTTGACAAGAAAGGAAGGATGGAGATAGGACGGTAGTGAGAGAAGGATTTTGGATCTTTGGTTTTGGGTATGGGGATAACGCGGGCAATGCGCCACAAACTGGGCGCCACAGACTTCCAAGGGCAAATGCGGTTGATGCCATCATAACCAGAAGCATCAGATTTGATGGCTAGGATACTGTTTCTTACCTGGGATGAGGTTATAGAAGCAAAGTTAAAAGGAACGATTGTGGGAGACGGCAAGGAGTTGATATATTTCAATTTAATTGTGTTGTCCATAGATGTTATCGAGGCAAAGTGTTTATTCAAGGCATCAACGTCTAGATTGCAATTCAAATCCTTACGTTGCCGGCCAATGCCTAGCGATTCCAGAAATTTCCACAACTTACGTGGGCTTAAGTTTTTCATTCATTCATTTTATTTATTATTTCTGAAATCTTTTTCTTCATTTCTTTTTTCTGAGCATTTTTTCATAGTTGAAACTATACCACCCAGACCCAGATAATTTTATATCATGAATGATATAAAATTATCTGGGTAATCAGAATAACGACGGGGTATACCAGCTAATCCTAAAAAATGTTGAGGAAAAAATGTTAAATTAACACCAATAAATATGGAAATAAATTGAATTTTTAATAAATAAAGATTTAATAATAATCCAGTAAATAGAGAATATCAATGAACAAAACCCCCTAAAATAGCAAATACAGCTCCTATCACATCACTGCACCTGCGTGGCGGTAGGGTGAGTACACACCACGCCCTCCGGTTCCTCACACTGTGACCTCTGCATGACAGAGAACACACACGACAGTGAGACACACACGAGACAAAAATTATTGTGTATTTTACACTAAAATATATTTTTTTTATAATGAATTTAAATTCATCTTTAGAATATTTTATTCTTATTTTTTATTTTATTAATTAATAATTCCAATAAAATATTTTTCTTATTTATTTTATTTTTCAGAACTATAATTTCTATTTCATCAAATTCATGATTAGGATGCTGAATTGGCTTAGAAATTAATTTACTTAGATTTATCCCCTTAATCTCTTCCCCCAATAATCTATTAAATTCAGAAGCTTCCTTAAAATATTTTTTAACTCAATCTATTGCATCAATAAATTTTTTATTTTCTATTCTATTGAATTTATTTCTTATAAAAATATTTATTAATGATTTATTATCAATTATAAATTCTGCAATATTAATAAAAATAGGTTCTGTTCCTTTTCATTTTTGATTTCCTAATATTATAGAAGGATTATCATGATTTAATAGATTTATTTTAATAACATGACAAAAAATTTCACCAATGATTTTATTATCTTATAATATAAATTTTATTTTTTTAATTTTTATTATAATTTTTAATGTAATAATTGGAGCTGTAGGAAGATTTAATCAAACTTCTTTACGTAAATTAATAGCTTTTTCTTCAATTAATAACATTGGTTGATTAATTTCAGCTTTATTAATTAGAGAAAATTTATGATTAATATATTTTCTATTCAATTCAGTTAAATTCAGTTGAAACTGGTGTCGATCGTTCGGGCTCCGAGGGGCCTTCAAGGTGGTATACAACCCGCGGGAATGCGCGGGAAGGTGCCGGCGGTTAGTGGCGAAAACCGATTTTTTCAGTTTTCCCCGCTCGGATTCAGTTGAAACTGGTGTCAATCGTTCGGGCTCCGAGGGGCCTTCAAGGTGGTATACAACCCGCGGGAATGCGCGGGAAGGTGCGGGCGGTAAGTGGCGAAAACCGATTTTTTCAGTTTTCCCCGCTCGGATTCAGTTGAAACTGGTGTCGATCGTTCGGGCTCCGAGGGGCCTTCAAGGTGGTATACAACCCGCGGGAATGCGCGGGAAGGTGCCGGCGGTAAGTGGCGAAAACCATCCTTCTGCGAGGCAGTGGTGCCCGCGAAGGAGTCAGCGGAGGCTTTTGCCGAAGTCGCCATCCACCGTAAGAGACCGGGTCGCCGGAGGGCGGCACACGACCGCCGCCTTCCGCCCTAATGTGCCAGAGGGCGGTCAGCTTGGGGAAGCTGGCCGCCTACCAACCTGGCCCGAGTAGGCGCGCGCAGGTTGCTCCCGCGCGCTACTCCGAGCAGGCCGTCGAGGGTGCCCACACACCCTTGACTCCGCGACGTGCCTAGCAGGCTCCCGCCGCCGCGTTTCGTGGACGATTCTAGTCCCCGCGTCTCGCGGTCAGTGGCGGTCGAGGAGGAGCACCGTGAGGTTTTAGTGGGTATTGGGATTGGCCTTCAGCCGGTCCATGAGTCCCACATAACCCGCTCGAGTCCCCACTCGGGCCGGTATCCGTAAAAGGATTTCCTCATGTTAAAAAAAAAAAAAAAAATGTCAGGTTAGGTTGGGGTGCTTGGTCGGATGACCTCCTCGTGTGTTCACCCGCTGTTGGCCCTTTCTCGAATGCTTGTCGTTCGGGGGGGACGAACAGTGTTGCGGACCGGTGCACCCTGGGCGGCGAGTAATTGGTGCCTACAGGATTCGTCCTTGGGTAATGATTGCTCGCTGGCTAATAATCCGGCGTGGTTCTTCGCGTGTCCTCTGTCATGCAGAGGTCACAGTGTGAGGAACTGGAGGGCGTGCGTGGTGTGTACTCACCCTACCGCCACGCAGGTGCAGTGATGTGCCAGCGCCGAATATATCGGAACTCCACTCTTGGTTGCGGTCATGTCTCGTAATCAGGAGTGGAACTGAGGGCCTTGCCTTTACCGGCCGGGCTGCGAGGAAGAAAACCTCTATAAAAAATTACCCCAACCCAAGCGGCAAAGCAGCGCGAGGGGTTCATGGCTGATGGGATCTCCCCATCAGCCATGAACCCCTCGCGCTGCTGTCGCTACTGCTGGTCCCGCCAGGGTACCGGCCGACACCCTGGCGTAATAGGCTTATCCGAGTACAGGGGGCACTGCTCGGATGGACCGTTTTTCCCCCACACTCGTGGGAACAAAATGGAAAATGTTAACTTAAAAACCCAAAATGATGACGTAGGGAGGCCCGAGGAGGGCGGTGATCTGTTGTTGCCCGAGATGGGCGGAGTAGTAGTTGTGCCCGAGAAAGGCGTAGGGAGTATTTTGCTCGAAAGGGGCAAAAGTCCGGCACTTGTGCCAATAGGAGGGGGGTTGAAGGATGCGCGAGTCGTGTTAGAGCGTCTGGACCATGAGGAGGTTGCCTCTATTATAAGAGATAAGTCCAGGTCGTCACTGGTCGTCACGATAACAACATAGAGCCTGACAATGACAGACATAAGATTCTCACATCAGAGACTGACAGTACGAGTACCAGTACTATTGTTCCTAATAACTTAATGTCCACTAACCATTCCCAAACAGAAGAAAATATAATATAATATTATATTAGGTTCTATACAGTGATGTTGAAATGTATAAACATGTATTTGATGAATTGTACTCGTATGAAATATAGTTATGTTGCCTCATGGTGTGAGAACGGTACCGGTAAACGCCTAATCAGCGTTCGGCGTATGTAACGCGAATCCCCTCATGCCATGGGAAACAAACGTAGTGTTTTAGTTTTAATTATTATATATGTTATTCTTTAGTCGATTAGAGCATGCACTTCTGCTCGGTCGATTCACTAGTTAAGTTAATTTTAAGTTAGATATAAGAACATAAAACTCTGTTCTTATTTTAATTAAAACAAATTTAAATTTAACTTTCTTAGTTATTTTTAAAAGCCCACTCGCGCTCCCGTAAACATGTCTGGCGCAGCCGGCAGGATAGTTTCCATATAAAATACAGCCTTCATCTATAAATTCGCGTCAAAATCCGCGATAAGGGCTTGAAGGTCTGTAAGGAACTATCCCGAACCAAATAAATTTGACAGTACGTGAGGAGCCTGGAGCTGATGATGCAGACCCCGAGGTGGTGAGTGGAATTTTTCACCTTCCTTGTATCCCGTTATAAATAAAATGAATTTCTTTTATTATAACATGGTCTGATTTTCTTAATATTTCGAATCAAACTCTTTGAAATATTATAGTTAAGTAGTAATTTTAGTTTTAATATTTCGAATCAAACTCTTTGTTTGCATCCCGCTTTGCTTTTTCGCGATGGTTAAGACAGCTGTTGGCGACACCAAACCCTTTAGATCACAGTAGGGGGTTCACCAAGGCTCGGGTCCTGGATGTGAGCCGTGACAGTACACTACAACTGTCACGGCTCACATCCAGGACCAGCCTCCATGGCTGATGATGTATGCCGATGACATTACACTCATTGAAGAGAAGCAACTAATGCTGGAGGGTAAAGTGAACCTCTGGAAGGGTGCGCTTGAGAACGGCGGTCTTAAACAAAATGTGTTGAAGACCGAATACATAGCCTGAGAGAGCCCGGACTCGAGCACTGTCCTTATAGGTCCTGAGCCAGCCGTTAAGGTGGAAAAGTTTCAAGTACCTTGGATCCGTTATGCATGAGTCTGGAGGCATCGATCACGATGTCCATGGCTGGATAAGCGCTGCCTGGGTCAAATGGTGGGAGGTTATTGGTGTGGTCTGCGACCGCAGAATACCACCCAAGCTCAACGGGCTGATATATAAGAGCATCATCTGACTGGTTCTATTATACGGCAGCGAATATTGGCCAGCACAATCTCGGCACGCTGAGGAGCTTGACGTCACGGAAATGAAGATGCTGCGGTCTGACGCATTGGAGGTAGTCTTGGGGTCCATGACGTAGCGGATAAGCTCCAAGAGCGTGGCCTAAGATGGTATGGCAACGTTGCGCGCCGGCGTAGGAACTATGTCGGATGCAAGTTCCTTGCTATGTCTGTCTTGTCCCTGGAGCTAGACCTCCGAACGCCCAAGAATGCGGCGTTTGGATGTCGTGATGCAGGACATGAGTGCCAATGGTCGAACCACTCAGGACGTTACAGACCGTGTAAAGTGCAGTAGGTTAAGCAGGAAGGCAGACCCTGGCAACGTACGCCGGGATTAATGCTAAGAAAAAGAAGACTTGGTTGCAGTTGCGGAAGACTCGTCGCTTCAACCCATTATAAATGCCATGGTATGTTTACAATCACCTCTGCTAGCGGCACAATCTTCGCAGATTACGTATAAACTTATTGCTTCTTTTCATTGCATTCTAAGCTGCAATAATATAGTTTAATACGTGCACGGTGTTCTGCTGTAATTTACATTTAGCAATACATACATAACCTACTCTTTTAACTTATACGTACGCAATAGCACGCATCATGACCATAACTCTCTCTTGCCGATCTTCAATAATCACAATAAAAATATTATTCAGATATACATATATAAAAATATTAAAATCTACATTAAAAAAAAATTGTGCATGCTCAACTTACTGCATGAATTTAGTTATATTATTATTATATTATTTTCACTTATAAAACAATCTTACTACTTTGAACTTGAATAAAAAGTATGGTACTTTTAACGCAAATAGCGTTACCTACAATATGAAACTAGTTAGGTTGGGTTACATTAGAGTTTTAAATAAATAATTTCAAATAAAATAAGATAGTTATTATCTATACCCCAAATTGACATAATATTACTAGTTAGACAACAAGTTTTGTTGTCCTTCGCATTTTTACTCCTCGCATTTCTGCGGCGACGAAATCACTATTTTCCGATAAATAATCGGCAACCATAAATCCATTTATTACAGGTAGGTTATCCGATTGACCTTTTTCGAATCATTCATCCATTTTAATTAATTGTATTAACACTAAACACAAGCGAGTAACAAACAAAGTACTGCGCGAGATCTCCTATAACCGTTGGCGACTAGTGAGTTTTGCCAGACCATTTGAAATTTTTGCAAACTTCAAATGCCTGTAAAATCATAACTACTTGGTTATTTTTAATGAAACAAAAACTAGTGTATTTGTATACGTAAAAACTTTACTGTAACGAACTTTGAAGCATTATTTCATACCTATTACCATTCCTCATTGTAAACTCTGTCAAACCAATTCCGAATCTTTTGTTCTTTCTGTTACTGCTTCTCGTGCTGTAGTTATTGCCTGGCACACCCTTGATGCAACATTTGGGTTTCTTTTCATAAATGCATCGTACCAGTGCCTCCCCGGTATCAAGTCCTTAAACGGATTGGATCTATTCAGTTCTTTGACAAGTTTACTTACAGAATTCAGTAATTGCTCCTTTGTTACGGGAAATCCAATTTTTGCCATGTAATGAATCCATTTTACTATTAATTGTTCTTCCTCTTTGATGAGAACTGACGTATGCCCAGGAAGATTTGTGTGCTTACTTTTTAATTTATCCAATAACGTTTGATAGGGCACTTTAAATTTCTTTGAAGCCTTATATGTGCTCATTTCTTTACTCCTTACTGATGCCAAAGCATTGTTTAAATTTTCGCTTGTATAGCTCCTGTATGGCATTTTGTACTTTGCATTTACTGGAAAAAAGATCTTTACTTAGATCACAAGACCAAGATAATCGATATTAATCAATACATGGGAGTCAAGGTGTAATTTTACGTATACTTACGTATCACGAACTTAGGGAAAATAAGGAAATGCAAAGGATCTTATTTCGTGTTACTGATTTTGGGAATTTCCGTAATCCATTTTTTTCGGTAATGTTTAAATTATGTAAAGTAACTATTAACTATCCTGAATATTATAAAAAATACACAAATATAAATAAAAAAGTTAATTAAAAAACCAAAATTCCATTGGTAGTACCTACACGAATTTAGCTTAAAAATATGAATTCAGGCTACCTTTATAATAGAATTATAGGAATTTAAATGAACAAAATATATACCGAATTTCGATCACAAGAAACTTAAATAAATACATTAACTGTTTTTAAGCTTTAAATTTAAATTATTTCAATTATTATATAAATATAAATTTAATAAAAAAGTATCCAAGATTTCCCTATTTCGGTAGTAACACGAAGTAAAGGACACACGTTAAATAAAATGTCTGCTATTTCGTGAGTCGATTAATTGCAATTTCCCTCTATAGAGGGATATTCGCAATATATTATAATATATTTCGCTTATAAGCGAAGTCTTCGTATGAAGATATGCTGGGGCTGTATGCTCATACTTTATGGTTTTTAGAGTCTTTCTGTTGGTCTGGCTGTGGATGTTCTGCTGGCTGTTTGTGGTTCTCTTTTGATCCTTTTTACAATCTTTTTTATAGAAACATTAAAGTTATTTTATTTATTAAAGGATTTTCCTTATTGCAAGTAATTTTCTTGAAAAATCATCGATGAGCAAAAAAAACTTACCAACGACAAAATACTGGAGTTAAAATTTTTATACTGTGTGATGAAAAATATCTTTTTAACACGTCTTGTAATTATTCTCGGTGTACAAAATTTCTGGATTATCCATATATCCTTTTTTTTTTGCGGGTAGACTCTAAAGTGCATACACGTCTTTTTTGTCCGCTCTTAAAAATCTTTTTTAATAAATTAGTTTAATAATTGAATATATGTGTTAAGTTTTAAATACTGGTGCTTAAGTTGACTATAACTAACTTTCCAACACAAATTTACGCTAGTTGACTCAATAATGGATACGCCTGTGGAACAGTTACTAAGAAATATGAACGATCTAACCTCCATGTTTTCTTCTCGCATGGGTGAGTTCGAAAAGAACTTATCTCAGCCTAGTTCAGCCACCACAACACCCACTTTGAAGGCTTTGGCCGCAGATTATCATACATTTAAGGCTTTTGTGTGGAAGACACTCGGCCTATTAAAGTCACAAGTTGAGCTGGTTATACGCACTATGGACCGCTTGGACACCCACTCGAGGCGAAAGGTGCTTTTGCTTCATGGAATTAAGGAGGAGAAGGATGAGGATATTTTAGAGAAGACAATAGAAATACTATCCAGGCAAATGAAGTTGTCCGAAGTTAAGTCTACTTCTATTGAATCTTGTCATAGACTTGGTACTAAGAAAGATTCTGCCAGGCCTGTTATTATCAGATTTACCAGTCTAAAGATACGCTCCAACGTTTGGAATGCAAAAACATCACTAAAAGGCACTAAAATTACTATGACTGAATTTTTAACGAAATCGCGTCAGGAAGTGTTCTTAGCGGCCCGTAAACACTTCGGTATTAGAAAATGCTGGTCTGCCGACGGCATGATAGTAATACTACTTAACAACAAATCACGAGTCAAGATTTCCTCTGTGCATGAACTTAATAGTTTAATAGAACAAAATCCACTCCTAAAGTCCGCCGTCAATAACTAGCCGCATATCTTATTTGTTACCACCTTAAATTAGTAGGCTTATATGTGATAACTTGTGTAGTCATCTATTCGTTGATCATTCTCACTTTTTTTTTTGTGTGTTCTAATTGTAGGGTACATCTTTTTATTCTTAGCCGATATATTTTTTTAAAATACTTATGTTAAACTGTTTTTTTTTGTAATAATCTTGTTGTTGTTGTTCTTTAATTATGGCGATCCGAGCGTGCCAGTTCAGCACTAATCACTTCGCCAATGTCACGTTGAATGGAAAACACACAAAGGAGAGTGTACGGTAAAGAGACAATATTACGCAATAGTAGATGCACGTTAAAAAAAGATCCAGCTAAGATACTGCCTTCACCTATAAGATAAACAAAAATTATACACAATATATACATAATAAAGGGTTAGTAATAGATTATATTTTACAAAATTGTTAGCTTATACTATAATATTATTAGATCTAATATATTTACATAAGAATTTACACAAAGGAGTATATACAAACATTAACAGACACTGAACATTAAGGGGACGGGGAACTATATGAGGAAGGACATCATACAAGGGACGAATTAACTTTGGACATGTGAAAAGGATATGGGAAGGGGAACCTTCGTCCAGGCCACACTCACACAGTGAGTGGTCCCTGACCCTGATCTTAGCTAGGTGAACAGGTGTACATGCATGCCCAAGGCGCAAACGACAAATAGTTGATATAATCCTCCGTTCAGCAAATTTTTGAGAAAAAAACCATGGTCGCCTTGGGATATTGGGTTGGATAGTAGCATAATACTTACCTTTCTGAGTTTTTGTTAATTCATAGAATTCAGACCAGGACACATCCAAGTGAGTTAATGCAAGAGACAACAAATCCTGGGCCGAAATAAAAAAGTTATCTAAATTACCACACTGGATGGCCAATTTTGCGCAAGAGTCTGCAGATTCATTCCCACTGATTCCAGAATGCCCTGGAATCCATGCCAAAGTAACATCCAAGCCCTTTAGATAACATGAGTACAGTTCTTCACGAATCCTTAAAATAATTGAAGACCTTAATTTACTATGAAATGGATTTCTCTTGATAGCCAATATGCAACTTAATGAGTCTGTAAGTATGACAGTCTGTTTGAAGTTGTGGGAGAATGTGAACCGGATTGCTTCTAACAAAGCAACAGCCTCTCCAGTAAACACAGATGATTCGGGAGGACATTTAAATTGTAATATAATTTTGAATTTTGGTATCCAGCATGCTGCACCAACACAGCTTTCCTTAGAAAGCTTTGATGCATCTGTAAAGATGAGGATATGGTTTGAAAAATTTTCATTTACTATGGCTTGAAATTTAGTGTTGGTGTCAACAGCTCCCTTGGTTAGGCCAAGATTAGTGATGACAGTAGGATGGTGTACTAGGGCCTTATAAGGCGTGCGGAATAAAGGATTAGATGGAAAAGATGACAAGGGATGAGGAAGAGAGGTAAATTTAAGGAAACTATTGAGCAAGTAAGGGAGAGGCCTGCCTCGAGGGATGAGGTCCGCTAAATCAGATAGCTTAGGCCATAGGGGATGGGAAGAAAGCTGTAACATTTTACCAACAAACCGATCAGATAGGAATTGTCGACGGATAGGAAAAGGCGGATCTACACATTCCACCTGCAGTGCGTTGGTGGGGGAAGACTTCATTGCACCTATAATAATTCTTAGGCATTTGTATTGAATTTTATTGAGTTTCTCAGTAGCAACTTTGTTAAAGGGGTCTAAAACAAATAATCCATAGTCAATGTGACTACGGATTATGGCATTGTACAGTAGTTTAAGAGTATATGGGTGTGCACCCCACCACACACCAGACACCGCTCTCAAAGCATTGATGCCGCTTTCACATTTTTTACTGATATGTTCGGCATGGGCAATTCCGTTCAGTCTTTTATCAAGAACCATGCCTAAGAATTTAACATTTTCTGCTAATTGAATAGTACTATTACCGCAAACTATTTGGAAATCAGGAGTTACTCTCTTTTTGGTAAACACTACCGCCCGGCACTTTGCTACTGATAGTGCCAAGCCATGATTGGAGAGCCACTGGTTTAGATAGTGCAAAGCAGTATTTAAACGATAAGTTATATCCTCCACAGATTTTGAGCTGTAGTAAAGGACGATGTCATCAGCATACTGAAGAATGTTACAAAAACTATTGACAGACAATTCAAGGTCATGAGTGTATACATTATACAGCAGAGGACTGAGAGCTGAACCTTGAGGCAAACCTTGCCAGACAAGTCTGGGAGGTATAGTAAGAAGTGGATGCTTTACAGATATTGATCTACCAGTCAGCAGATTACATATGAAATGAGTCATCCTCGGCGGAATACTCAGCTGATGCAATTTTTGCCTGAGTACCGGAAGAAGAACATTGTCATATGCAGACGCAACATCTAGAAAAACACCAACCAAATACTCTCCTTTGGCATATGCTCGTCGAATGTCTGTAGTAAAAACACTGAGACTATCTGTAGTACTTAACCCCTTTCTGAAGCCAAATTGAGAGGGTGCTAAGATATTTCTGCTTTCCACTGTCCACTCCAAACGATTTTTTAAAAGCCGTTCCATAATTTTTGATAAAGCAGATGCTAGGGCAATGGGTCTGTATGAATTAGGGTCAGAGGGACATTTTCCAGGTTTTAGGATGGGAATAACAATTTGGGATTTCCAGGATTCCGGAATGATACCTGATTGAAAGATGTTGTTAATCAAATTTAAAAAATGTAGCTTAGACTTCTCATTTAGTCTAGCAATAAAAGAGTAAGAGACACAATCCTCGCCTGGGCTAGTGTCTCTTAAATCCGTTAAGACGTTATTGAGTTCTTCGAATGAAAAACAAGCATCCATGTCGTCCAAAGTTTCAATCAGAGGGGATATAAATAAATCATGGGATGGAACAAAAGGAGGTGCCAGTTTGTTTGCAAAATTATTAAGCCATAAAGAGGGATTGTTGGAATTAAGACTAGGAGCATTGTTAAGAGAACGGCGAAATCTCTTAACATTTGTCCATACAAGGGAAGGAGGGGAACGTGGATCAAGGGATTCACAAAAATTAACCCATCCAAGTTTTTTCTTTTTCCCAACCATTCTTCGAAACTTCGCGTCATTGCGTGTATACTCAGTGTAATTCTCCATAGTCATACAGGCTGTGTATGACTCCTCGGCAGATGTTCGCCGATTGACAGAATCAGAGCATTCCTGATCCCACCAGGGATTGAAATGCATCCAATTCTGAATGGAGTGTTTTTTAGGGATATGAGAGTCAGCTGCAGATAAAATGGCAGAGACAAACCGATCATAGCAAAGAATGATATTCTCAAAATTACCAGACTCAGGAAGATTGTCAAGCATGCAATCCACAGAGTTAGCATACTCAATCCAGTTAGCTTTTTTAAGATTATATTTAGGTGGAGTATTAGGAATGGGAGCAGAAGGAAGTCTATTATACAAAGAAAGTAAAATAGGGAAGTGGTCACTACCATGGGTGGAAGGAAGAACAGACCATGATAGCTGGGAAGCAAGAGAAGGAGACGATAGGGAAAGGTCAACAGCTGTCCTTGGATTCTGGTTTGGATAAACCCTACGAGTCGGTGAGCCATCATTGAGAATGCATAGAGATACATCATCAATCATGTCTACCAACGAAGGAGAAAATCCATCACAGTAATAACACCCCCACAAAGTGTGATGAGTGTTAAAATCTCCCAGGACAAGCACAGGGCTAGGAAGCGAAGAGATGACAGACTTAAGCTCAAGGAAAAGAGAGGAAGAAGGATGTGGAATATAAACTGATAGAAAGGAGATATTGGAAGCCCTCACAGCAACAGCATTAATCTGTTGACTATGAGGGGGGAGAGGAATAAGGGAGTAGGGTGAGGAGTGCTGGATAAGGATTGCACTACCTCCATACCCATCATTTCTGTCCTCCCTTAAACAGGAGAACCCCGGCACCCTGAACCGGGAACCAGGGACCAACCATGTTTCTGAGAGGGCAATAATGGCAGGTTTATGCAGTGAAATAATATGAAGTAATTCATGCTTTTTAGCACGAATACTTTTACTATTCCATTGCAAAATGGTCAGTGGAGCCATTGTTGAGTGTATTAAGGATATTGAGTAAATTAAAGGCAACGTTGGACGGTATAGGAAGCTCGTTGGCTGTTGAGATTATGCTTATAAGTGTTTTAGTTAAAGCAATCAACAGATCCTTACTAGACTCTGTTGAACTGCCAACACCTTGATTAATACTTTCATTCAAGGCACAGCCATTAGGAAGAGATGAAGGACAATTTTCAGTTATGGATTGGTGAGCCTGTCTGTCATATCCCTTTGCTAGAGGAGCGCGGGGACGAGGAGCTTGGAAAACAGTCTTGCGGTATGATTTGTAAGGAGTGACTGGGGCTGAGACTTTTTGTGATTGGGAGTATGAGTGAATAGGAGGGGAAAATACTGCTTTTGCAATATCGGAATAGGATCGTTGGACAGGAGGAAAACGAGAGGATGCCTCCATATAAGAAATACATTCCTGCGACATCGTAATTTTGATGGATTGTTGTCTTGCAAACTCAGGACAATCCTTGTCAGTGGCAAAATGCTTGCTATCACAAAATAAGCACTTAGAATTTTCTTTAAGTATGTCACAAGAATCACCACAGTGAGACTTGCCACACCTGTAACACCTAGGCTGAGATCTACATTGTAATTTTATATGTCCAAATCGGCAGCAATTTAAGCACTGGATGGTAGGAAATTTATAGGGTTCGACGGGAAGGGAGGAATGATAGGAATAGACCCTTTCTGGCAGCACTTGTCCACGGAATGTGACTACAACCGACTGAGTCGGAACCCATGTAGTCACACCCTCACTAACACACTTTCTATTCAAACGTCTCGCTTTCAAAACCTGACCACATCCAGCGGGAAATTCTAGAGATTCAACTAGCTCATCTAAAGAGAAGTCAACTGGAACCTCTCTTACAATACCCATTCTTGAAATGTTGAAAGTTGGGATAATTGCCACATACTTACATAGACTAAGAATAGGGTTTAATAGAAAAGAATTCGCTGCAGTAGCATTTGAGAATTGGATGCTAATTTTGTTACGCCCAACATTTTTAATTCCATCCTTGGTAATATCAGTTATCTTATTTTTGTGAAGAAACTGACCAAATTTAATTGCTCTAATTGAAGTTCCAGCTGCAGGATCAGGGATTTCTCTCGACACATACACTAAGAAAGGGCCTTTGTCGGAATCAATATATGTTTTTGGGACATCAGATAGTGAAGGGTGTACATAAAGGTTTTGGATAGAGGGTGTAGCAGTTGAAGGGTCAAAGATTGTTTTTTTAATAAAAGTTTCATTATCTGGAGATGCCTCTCCACCTTGCCTTTTTCTGGAAGCTGTCTGTATATCACCGCCCGGATCAGGGGGATCAGGTGGGCGATCAGGATCCATATTAAATTTACATAAACTAACCTACCTTATACTACGACTAATCTAAATACAAAACAACACAAACACTCACTACAACCAAACACCTTTTCTATAGATATCTTTTAACAACTTGCAATTTTTTTCACTTTAAAATAGAATACTAAAACAAGATACTCTCACTAACACGTGTGTCAGCCAAAACAAACGTCAGCGAAAACTGTAATAATCTTGCTTGTTTACTTTGTAATTTACATCACGTATATATCTGACATGTGTCATTTTGTTATAGAATAGAAATTATACAGATAACATTAGTAAGTTAATTGTCTTTGTGTATTGCAGATTGTTTATGTATTATTTTTCTTAAGTCCTTTGGTAAATTGTAGTTTTGTTTTTTTTTTAATAATCTTTTATCTAATGTAATGTCTAGTGTATATAATCTTATTTTTTTTTATATAGTCAACTTGTGCACGTGGATTTTCTGTGTCATTTGTTATAGTTTAAATTATATTACATTCATATTTATATTTTAATTTATTTATATATAATATTTTATATATATATATATTTTTATTTATAGTATATTTTTTTTTATATAGTATATAATAATGGATATTGACGATGAATTCTTCTCTTGCTCATCTAGCAATAACTATGACAGTACTGTTAGTAGTCACTCGTCTTTTTCAGATACTGAAACACTTGCTGACAAGCTGTCTAATATTTTCATCACTCCTTCCTCTCTATCCTTGGTGCATATAAACGCGCAGAGTATACCTGCTCACTATATCGATCTTCTCACATCCTTTGACTCCAGCATAGTCGATTGTATACTTATTTCTGAGACCTGGCTAAAACCATCCCTTTCGTCCTCTTGCTATTCCTTACCGGGTTATCAGTTATTCCGTAATGATCGCACTGAACGTGGTGGTGGTGGCGTTGGTATTTACCTTCGTAACCATATTCCCGCCAGTGTAGTCTCTTGCTCCGCTCCTCATCCTAATGGTTCTCTAGAATATCTTTTTTTAGAATTGAAATTGCGTCACACCAAAGTTCTTATTGGAGTCCTGTACTCCCCGAATGACCAAATCAATTACTTTAGCACTTTAGACAATATTCTTGAGAACCTCCGACCTCAATATGAACATGTCATATGTATGGGCGATTTAAATACCTGCCTGTTAAAAAATGATCGAAGGACTCATTTATTAAAAGATATAAATGATTCCTATAATTTATTCCTCCTAACTATGTCTTCTCCTACCCATTATTTTCCTAACTGCAGGCCTTCCCTTATTGATCTTATTTCTGTCTCTAACCCTACTTTCGTCACTTCTTATGGCCAAATGTCCGCTCCTTTTTCCTTTTATGACCTAATCTATCTTTCCTATAAACTACGCCCACCTAGAATTAAAGGCAAAATCCATTTTCAGCGCAATTTTAGGCATATGGACGTTGAACGCCTAAAGGATGATTTGAGGAACATCAACTGGTCTCCCATATTGTCCTCAAACAATATTGACTTTATGGTGGAATCATTAACTACTGAACTGATTAATATTTACAACATCTATGCCCCTGTAAGACCGGTTCGTATGAAGCATGCGCCTGCTCCCTGGTTAACACAAGTTATTAGGAACGCTATGACCAAACGTGATAGGGCCAAGGCCAAAAACAAAAAATGTCCATCGCTAGATAACCTAAGTGCGTATAAGAAGTTGAGAAACATCTGCAACAGGCTGTGTAGGGATGCCAAACGTCGCTACATCCATAAAACTATTCAGAATCTTTGTCAAGCACAAGTTTGGAGATTCTTGGAGTCGTTTGGTGTGGGCAAAAACATTGATACTCATCAACTCTCAGTAAATCTTCAGACTCTCAATAAATTTTTTGCAACTCCACCAGTTAGTATAAATCCCCAGTTAAAATCTAAAACACTTGCTTTTTTGTCTAATATTGTCCCACCTGACTCAGTTTCCTTTTCTTTCAAAGCTGTAACAGAAGATGATGTCAAGAAGTATGTTCACTCTATTTCCTCTAAAGCCTTCGGATGTGACAATCTCAGTCTTGAGATGATTCTTCCTGTGTTGGAGAGCATTGCACCAGTGGTCACCCACATTTTTAACTTTTCACTGTCTCGCAATGTCTTTCCTTCACAGTGGAAGAGTGCTTTTGTCATCCCACTTCCTAAAATCTCTAACGCTTCCAATGTCACAGATTACCGTCCTATATCTATCCTTCCTGTTCTTTCTAAAGTTCTTGAATCCTTAGTCAACAACCAACTTTACTCTTTCCTCTCATCCAACAATCTTTTATGTCCTTTTCAGTCCGGCTTCCGCCCTTCTCACAGCACAGTGGGAGCACTGTTGAACATTACGGAGGACATTCGGTGTGCCATGGACAATACCAGACTCACTGTCATGGTTCTGCTGGATTTCAGCAGTGCTTTCAACTCTGTTGACCTCGATATACTTCTTGGCACTCTTCGGTCAGTCAATGTTTCTTTCGAAGCTGTAAGCTGGTTTCGTTCTTACCTCTACGGACGCCGGCAATGTATAAAAGCAAACGACACCACGTCGTCATGGCTTGATCTCACTGCCGGCGTTCCCCAAGGCGGCGTTCTTTCCCCACTTCTTTTCTCTATTTTTATTAACAACATCTCTGGAGTCATTACTTCTCCCTTCCATCTGTATGCGGATGATTTGCAACTTTATCGTCACTGTAGCTTAAATGATCTGCCTGCAGCTATTGAAGGTTTAAATAGCGATCTGTCTGCTATACAAACTTGGGCTGATTCTTTCGGCTTATTAATCAATCCAAAAAAATCCCAGGCAATTGTGATAGGTAGTAGCAGACTCAGATCTAAAATCAACTGGTATCTCGTCCCTGCGATTCAATACTCGGGAGTTACAATTCCTTTTTGCGAAAATGTTAGAAATTTAGGCCTTATAATGGATTCTAACCTCACCTGGGCTCCCCATATTAATTCAATCAGCAAGCGCATGCATTTCTCTTATCATACTCTTAGGCGTCTCCAATACTTCCTTCCTCACAAAACCAAAATTATGCTAGCGCAATGTCTTCTGCTTTCAATACTCGACTATGCCGATGTTTGCTATTTGGATGTGACCGAGGAGCTACTTAACAAATTAGAGCGTCTTCAAAATCTGGCCATACGCTTTGTTTACGGCTTGCGTAAGTATGATCATGTCTCCCAATTTCGAGCTCAGCTTAATTGGCTCCCAATTCGCCTTCGCCGTGATATGCACATCCTTATATTCCTTTTTAAAATCCTGAATTATATGAATTATCCTGTTTACCTGCGCTCCCGCTTTAATCTGCTTCCCTGTCCCTCACGCTCTAGGCGTTCGTATGTCATTCCGATGTTGGACGTACCGAAGAGCAATACCAAATTCCTTCAAAAATCCTTTACTGTATATGCCGCATCCCTTTGGAACCAACTTCCCAATCCTATTCAGAAAAGCCATTCCCTAAATTCATTTAAATCCAAACTTAAAAAACATTTGCTCAAAAGTGAAAGCAATTAGACATAGCTTTAATCAGTGTTTCTATATATATTATATATATATATGTATATATATATATATATTATATATATATATATATTATATATATATATGTATATATGTATGTATGTATGGGTATATTTTATGTATGTATTATATATGTACGATTTAACAGTATATATAATTATATATTTATAATTTGTGTAGGTATATATATATATATATATATATTGCAGCATGTATTATGTTTATAATGTGATAGTTAATATATATATATTTTTCTGATATTTTTTTTTTTTTTCTGTGTTGCGCTGTGTTGTTATTCCGCTGTTTGGCACTCATCCACTTCCATAGGTTGGCTGGAAGAGATTTCTTTCAGAAATAAGTCCGCCATTGTAAACATAACTTTTTAACTGTTTTCTTACTATTTATACATGTGCAATAAAGAATATATATATATATATATATGAAAAGAAACTCAAAAATAGATGGGTACGTTTGGATTTGTAGACGACTATGTATATCTACAAAATCAATAAGACAGAACACCCCTTCTACTTCGGTGGGACTTAAATTTAAAACTATTTTTAGATTAATGTATAAGTGCATAAATAATTTAAACTAAGGAGACAATGCCCATGAATTAAATATCGACAAAAACACAGTAACTGAGTATGCAGATATGGTTAGAACATTGATTGTCAATTATATAACCACGTTAAATTATAAGATTGGTGGGACGATCAGCTATTTATGTAGAAACAGATGAAAGTTTACATTTTGAGGCTAAGTACAATAGAGGAGCACATTCCTCTAAACAGTGGTATGTGGGTGACGTAGAAAGAGGTACCAAACGCGCCTTTATTGTTCCCGTGGTGGATAGAACAAAAGAAACGATGATTAATGTCATTTCTGAAAATGTGCATCCTTGAAGTATAACTATAACTGATGAATCTTGAATTGATGATCTTATAGAAGTGCTTTAGATAAAATGGAAGTTTACACTCATTCTATCGTAAATTACAGCTTGAATTTTATTAATCTTGATGATCCTGTTATTCACACTCAAAAAATTGAAGGTTTCTGGTCACTAACAAATAGATATCTAGGTCATAAAAATGAGATTAATCAATCTCTACATTATGAGTATCTTTAACAATTTTTATGGAAGTTCAGAGTCCAAAAAAGAAAAAGATTAAATACATTATTGTTGCTTTTAAAATTAAACAACTGAAATATGATCTTTATTTTTTCATTACGATCCAATACAGGGAAGATATCCTTTGTAAACATACTTATCTTGTGTAAGACAATTGTCAGTGTGAGGGTATTTTACAGAATATAAAATAATAATACCCACATAATTATTTATAAAAGAGGAAGGGAACGGCTATAAAAAGTGACGTTTTTGATGGATTGAGTCAGTACGTCGTCTGTCTTAAGGTGTAAAATTGTGACAGTGTTCAAGTATTTAAAATCAGTGTCATTGTTGGAACTATGAGTTTTATAAAAAAGTAAAAAAAAAATTTAAGTTAAACGGTTTTATATTGCAGATAAATGTACTAAAAGCTAAAAAATAATTTCATGGAAATTACGATTACTAAAATAAAATCGTGGGGACACTTGCTACTTACCACTAGGTGGGTGAAGTCATGCCATGTCTTTCGATTGTAGATATGGGACGTACCCCACGATTTTATTTTAGTAATCGTAATTTCCATGAAATTATTTTTTAGCTTTTAGTACATTTATCTGCAATATAAAACCGTTTAACTTAAAAATTTTTTTTACTTTTTTATTTTTAAGTTTTTAGTTTTTATTTCTCATGCTATTCAATTCGTTGAGTGCCTCATTATTGCAAGGTTAATGGAGAATGTTACGATCGACCCCCCAGAGGTCCAATAGAGGGGCAAGGCTATGTACAACAAGATGTGCCTGAATCTTGAGGGGAAAACGCTACCGACATATCATTTTTATCCACCCTAATGCCATACAGTTCTCGGCGCGCTTTTACCTTTTACCTTAACTTGGGTGGTGTACCCCTAGCGACGTCTCATTTTTAGCCACCCTATAGCCACACAGTCCTCGACAGTATACCAGATCTTGACTTAGGTGGGAGATTCATATTGTAATTTTGTATAGTATACTGTATTATACTTACCAAGCCCTTTATTTTGGTACCCATATTGATGGGATTGAAAACTACATTATCCGCCATTTTGTAGCAGTGGCCATCTTTGATTTTGATTTTGTATAGTGCCCTGAATTCTACTTGACAAGCCCTTTCATTTGATACCCATATTGACGGGATCGAAAAAAACTAACTTGTCCGCCATCTTGTAGCGGCGGCCATCTTGGATTTTGATTTTGTGTAGTCCACTGAATTCTACTTGACAAGCCCTTTCATTTGATACCCGTATTGATAGGATTGAAAAAAACTAACTTGTCCGCCATCTTGTAGTGTTGGCCATCTTGGATTTTGATTTTGTATAGTCCACTGAATTCTAATTGACAAGCCCTTTCATTTGATACCCATATTGATGGGATTGAAAAAAACTAAGTTGTCCGCCATCTTGTAGCGGCGGCCATCTTGGATTCACAATAATATTGAATATGGATAATTGTATTGTTTTTTTTGTATTTTATTATACTTAGCACCTGACATTTTTATAAATGTCAGAAGTGGGATCCAGCACCTAAAGATAACTGGTGTTGTTACTACGCCCAAAGCAGACCAACTTGCGCACGACGACCAACACGGTACGTCTGCGACGGTGATCGTAGACAGAATAGACGCGGAGATAATCAGCGGAAGCGATCACGGCAACCGTAATAACCGAAGTTGTAGTCAAAAGCATAGTTATGGTCGCCGTCCAAGTAGCAGAAGGTACAGTCGAAATCGCAGAAGACGTGAACGTGAGGTACAGGGACGTCTCAGCAGGCGTAGGTGCGTGGTAGCAGGCGTGCCAGTGTGCGTGGTAGTAGTGTTCAACAAAGCAACAGCGATCATGTTTATAAGCCGAAGCGTGAACAGTATGTTTGCCGCGTGACAGCCGTGCAGATAGCCATCTTCTAAAGAAGACAATGAAAATCGTCTTCCTTGAAGTAAGCATCGTTATGAAGGTACGAGGATTTTATTAATAGTAACAGTAATATTAATCATCAAGTAGAAGTGCAGAAGCGGCACAATATGATAACAAAATTTTAATAAGATATTAAGATTCAAAAGTTAAAGTAGTCGCTATAATTAAAGTATCCTTTATAACAAATCTAACAGTGTGCTAAATGTCATGTTATAGTTTACTTAGTTAAAGTCTGTAGAAAAGTGAATCGCGTAAATGAACTAAGTGAAAATGTAATCAAAAAAAAAAGTAATACAATCAGTGACGTGTTCTCAAAACGGCATTGTTTTGAATTCTTTCATTAAACTAGGAACTTTAAGTGAAATAAAAGGTCAGTAGTATATTAAGTGAAATAAGGATGAAACGGAGCCTTCGATAGGTTTTGGTAACTCGACAGTTACACCCGTAGACAGTTATGATATTTAAATTATTATTGATGGCATTTTGGCAATAACGGAAGTGCTTAGTGTCTAATGAATATTTACTATTCTATTTACTTAGGTTATGCTGTTACAGAACAAACATTTATAATGTTTAAGACTTACGATAATTTTAAAATAATAGCTAAATAAAATTATAATACCCGCAGTATTATCATTTAGTAGAATTGAACAAAAAAAAGTCTTAAGGTCAAAGCATCAAACAACGGTTTAACAATGGTTAGTGTATAGCAATGGTAGATGTAATAACCTTATAGACGTGTAAAGAATATTTTGTTTTATAAAAATTAAATGAATCTGACGATAAAAATTGTAAACTTATTCTAAAATCAACTTGTTGAAGACAAAGAAATAAGCTGTCAAAATAAAGTTAAAAGATAGTTATGTGTTTAAAAAAATATTAAAGTAATAATAGTAATTTAAATAAGCAGACCCCAACTTAAAGTAACTTAGAAATAGAAAATGAATAAAAAAAATAATACGTGTTAATGTAGATATTTCATTAATGGAATACATATCGAAATTGTTTTGTGGTTGGTGATCTAGCAAATTAAATTAATTGATAATAGTGCGGTAGTTTCTGCGTTATGGCGCTTTAGATTTTATTCACTGGTCTAAAGGTTAATTTGGTGACATATTGTATTCATTGCGGGCAACTTTTGAAAAACGTGTTAATTCCTCGAGTTTCTCGCTGCTAGCGCTAGATTCCGTAATGTAATTGGCACATCGAATAGTATGGCTAGTAAAATGAGCCACGCGGATGTTTTAAGTCTTAATCCAGTTTTAAAAGATAAACAGAACACTGATGTAGTCATTTATGTTTCAAGTAAATTCAACAAAGTGCAAAAAAAATACGTACGGTTATGTTTATATTGTGTTTATCACAAGGCACCTAACAAAACCTAAAAGATTAGTAATAAAAATAGTTAATTGTTGTGAATCATTGACATATTTTCTTAAACTATGAAATAATACAACCAGTTAGAGGAACAGATGCTAATTATGCAATTACAATATAAAATGTTATATTTTATATTTACTACTTCAGTTAGACTGACCAGATAGTTGACTTATAAGACAGACATTTAAAAACACGAATGACGTGTTAAGCCCATTGTTACCGTTATCTCTACTCCACGATCTAATGAGCAGGTTCCTCCATGTTCCAGTAGTGGTTTGAATATAAGAATAGCAAGGCGAGCAGCGTCATGTTCTGTTGGACTCTCATAGCTAAACAAATTGTTTATTTGTATATTTTCGAGCTTACTATCAAATGAGCTACTTTTATATTTTAAATTTGTACAATATAGAAAGTAAATATATTTGTCAGAGTATTATTTACAAATCAAGGTGTCATTAATTATTAGTTATAATTGAATTGAGAATAACAGACTGTTTAGAGGTCTTATAAATAAAAGTTATACAAAAGGAAATAGAATACAGTGTTGCTGGTGCTAGTTACAAGTACTTTTTATACAGTAAATGAATCTACTTAATTCAAAGTGTCATTACTATTAATAAATAGAAATATTCTATATAGTATTGCTAGTGCTGTTTAATACGTACTTTAATTCAATCGTTAGCAATTGTAGACAATAATTGTGTTGTTAAATTATATTCATAATAAAGGAATCGGTTGAACGCCGACTAAGGTTTGAAATGTGAGTAGCAACTCTGATAGTCTTATGTTAAAGTCATTAAGCGTAGATATAGAAAATAAAATAGAGAAACAATTCGTAATAAAATTATAGATCAAGTATAAAAAAAAAGGGTTAAATATATAATAGTATAAAAGAACCGCCGTGTAAGTACCAAACGAATTTTTTGTTAGTTTTTCGTAATAAAAAGGTTACAAGTTTTTAACAAAAGAACAAATATGACATTTAAGATATTCTCCCAATTACAAAAAGTGTAGAGGGGTTTTTATAGAGCAATAGTGGCTATAGATAAAGTTAGAGCGTGGGTAGATTGACCGTCTTTCTGACGATAGTGATTCTCAAGCCAAATCGGATAGTCATAATGATAACGAATGTCAGTCTCGAATTATTTAATTTAATGAAGTCTTGTATAAGTTGATAAACAGTCTAGATACATTTTAATACTATTAAATAAATAGCATGTATGAAGGTTGATGACGGTGGACGAGGCTATGGCGAGGGAGGTATGTAGGGGCCGTGGCGTTTGGCACTCCTTTACCTCTGATTGCCCCGCTAGGGATAATGCTTTATCTATATAAAGCATGGAGTTAAGTGAAGTTAAAAGTATAGTATACAGTGTATACTTATGTCACGTAGATAAAGTATACATGTATATGGATTTATTTACTTCTAAGTGAATTGTGATGTTTAATGTATAGTTTAAGATTTAGTTTTAGAGCAATTGCTCTAGTTCAAGATGGGCAGATTGTCCCAGTTCAAGATGGGCAGATTGCCCCAGTTCAAAATGGGCAGATTGCCCCAGTTCAAGATGGGCAGATTGCCTCAGTTCAAGATGGGCAGATTGCCCCAGTTCAAGATGGGCAGATTGCCCCAGTTCAAGATGGGCAGATTGCCTCAGTAAATGATGGGCAGATTGCCCCAGTAAAAGATGGGCACATTGCCCTAGTTTCAGTTGGGCACATTGCCCTAGTTTCAGTTGGGCAGATTGCCCCTGGTTCAGTTGGGCAGATTGCCCCTGGTTCAGTTGGGCAGATTGCCTCCAATGTCAGTTGGGCAGATTGCCCTGGTCTTAGTTGGGCAGATTGCCTCCAGATTCAGTTGGACAGATTGCTACAGTTTCAGTTGGACAGATTGCTCCAGTTTCAGTTGGGCAGGTTGCTGCCAGTTTCAGTTGGGTAGATTGCCCTCAGTTTCGGTTAGGTAGATTGCCCCCAGTCTCGGTTGGGTAAATGGTCCCTAGTTTCGGTTAGGTAGATTGTACCAATTTCATGTTGACAGATTGTCCCAGTTTTATGTGGACAGATTGTCTCAGTTTCATGTGGACAGATTGTCCCAGTTTCATGTGGACAGATTGTCCCAGTTTCATGTGGGTAGATTGCCCCAGCTTCATATGGACAGATTGCCTCGGCTTCATGTGGGCAGATTGTCTCGGCTTCATGTGGGCAGATTGCCTCGGCTTCATGTGGGCAGATTGCCTCGGCTTCATGTGGGCAGATTGCCCCAGCTTCATGTGGGCAGATTGCCCCAGCTTCATGTGGGCAGATTGCCCCAGTTTCAGGTAAACAAATTGCCGCAAAGCTGATCACCTCCCAATTTGGGCCAAGTAGACGCGCAGGTAGCTGCTGCGAGCTACCTCGAGCAGACCATCAACGGTGACAACATCATCTTTGACTCCGTAAGGTGCCTAGCAGGCTTCTGCCGCCACGTTTCACGGAGGATTCTAATCTTCGCTGGCTCGCAGCCAGTGGGAGTCGAGGAGGAGCACTGTGAGGAGGAACAGATTGCCGCAAAGCTGATCACCTACCAACTTGGGCCAAGAAGACGCGCAGGTAGCTGCTGCGAGCTACCTCGAGCAGACCATCAACGGTGACAACATCATCTTTGACTCCGTAAGGTGCCTAGCAGGCTTCTGCCGCCACGTTTCACGGAAGATTCTAATCTTCGCTGGCTCGCAGCCAGTGGGAGTCGAGGAGGAGCACTGTGAGGAGAGACATATTGCCGCAAGTTAAGGTAAACAGATTTCCGCAGGTTAAGGTTAGTAGATTTTTGCAGGTTTAGGTGAGCAGATTGCCACAGATTAAAATGGGTAGATTACTGCAGCTTAAAATGGGCTGATTGCCGCAGTTTAAAATGGGCTGATGGCCGCA
Source organism: Heliconius melpomene rosina (assembly GCF_056956725.1). NCBI lineage: Eukaryota > Metazoa > Arthropoda > Insecta > Lepidoptera > Nymphalidae > Heliconius > Heliconius melpomene. The sequence goes on from NC_140409.1 coordinate 86,470, forward strand.
AGTAAAGGTGGACAGTTTTCCGCAGGTTAAGGTGAGTAGATTTTGCAGGTTTAGTTGGGCAGATTGCCACAGTTTAAAATGGGCAGATTGCCGCAAGTTAAAGTAGGCAGATTGCCGTAGGTTAAGGTGAACAGATTTCCGCAGGTTAAGGTGGGTAGATTTTAACAGATTAAAATGGGCAGATTGCCGCATCTTAAAATGGGCAAGTTATCGCAAGTTAAAGTGGGCAGGTTGCCACAGGTTAAAGTGAGCAGATTGCCGCAGGTTAAGGTTAGCAAATTGAGCCAGGTTACATAAGTAAAAATTGGCCCTAGTTTAACATGGCAGATTGCCTTCAAATATTGTTTGTAAAAGCTGTAAATCTTTTTTGTAAGAGACATTATGTAAAAGTTATGAACCATAGTTATTCTTTTAGCTTTGTTTTTTTTTTTTTTTTGGAAACACGAGGTCGTGTTTCGGTGCAGGACGGCCGAACTGTAAGACAATTGTCAGTGTGAGGGTATTTTACAGAATATAAAATAATAATACCCACATAATTATTTATAAAAGAGGAAGGGAACGGCTATAAAAAGTGACGTTTTTGATGGATTGAGTCAGTACGTCGTTATTCTGCCTGTCGTAAGGTGTAAAATTGTGACAGTGTTCAAGTATTTAAAATCAGTGTCATTGTTGGAACTATGAGTTTTAAAACGTGTATAAGTGTAAAATGTTATATAGAAACAGTGTTAGAAGTGTGTATACGTAAAAGAGGAACAATAAATTGTGGTTATTAAGTATTTTATTATACTTAGCACCTGACATTTTTATACTTGATCAAGACAATGATTTTATTAAGGCATAATTACTAAGTTCTTGTTTTTTGTCTTAATTTCTTCCTAGTAAAAATAGGATAGTGCTATCGGCACGCAACATTTAATCTTAATAATCATAATTGTTCGTTTGTTTATGTTTTAAAATTATCTATTTCAAAAATAAAAATATTCTGATCGTAGACAAGGGCTACATTAAAAGAATAGATCTTTTATTAATAAACCTAGCTTCTCCATTATTCTACATAACAAACGTATTTAAGAGGATTTTTTTCTATATTTGATATTCGCTTCTGGCTGCCTCACGTGTTTAACACTAGATTTACTAGAAAAAAAAAAACAATTCTACTTATAAAAAGAACAGTCAAAATGACTGGTCATGAATAGTCCCAAAAATAGATGAATATTACCATTGACTTGTTTTATACTATCATTAAAATTTAAATAATACGAGAGCTATATACCGGTCAAAACGACTGGCCTATAGTTCTAGTATTAAGTATTTATGCAAAAAACATTTTTTCAACGTTGTGAAATTTTTAGTGACTAAAGATCGCTATAAAATAGGTTGAAACTAAGAAACTTTCTTCGTGTTTAGGCTTCTCCCTAAAAATTTATTTTTAAATATTTCCATATCCATATAAATGTTTCTCACCCGTGTTACTGTGAGAATAAAAATGAATAATTACACTTAGAGATCTCTTGGGCTAAGATTTTATTTCGTGTGTTGAACAAAGCTCAAAACAAGGCGACTGTTCGTAAAAATCTCGTAAAAATGCCGACAATGGAACAATCGATAGACGCATGGGAGCTATTTCTATTATATCGATTGCATGGTTTTGCAAAGAAATCTATGATTTCATCATAGATTTCTTTGTAAAAACTTGCTTAGTCATTTTGACTGGTACAGGTATAAATGGTAATAACAAAAAAATATATTTGTTACTAATGTGTATAAAGTAACATTAAAATCGTTTAATGTATTCTCTACTGTGTATACTTATAGCTAAAAAAGTCATAACATCATTTCGACAAGCAAATGTTATATGTAATGGGAAATTTAAATTAATATTGCACGACCAGTCATTTTGACTGGTCTGGTAAATTTAGTGTAAAAATAGTCTTTTTTTCGTGATCGCGTTGTTTTGATGAGATTTTGTCGCTCGAATTATTCACTCTGAGTTGTTTAGTCAAATTATGCAGAAAGTTTTTTTTTCACATTAGAGATTGACAAATGATAAAAATTAATTAAAGCTTAAATGCAAACAGCCCCTATTTTAGCTGTGTTGGCTTAATTTTTTCTTTTTTAACATTCTTTAAAATGATAATACAAAGCACATTCCAAATACTTAGTTATTACTTATAATTTATTGACTTTCGTATTGCAGAAAAAATAGATTAATAAAAAAATCCTCTATTTTTCTGAACTATATTTTATGTTGGTTTACCTGTATGGTATTCATACCATAATTTCTTTATTTATCTTTTCCCTAGTTAACAATGCATAAGGATACATTCCCATGACGCCGCACTTGCACCTCGCGGAATCGAACAATAGTGTTGTAGTATTTTGCTGATTTAACTGTTTTGAATTATATAAAATTTTAATAAAGATTCTCTGTCTTCAACTTGCTTTAAAACAGAAAGGTTGTTTATAAAATTAAATAAATAATTTTTAAAAAGCCTTTTTCTCGCCTGAGTAATTTAACTGGCGCAGTCGGTAGGATCGCGGCGTGTTTGGCTTTAATCAAACTCTTAAAGCCCGCGAACGGTTTCTATCGTTATTACCGCGATCTATTAAGAAGAATCTACGACGGCGAGACCGGCGGAGCACCTAAGCATCGGAGGTTCTGCCAAGCAGTTGAGTCCCGGTTGGAGATGCAGAGGTTTCTTTGGTGAGTACTTTTGTTATCCAAGTTCCTATGCTATATTTCCTTCCGTATTTTTGTATATAGCTCAAATCGCGATAGGCATTTACTATTATTGAATAAGTTTATGAGAAATAAATGAAATAATAAATAAATGAAATAATAAATGAAATGAAATAATAAATGAAATGAAATAATAAATAAATGAAATAATAAATGAAATGAAATAATAAATAAATGAAATGAAATAATGAATAAATAATTAAATGAAATAATGAATAAATAATTAAATGAAATAATAAAATATTATTTTAATAAATATTATATTGAATTGAAATATTTTATTTGTTTGAATTATTTTGTTAAATAGGTTAGTCGTGATTAAAAGATAAAATGTCTTTTGAAAATTGCGAGAATTCTAGTTTTAAGTTAATTTCAGATCTTATGCCACGTTACGATGGTAATTCAAAAACGTTGAATTTTTATATTAGAGAAGTAGATAATATATTGAAATTAATAGAGGGCGCAGCGAAACACCACCCCGCTATTGTGTGTTTGATAAAAAGTAGACTCAGTGGAGCCGCAATAGATGCAATAGCATACGAAGAGTCTCTAGACTCGTGGGACGCGATTAAACGCGCTTTGATTAGAAGAATAGGTGAACCTAGGAACGAAATACAACTAATGCAAGAGCTAACTCGAACGCGACGTAATAAAAATGAAGACGCGGAAACTTTTGGGAAACGCCTTCGAGACATACTTGACACCCTTTTGTCCATAGGTAAACATAGTAACAAAGAATATTATGAAAACATGGTTATAGAGCAATATACGAACCAATTAGACTTTCAAATTTCAATAGGTGTGCGTCTAGCCAGGCCTACCACATTAGAACTAGCAATTGTACAAGCTAGGCAAGAAGAAGCTAAGCTCACATACAATAGATTTGATAATCATTTTAATATGTCAAACCCCCAAAGTAAGGTTAAAGAAAATCATAGAAACTTTATTCCATTTCCAAATTCACAATTTAGATTAACCAACCGACAACCCCCAGGTAATTATAGACCGTTAATTAATCATAGAGGTAACATCCCTCACCAGCAAATAAATCCACCCCAAAAAATATCAGATGTGACTATGAGGTCAACAAATAAACCAGAGAAGCCGCAGTTCGCAGTGGAGGAACTCTTCTACACAGACGAGCCACAGGAGCAACAACTCAATGAGTATTCCCAACACTACACCCCAGGTGAGTATTATTATGATAATATACATATACCAGACGAGCAGGATACTTATGAACCAGTTAATGACGAAACAAGTAACCAGCAGGATTTTACGTTAGGCATAGACCCAGACGTAAAGAGATCATTTACCCTACATAGTAATTCCCGAATTTAAAGGTAAGTTTTTAATTGACACAGGAGCTTCGAGATCCCTTATCTCACCAGAAGTTATACTTAATTCTATTTTTCAAAATTGTGTAGAATATGAACCATTTGAAATAAAAACAGCTCATGCGACAACACAGCATAATCATGTAGTGAATTTACCCTTACCCCCAATCTTTAATACTGACATTCTTTATAAATTCCTTATTTTTGATTTCGACCCTAAATACAAAGGACTTATAGGTCTAGATTTATTAAAATCATTATCTAGCAATATTAATTTGAAAAATAAAATACTACATACAGCGACAGCCGACATACCTATTTATTTCGACTATAATAAGAAACTTATAAAAATAGAACCAAAGTGTGAAAAACTTATCATGTTAAAAACAAACTATACTGACGGATTTTATATCTACGACGACTATATTTGGTCTAAGGGATTAACATCCCCTGCTGCTATTATTAATGTTAAAAATGGAAAATTTATAACTAAAGTCATTAATACCAATTCAGAAGGACGGACCATATGTAACATAGGTACATTTAAGTTACGACCATATAATGTTATATATAAAAAAGGCAAACAAAATATAAAAGCCGACGCCTTTCCTATGAATGGAATATCTCACAAAAATGTAGAATCATTATCAACCTGAGCCAAATTATGAGCCTGACAACGACAGACATAAGATTTTCACATCAGAGACTGACAGTACGAGTATCAGTACTATTGTTCCTAATAACTTAGTGTCCACTTACTAATTAAATATAATGATAATGACAGACAAGTTAGGCAGTTTAACCCTAAAATAACACCCAGTTCGAAGTATAACCCTAACATAACACCCAGCTCGAAATACAGAGTATACAATAGATTAACTAATACTAGGACATTGGTAAAAGACGTATTTACCAAAGTAAATAATACCAAGAAGAAAATAGTATCATCTTTAAGGAAGTACATAAGAAAACCACATAAGGTAGGTGGAACAGTCTATGAGCAAGTAGCTAAGACGGCGCTCAGAGATAAAGCCATACCAGATTTCAAAGGTCCGTATAAGATAATTAATTTGCACCCTTACTATATAAAGGAGATTATAAAAAATCATCCAAACTCTAGTTCTAATAGAGTTCGTTATAAATTGCTACGAAGGCCTAATCTTATTTCAGGTCCCTCGTGTTCTACACAAGAGCCAAAATAACCCTACATCCCATACATAATGGAATTTTATTATATTATTATTATTTAGATTTTATTAATTAAAGAATAACTCTTAAACAAAATGATATGTTTAACCTTGCTTTTACTTACTTAATAACGAATAAATATTATATATAATAGTTCTATATACAGAAAAATATTATATATAATAATTTTACATACAAATAAATACTATATATAATAATATATAATTATTTTAAAGAACTTATTTTGTTGTATGCGAGAATACTTCATCTTAAAGGATATATAAGGTTTATAGAAATAAAATAGAATATAAGTTAGATTTACTTATAAAAAATAAAAAAAATATATATATATATTTTTACTATTTCTAGAGTTAATCATGGTATTATATATGGTTTAGTTTCGATAGTAGTTCGATACTAATAATTATAATAAGGAAATTTATGAATTCATAAAAATATATGTAGTTTTTAATTTTGTAAGCATTAAACCTATTCAAATAAATAAATCAAAGTGTCTATTATGATGAAAGCATATAGTACAGAACATTTCCTAATTTCCATCCTAGAAATTCCTTCCATTTCTAATGATAAATAAAACCTAACAATTATTCCTCATTCCAACCCTTATACTTGGTAACGAAGGGTACTCTTACCTAAAAGAAGGATTTAGAATATATACCTCTCGATTATATACATCAACTTGCATATAATATCCAAACCCTAGAAGAAGAGGAGAAAATAAAGAAATAGAGTATTATCCTGGCTGTTTCAAGCTGATCTTGATTATTATATACTACTATAATAAATGTTATTTTTGGAAAATCTACAAGCATTTTCCCAGAGTCCCGGAGAAAACCAGCAGCGAGGACGCTTCAGGAACCTGCAGGACCAGCTTCCATCTTAAGGAGGGAGGAGTTAACAATGCATAAGGATACATTCCCATGACGCCGCACTTGCACCTCGCGGAATCGAACAATAGTGTTGTAGTATTTTGCTGATTTAACTGTTTTGAATTATATAAAATTTTAATAAAGATTCTCTGTCTTCAACTTGCTTTAAAACAGAAAGGTTGTTTATAAAATTAAATAAATAATTTTTAAAAAGCCTTTTTCTCGCCTGAGTAATTTAACTCCCTCCATTTTATTTATTTTCCCTACAAAAACTATATAAGGGAATATCCCCTGAAAGAGATGGAATTTTATAAAAAAAGTGTTTTAGAACCCTTTTAAATGTAGGATATCACAACCTGTAAATTTGTTTGTTATTGTAAATATAAAACTCCACGACATTTTGAAAATTGTGATTCTTTTTTAATTAATCTTAAGAGATCATTTTATTCACATTAAAAATGATTATTAAATATAGTTAGTTAAAACTTTAGTGGGGATATTTTTTATTTGTCCATAAAAAAATTAGAATCACTTATTATGGTAAGTATATTTTCTTCTCCAGCCGAATTTAATTTGTATTTTAATTTTTGTTTTTCTTAACACTATATAACTCTGGATAAATTTTTTTATGATTATTCTTGTTTTGAGAATAGTATCAAATCATCTTGGAAGAAAGACCATCTGAAAATAAGACGTGTAATCTTACAATCGACCAAAAAACTTTCAATTTCTTTTATCCTATGAAATAAAAATTGTACGCAACAAGAGTTTTATTAATACCGATATAAATAGCAAAGCATAAGCTCCAATGTATATTTAAACGAGGAATTAAGGGAATGCACGCCGCAAGGAGCCCCTAAGACCATAAGCGTAGACGCAATGAGGGTAGAACCTTATAGAGGCAGCATAGCAAACTACTACGAATGCCTTAAGGTCGCCCACAAACACCAGCTAGTCGTCTACGAAGACAGGGGGGAATGCCTTGACTTCCTAAAGGCAAAGAAACATCTACCTTCCCCCTCAACAGAGGCTCCAACCGAAACGCCGAAGCAGAGCGGATCCGAGAGGCTGCAAGAGAAGCTGTACCCCGAGCCATCCACAAGCAAGACCAACACACCCACCCCCAAACATAACATCTCGAGGACTTTGGCGAGGGCCATTCTGGGAGTCGTCTCTCCAAGGGAAAAAGAAACCCCAAAATGCTCTGCCTCTAAGGCTGACATTCCGGGAGTCGAAGAAACTCCAAAATGTTCTGCCTCTAAGGCTGCGCGCCAAACTAGCACGCAAGAGAGAGAGGTCAAAGCCTTTATCGATACCCAAAATCAACGGGAACAAAAAGGACACCGCGAAGGCGTACTAGAGCACAGCAGGGGCAACATAACACTACCTGACCTAAAAATGGCCAGAAGCCCAAGGAGCATGCTATAAATGCGTTCATCGAGTTCTTAGCCACATTAAAGGCAACCCGCGAGGTAAACACCAATGTCTGTAAAAAGATCCTTCAGACTTTCTAGAGAGGGAATTTCAAACTCCTGGAGGTGGAGCTCGATGAAGCCAAAGCCGCCATCTATGACAACGTCAGCTCCCGCGTCATTCACGGAAGCATGACGGGACAGTACATGGCGTACTATAGCAGCACAAAGGGCTTTATAGGCCTGGTCGAAAGTGCAAGAGTAGACGATCCCCCCAAATTCCTAACATCAGAGAGCGACGAAGTGGTAGTAGTGGCCGAATGCACGAGTGATGCTAGACGATAGGATACTCGGAATGGCAAACGCCATTTCAAGCGATCCTGAGCCGGGCGCAGCCTTCGTGAATTGGGAGCTACCAAAACTTTCCTGGGTAAATGGGGTTCCGGGGTGTGGTAAGACAACTCACATTATCAAGCACTTCGATGAGTACACGGAAGTAGTAGCGACAACCACAGTATAGAGGCCGCGAAAGATCTAAGAGAGAAGCTGGCGCACCGCCTTGGCACGAAAGCGACAAAGAGAGTGCGAACAATGGCCTCGATCTTAGTCAACGGTTTTCATGAGGGAATAGTTATAAACCGGCTAACGGTGGACGAAGCCCTCATGAACCACTTCGGGGCCATTGTTATGGCGGCCAGACTGTTAGGTGCGAACGAGGTCACACTCATCGGAGATATCAATCAGCTGCCTTACATCGACAGAGAAAATATATTCGAACTAAGGTACTGCAGGCCTAGCTTGACAACCAACATCACATGCGAGTTGCCTTGCACACATCGGAGCCCAATGGACGTCGCCTATGCCCTCGCCGGAGTATATAACAGCATTTACTCCGCAAGCCCCATTGTCCACTCCCTAAAGGTTCTCGGATACACCGACGCGCGAATACCACACTGTAACGACGGCACCCTATATCTGGTCCACACGCAGGAGGAGAAGAGGCAGCTGAAAGACCAGGGATATGGAGCTGGAGCAGGTTCGCGAGTCATGACTATCCATGAGGCCCAGGGGCAGACCTTCGCAGACGTCGTCATCGTCCGAACCGGACGCGCACGGATCCGAGTACATGAGAGCGTCTCTCACGCAGTCGTCGCAGTGACGAGACACACCAACACCTGTGTCTATTACTCTGACGACGGCGGAGACGCAATAGGCAACTTCATCAGCCGAGCGGTGGGCGCTTCATCTACGGAGGTGGTGGAAGCGAACCAGAAAAAGGGGCAATGTCACAAAGAGATGATAAGGTGATCGAGGCACTGATCCAAAAACTCAAGGAAGGCGTTCTGCATGAGCCAGGCCAAATCTAATAGGCGAAGGTGTTCTTTACATTATAGCGGTTGAGATGTGATACCACTATTTAATATGATCTTATTTATTTTACACTAAATGAGTAAAATTAAAAATCCAAATTTTGTGGAGAAATTGTCCAAATTTATTTAACTCACAGATACGTCAAGAGAAAATAATCACAGAAGGAAATAAAGAAATTTAAATAAATACCAATAGAAAATACAAGCTAAACTAGCACGTAATAGCAAGAAGTTAAGTTATCATTCAAAGAAAATTGAATGCAAGCTAAGAGAGCAATGGATACACAAGTGAATGTCGCAAGCGATTCTAGCCGACTCTTTAAACGTGGCGATGCTGGCTAGCAGCCTACGACACGCATAGCAAAAAAACTCGGAACAGGTTTGAATTGTTCCAATGCGCTGCGTGCGGATGATTCTAGTAAATGTAATAATATTAATTTTGAATAAGTAATGTTCCCTACAGTACTCCCCCCCAGAGACCTGGTTAAGGGCGATAGTAGTCTGGAAACTTGACTCTTCTTCCGCTTCTTGTCCGCTTCTCAAGTGTCTGCTCCACGTCAGATTGAGAGATAGCCTTTGGTGCTGTTATTATCCTCTTTGAGGCAGGAACGGCCTCTCTCGTAACATATGCGGGCTTGATCCTGTCCACACTAACGTTATTAGGCTTACCACATATGTCTATTTTGAAATATTTAGGAGTCCTCTTGAGAACCTTGTATGGGCCTGCATAAGGTGGTTCCAGTGGTTTGCGGACGTGGTCCTGCCGTAAAAAAACATGTATTGTCTCTGCAAAGTCAGCTGGCATATAAAAAGGACCTGTCCTATGCCATGACGTGGGCTTCGGTGAGAGTCGTGCCATACCAGCACGAAGACGAGTGACCAGATTTGTGATATCTGCAGTCCTGTAGTCTTCTGAGGGTGCCAGAAATTGCCCTGGAAGTCGAAGGGGCTCCCCGTAGACCAGCTCAGCCGCTGAAGCCTGAATGTCATCCTTCCAAGCGCTACGGATGCCCAGCAGCACTAAGGGAAGTGCTTCCGTCCAGGTCGAAGAGGGATGGCACATGATAGCTGCCTTCAGCTGCCGATGGAGTCTCTCGATCAAGCCGTTGGAAGCTGGATGATACGAAGTAGTCGTAAAGTGATGTGCACCAACCATGGCTGATAGTGCCTTGAAGAGATGCGACTCGAATTGCCGACCCCTATCGGTTGTAATTCGAAGAGGGCAACCAAATCTTGCTATCCAACCAGAGAGAAGAGCGGCAGCACAGGAATCAGCTGTGATGTCCTTAAGTGGGAATGCCTCAGGCCATCGTGTGAAACGGTCGATGACAGTAAGGCAATATCTGAAATCAGACGAAATAGTTAAAGGTCCGACGATGTCGAGGTGGATGTGTGCAAACCTCGATGTAGGAGTTGGAATTGAGGATAAGGGAGCAAGGGTATGACGGTGAACTTTGCTCTTTTGACAAAGTACACACTCTCGTGTCCACTCTCTACAGTCTTTGCGAATCCCTGGCCATACGAATCTCTGTGTAACCAGCCGCACTGTAGCTGTCCTACCAGGATGGCTCAAGCTGTGTGAAGTTTCAAAAACTTGTCGGCGAAACTTCTCAGTAATGAACGGGCGCGGAGAAGACATTGATACGTCACAGTATAACTTCTGGTTACAGTGTGGCAAATCTACCTTAACCAGTTTTAACGATGAGCCTTTTTGAAGCAGACCTAGCAGTTCAGGATCAGTATCTTGAGCAAGTGCTAGAGCCTGGTAATCAATAGATCGACTCACCTCTTCCAGTCGTGACAGAGTATCAGCCACTACGTTCAAACGTCCTGGTAAGTATTGAATAATAGTTGTGAACTGAGAAATATAATCAAAGTACCGATATTGGCGCGGTGAGCATTTCTCCCTGTTAATGTTGAATGCATATGTGAGAGGTTTATGATCCGTATGAATCACGAAGTTTCGAGCCTCAACCATGTGTCGAAAATATTTAATGGCTTCATAAATGGCTAACAGTTCTCTGTCGTAAGGACTATACTTCTTCTGCGCAGATGTTAATTTTTTAGAAAAGAAACCAAGAGGTTGCCATACGTTATTAACACGTTGTTGAAGAACTGCTCCAATTCCGACATCAGAAGCATCAGTGGCAATAGCTAGCTCTGCAGAAGGATCTGGGTGAGCCAGTAATGTGGCTTGAGATAAACAAGTCTTACATTTTTGAAAGGCTTCCATCATCTCCGGCGTCATAGTGATCGGCTTAGCTCCTTTCATCTTAGGTCCTAGAAGCGCAGCATCTAATGGTGCTTGGATATTTGCGGCATCGGGAATAAAACGCCGATAAAAATTGAACATACCGAGGAAACGTCGTAATTCCTTAGCAGTTTTCGGCACATTGCACTCCTGTATGCTCTTTACGTTCGTCTCTAAAGGTTGAGTCCCAGAATCTGACACTAGGTAACCAAGAAATTTTACCTGTCGCTGCCCGAAGACACACTTGGATGTGTTTATCAAAACACCATACTCTTTGAGCCTGGTGAAGAGTAGTCTGATGTGGCGCTGATGTTGTTCTTCAGAACTGGAAAATACCAAAATGTCGTCTAAGTAACCAAAACAAAAGTCATCAAAATCACGTAGCACTTCGTCCATGAACCTCTGAAAGGTTTGTGCTGCATTGCGCAGTCCGAAGGTCATGTACGGGAACTCGAAAAGTCCAAAAGGAGTTGTAATGGCTGTTTTGTGGATATCATTGACGTGTACTGGTATTTGATTGTGCGCCTTGACTAGATCGATAGTTGAAAATACTGTACAACCAGAGAGTTGGTAGGAAAAATCCTGGATATGGCGTATCGGATACCTGTCAGGTACTGTGCGAGCATTGAGTGCCCTATAATCACCACATGGTCTCCATCCGTCGTCCTTCTTCTTAACTAAGTGCAGAGCGGACGACCACGAACTGTTAGAGGAGCGGGCAGTTCCCTGTGACAGCATATCGTCAAATTCTTTTTTGGCTGCTTTCAGTCTAACTGGGTCTAAACGACGAGGTCTACTGGTAACCGGTGGTCCGGGAATGGTTTTATGGTTAGGAGAAGAAAAATAAGTTTTTTCTTATTACAAAGTATTTCTGTGGTTGTCAAACTTTGTTCTACATTGGTTTAAACTGAATGGGTAGGTTCAGGTTCGAGGCTCGTGGATGTTGATTTGTTGTCTATTGCAAACTATCGTTTTTGGGCACAGATTGCTTGTATGTGATTTTGTTTTTTATTCTCTAACTTGATGATTTATTTAGCTTTATTTTCTCTTGAATATAAAATTATATTTTTTACTTTATTTATTTTCAAGGAAAAGTACAGATTTACAATAAAAAAATCTAAACATTTAATTAACATTTAATTTGTATTGTAACTAGTGGCCGTTGAAACAAAACAATCAACCCAACATGGGTAACATGGACGATATAATCTTATTTAATAACAAAATGTTTATCTCTGAAATATGCCGTCATTTAGGTTTTCTCTTAACAAATATAATAAAGCACGCAATAATGCCAAAGGTAAGTATAAACACAATCCATCGGATGTCAACTTATCCAAATATAAGCGTCTACGCAATGCATGTAACAAGTTGTGTAGGGATGCACAACGGAATTATATACACCAGTCTTTGGATGTGAAGGATTCTGGGAGAGCCTGGCAGTTCCTTAAATCTATGGGCATTGGACGTCAGACGAAAGAAACGCACTACAATATTGATTTTGATAGTCTAAATAGGCATTTCGCTTCGACAGTTGTCAACATTCCAAATAAATTAGACACTCTTTTCGATCTTAAGTCACGTCCTAAGCGAAATGCGACTGTTCTTGAGTTTCGGGAAATTTCAGATGACGATATCAGAAAAAACATAAAAGCAATACATTCGGATGCCATCGGAAGCGATGGTATTAGTCGTAAAATGTTGACTCTATCCTTTCATATGATCCTTCCAGTTCTGTCTCACATAACAACATAACTCTTCGTTATCCTCTTGCTCATTTCCAAAAGTATGGCGCTCCTCGCAGGTTATCCCTATACCTAAAATACCTACTCCCTCATTATATACACATTTTCGACCAATTTCTATACTTCCCTTTCTTTCTAAAGTACTTGAGCGTATTATACATCAACAACTATACTACTTTTTAATTTTTGGCTAAAAACAATACTCTGAGTCAATTCCAATCTGGCTTTCGGCCCGGACATAGCACCACTACCGCTTTAATTAAAGTTTGTGATGACATTCGTTGTGGTATAGATAATAAGCAAGTCACTGTCTTAGTCTTGCTTGACTTCTCTAATGCGTTTAATACCATAGACTTTAACATCTTGCTTGCTATTCTTAAACACATAAACATGTCCGATAATGTCATCAAGTGGTTCCATTCCTACTTACACAATCGCCAACAAAGTGTTCGGTACGACAACAATATTACTACACCCCGTTGTCTTGAAGTAGGAGTCCCACAGGGAGGGGTCTTGTCTCCTTTACTTTTTTCGATATTTATAAACACCTTAACCGACTTACTTTCCGTCCCTTTTCACCTTTATGCTGATGATCTACAAATTTATGTATCATCTCCCGCAGAAGCCATCTCAGAAGCTATTGAACGAATTAACCGCAATCTTCAAATAATATTTGAATGGGGCAAATCATATGGCTTAAACTTAAATTCCACCAAATCCCAAACTATAATTATTGGCACTCAAAAACAAGTTGCAAAAATAAATATTACACATCTACCACCCGTTATGTTTGATTGTACCCCTATATCTTACACAAAATCCGTTAAAAAATTGGGTATTATCATGGATAACACTTTATCTTGGACATCACATGTTTCAAATATTAGCCGTAAGATATTTGCCACAATGGGTTCTCTAAGACGATGGAAAAATTTCCTACCGATTAAAACAAAAATAACATTAGCCACTTCCCTCCTTCTTCCCATTATCGACTATGCCGATTCCTGTTGCCTTGACTTAACACAATTACACCTAGATAAACTAGAGCGCTTACAAAATCTGTGTATCAGATATATTTTTAATTTGAAAAAATTTGATCATATATCCTCATATCGCAATAAGCTTCAATGGTTAACAGTTCGGCATCGTCGATATTTCCATGTTCTTTGCACTCTCTATTCTATACTTTTCGATCCTAACACTCCTCACTACCTTAAGGAGCGCTTCACATTCCTTGGATCCGATACTCCGACTCATCTCAACCTCCGCTCCAACAGCGACAACAAGTTAAAGGTACCAATGTGCAATACAGTAAGTTTTAATGATTCCTTCACTTTTAAAAGCGTCATTTTGTGGAATGACTTACCATCCTGTATCCGACACTGTAAATCGCTTCACGTTTTTAAAAAATCCTTGAAGCATTACTATTTGGCAAAACAAAACAACAGTTAGTACATTTTTTGTTTTCTTTTTTTTAAAGTATCTATATATGTATATATATTTATTTTTCTGTATATTATGTATGTATATATATATATAATTATATATTATATGTATTTGTATTATATGTAAATTATATCACATTTGTAATGTGTATGTTTATTTTCTGATTCGCTATTATTGTAATTATTAACAAACTTTTTATGCACCACACAGTTCTTATATTACTATTTATTTTTTGTAAATGTTTACGCTCAAGGTTACCTGTAAGAGATCACTAATAGTGATAAGGTCGCCCTTGCATGCTAGTGCATGCATGCTAGTATTACTAGTTATCGTTTTTCTTTATTTTTTATTGTACTTATTAGTTTGTGTATGCAATAAAGAATTTTATCTATCTATCTATCTAACCTCCTTTGTTTATTGTGTATATATTGATAATATTTCTCAAATTGTATTAGGAAAAGTCTCGTCTTGTAACGAATCAAAAACATTAACCAGTAATTTGTCTCGCCTTCTTGAAATAATAATGGCATGAACGTCGAGAATACGTGTGACTTGCACTTAATATTGTATTCAAGAAAGTCGAAGGAGGTTGAGGAGGAGGGAGAGAATTCGATTTCTGTTTTTTTTTTTCATAATTTGGTCCAGTCCTAAGAATGTCCTGCATGAGAAAATAATATATGTCTTATACTTGCACTAAGTATGTGCGCGAAAAATGGACCAATAACTCAATTTTAACATTTAAGTTTACTGTTCGAAGTCTGTTATTTTGTTTTTAAAAATGATAAAAGCTCTTCTCTACATGTCAGGACACGCCCGTCCTGTCTGTAACCGTCTCCAAATATAGTGTTGTTTGGTGTTCTGTTAATGCAGTCGGGTAACAGTAAATAAGTGTGCAAGTTGATGGTGAGAAATACATTGAGGAAAGCTAGGGAATTATTTACCCACAAAACTAATGTGTATACAAAATATTCTTTATTCAAATAAACTATAAAAACAGTTTTGAATCGTCGAATGTACATGTCAACAAAAAGCTACCACCTGTTCGGAAGGCAGTTCTGCTGAGAAGAGCCGGCAAGAAACTCAACAGTTGCTCTTTTCAAAATCAATGGTACAATCTATTACATTAGTTGGCAGCTATCCTGCATTACATTCGAAAGACATTAATTCCAGACATGTTTGTCCTCTAAATATTCTTGAACAGTGTAATAAGCTTTACTTCTTGGTAGTGGCAAACTAATACACTGCGGAATTTTATTATATACACGTACTCAGACCCATAAAAGATTTATTAACTTTTTGGAGGCGAAAACTTGGAGTAACAAGCTTATCTTTATTTCTCGTTTCTATCATATGATTGTCACTATGTTTACTATGACAATGTATATTTTGTCGGACAAAGAGAATATTATAATATACAAATTATGATCTGCAACTGCATCTTTAAAAACTTCTTCAATATATAAGACAACATAATTAAAACAGTACTTATTTAAAAATCCAATGAACAATGTATAATTTGACATCAACTTTTTTTTTATGACTATATTATTTTTATTCATTTAAAAAAGATTTGTCCATAAAATCAACAATACAATGAAATACTTAGCTTAACAAAAATAAAAAAATACTCTAAATTAACAATAATTCAAAAATAAAATAAAATAATAAAATAAAAGCATTTGGTAAATAATCTTAGGCAATCATACAATCTTTTATTTATATTTTTGATTTTCATATTTTTTGTGAGCAAATGCGCGAACGCAGGAGGTGCCATCTATTGTATTCAAGATGTCCGCTGGAAAATCTCGAAGCAATAAAAGAGAATGTGTTCCAGAGATACAACAGAGACAAATATTTGAAAATGTAGAAACCCCCATGGATGTTGTAGATTTCAGTAGGAAGAGTGTTTCCTTGAGATCCTGTATAAGAGGAAGCACAGTACCTTGTACTGTTGAACAAGTATATGAACCTATAGATAAACGAGTGACTCCGTGTAGAGTTATAGTTCAAAAATTAAATATAAATAAAAAAAAACCAAGTTTCAATAAAAAAAGTCAGGTTTGCTAAAACTGTAATCTGTAATACACCTAGAAGAAGTTTAAGGCTAAAAGAGAAAGGGCAAAAGGAAAAAAAAGACTTGGAAAACGTATCCCTGGAGGAGCCTATCTATTTAAAAACAAAGAATTAGACATTAACAAATCAACTACCAAAAATATCAAAGGTCCAAAGAAGAAAATTGTCTGCAATTAATGATTGAATTAGAATTTAATTAAAAAAAAAATTAGAATTAAATATATATATAATTACATTAATACTATAGAGCGTTAAACAAGCGATGAGTCCCCTTGCTTTTTTGCAATGCCCGTTAGTTGAATAAAATTGGGCCATAACTGTTGAAAATCTGAGACATATACCTACACCCTATTGTAGGTTATAACACAGCCGTGTTCGGTGAAGCTCAGAATCCACTACTGTATTGGTATATATGATACCAAGCAATAGAACAGTATTACATGCATGTAGATACTTGTTAAACAAGAGGATCAAATGACTCACCCGTTGTCCATTTTCACCTTTGAATTTCACAAAAACAAGTTCTCTGATGAGGATGAACATCTTTGCTGGAGGCCTTCCCAGGAGTAGGCCCGATATAGAAATCCGGTTCACGATGTGAAGAAATTCCACCTCCAACACTACACTTATCACAGCACTTTCCCTTTTAAACAATGTTACTCTGATGGGAAATAACGACGCTATGAGGTAAGAAGCGTAGTGTCGCCTTTTATACGTTCCGGCGCCCTACCACCTGAGACCACGTGACTTCCGGCGAATCGCTGATTGGTCAAAGACAGCAACCGGAAGTGGAAATCATTGGAGCTGTGCATCGTCACATCCCAAATAATACTTACTTTTTGATTAAAAATAATATATTCTTAAACGTTCTTTCTTACTGTAAAGTATTCCGAAGACATTATAACAATTTAAGATAAAAATAAAAAAAAAATTAAAAATTTAATGAAAAACTAAAAAACCTTCAGAGTTAATGTGATAATTGAGATTGTAAAAAACTTATAATTTTTCAAAGTTTGGTTTTATTTTTGATACTGCTAGTCTCAGATCATCTTCTGGATCAAATCGAGCTCTGTATTTAGTTTTTATACATACTAATTTTGAAAAGCTTGATTCGCATGAGTATGTAGAAGGAAATTGGATTAATCTATTTAATGCCTTTAGCTTTAGGTCAATGTATTTTTCTTCTATTGAAGTCCAGAACTCTTGATAAGATGTAGATTTAAAACGGGCCTTTAACATTTTATTAGATAAAATTTCAATAATTTTTCTTTTTCAATAAAAGAGGTATCAGAGTGTATAATATCAAAAGAAAACGGATCAATTATCCATCCTAATTCATTTTCTGGAAAATTTTTAAATCTTTTCGAAAAATTTTCCACTAATTTTTGCAAATGATTAATAATATTATTTTTCATCGGGATAAAATCTTCTTTATTTTCGAAAATATATTCTAAAAAGCAGTAAAACATATTTGTGTTATTTTTTTTCCAACTCCTTTTGCCAAAATGTTAGTTTTTTTGTGAAAGCATCTATTTTACTGCTTGCGTCAAAAAAAGTTATATTTTCTACTTGTAAACTTGTATTCAAATCATTAAGTTTTTCAGAAATATCAATTAAATAACAAAGCTTACAAATCCAGTTCTTGTTTATGAATAGATCCGACAGAAAATGTTTTTTACTCAATAAAAATATATAAACTTCATTTCTCAATTCAAACATTCGTCTCAAATTTTTCCCACGAGAAAGCCATCTAACTTCTATATGAAGCAATAAAGTTTTATATGCAACACCCATCTCATTGCAGAGTATTGTAAAGGGACGACTATTTAACCTATTACTTTTGATATAATTTATTGCAATTATTACTTATTGTAAAGTTTTACTTAACTCCCCATCGATATCTTTCGATACAAGAGCTTGACTATGTAAAATGCAGTAAATGAATTCTATGTGAAGTGCAAAATGCTTTATTAATCCTTTAAATCTCTTTTTTATTCAAATTTAACTGTTTACTATCAAAGTACCGATTAATCAAATTAAAAATTTTTTCGCCGCTTGCACTCCCTTCCAATTTTTTGCAGAATAAAAAATCTTCCAATATTTTTCCTTTATAAGCATACCTCATGTAAACAATAATCTGAGACAGTTTAGCGACATCATCACAGCTCATCAAGCTGTAAAGCAAAAACAGGAGATTTTTGAAATCGAGTAATCAATATTGTTTCAATGTATTAAGAAATTTGATTTATCCGACGTAAAACGGTATCTTTTGATAGCGGAATGGCACTTATTTCACCAGTGTACTTTTCTCCTAGCATATTGACGTAATTTTAATTAAAGCAGGAAATATGAAAGATTCCCTAATGGTATATGGTTTCATAATCTTTCTAATTTGATAAGAAACTTCTAAAGATGCGCTTAATGCCTTTCTTGAGATAGAGGTGTCTTTTTTAAGTTTACTCCCTTTTTTCATGCTTTAAGCTGTTGATTTAAAAAAAATATGTCTGGTTTTCAAATGTCTCTTAAGTTTAGGTTTCATTGACTCATTTGATAATCTATTTTTGCACAAGAGACAAATCGGTTGTTCTTCTCCGTCAAAAACATCACAGATAAAACCATACTTTAAAAATTCTTCTCTATATTTTCATGAACACCAAAAAATTATGTTCCTTTTCAACCTTTGACTCAATAGCCCCAATAATTCCATCACACAGTTCCTCTCTCTTGATAAACGTGTCTTTAACCTCACGATTAGAATCTTGTTTTGAATCCTTAGAATTAACAATCCATTTATCCATTGAAGGGTAGAATTTTTTTTTTAAATTAGTTGCAAAATTTATAGAGTTGTAGAGTTGTGTAATTATAAAAAAAAACCTTTTATTGGGTATAGGTACTTTTTAAAATTATTTTATGCTACTTGAATCACAAACACCAGAGCTTACCTCTCATCTACATCCTGTCTTCTGAAGTCCATGGATATGCTTTCCATTGTTTTCTTCAGAGATACATACTGAATGTATGTTTTCAGATTGAAAGGAATATTAAGAGCTTCTTTATATTTTCTGTAGTATTTTGTAACGATACCATCCCAGATCAAAACAAATGGAATTATTTTAGTTTGAAAGCTGTACATTTGAGTCAATTCATTAGCTAGTATGTCATATTTTCTAAGTTTCTCAGATTCAACCTGTTGTGTTGTGTTGTAAACGATCCTGAGAGGTTACACCTATTTCTACAATTAAAATTTCCTTTTTCTTCTTGTCAATAATAAATAGTCGTCTCTTCAGGATTCTTTGCAATGAAATGGGATCTTCGTATGAAACTATTGCTTCATACGGAAGTTAGATGGCTCTCTCGTGGAAAAATCTTAAGCCGTATCTTTGAATTAAGAAGCGAGGTTTATATTTTTTATCTGAGAAAAAGCATCCTCTTTCAAAGTTATTTATTGATAAGAAATGGACCAGTGTATCTGGTTTATTGCACTTAACTTTTATGTCAGTTCTAATTGTAGTGTCAACTCTGATTTCTGTTTGCCCCATTGAAACGACTTGTTGGACAGAGTGACCTCGGAGTCTCTTAGCTGCTTTTATGTTGTATTTCTTGCACAAAAGGAGGTGGAGACATTTGACTATTTTGTTGTGTCTTCTCATATAGTCATGGGCTAACATCTTTTCGCATATGGTAGCCAGATAGTCAACGATTTTCCTGCTTGCTTTACTATGGGGGCATATTTGTTTGTCAGAATTGAACATATTTCTATCCTGGAGGTAACACATTATACCATCACTTTTTGCCTGTACGTTACCTCTGCTTAGCCATATTGATGAATCTAAGATGGATACCATTTGATTCTCTTCTGCCTTATATAATATTTTATGGACCGGTTTCGCATTAATTTTATTATATAAGTTTTTCCTTTGGGAGTCATATAAGTCTTTTAAAGTATTATTATTAGATAAGTTATATTTTACTCTTAGATACTCTCTTATAAGGAAAAAATGAGAATTTGGGCGTTTATGGACTTTTAGGATTGCAGCTCTTCTTGTATACAACTCTTTCGTTAATTACTTTATTATTATAAATATTGACTTTTAATTATTTACAAGAATGAAATATTTTATTGTCTTCTAAAATTAAAAAGATAGTAATAGTCCTAAAAAATCAAAAAATTGAAAATTATAATTGTTATGTAGATGTTTGGAAGAACACGATTTAGTTTACAAATCTTTGTATAGACTGATTGGATTTGAACAAAAATATTTTGCCTTGGTGATATATTTAAAGGTTACCAAAACCTCTGGGTCCAATCGAACTCGGTTTTTGGTTTTAATATAAACCAAATTTGAACCCCCCGTTTCACATAAATATGTTGAAGGAAATTGTATCAATTTTTGGATTGCTTTTGTTTTCAAATCTATATATTCTTTTCCAATCGATAACCAAAATTCTTGATAATTTGTAGATAAAAATTTAGCTTTCAGCATTTGATCTGTAGAAATATCAATTATCTGCTCTTTTTCAGTTAAAGAAATGTTAGAACATACGAGTGTAAGTATTAGCTATTGCCAAACTACGAGTATAGTCGTAAATAATTTGGCGCGAAAACTTGCGCTCCCATGCTCTGTCAATCGGGAACTGAGGGCGCCGTACGATTGCTCTGACTCTGGCGCTCGCGTCGCTTCGGGTAGGATCGTAAAGCTTCGGTATTGTTCGTGTTGTGTCGCGGCACGTGCGAGATTCGTCGTGTGCATCAAAACTTTTGACAATTAGTGTGCAGTTTGTTTACATGCGCTCGCGTAAACAGGTGACAAATTAGCATAGATATTGTAATTTTGATTTACGATGTCTCGCAAACGTAGATTGTTTGAATTAAGTGAGTCGGAAGACAGTCGTAAAGGAGATTTTTCTGCTGACGACGATGATTATGACTATCATCCTACAGCCGATGAGGAAGGCTCAAATGAAGATTCATTGAGCGAGATTGAAGAAGATTCACGCTGCCAGCGACGTTGTGGTTCACGATTGTTTACTTTACCCTTGGAGAGCAACAACAGCGACATTTTATCCGTCCAAAATGGTGCACCTGGAACTCTCCCTCAATCTGAAAAGAGGGGTGATAGTGAGTCCACTGACGAAATATTTTCTGTTCGTCGCCCTCTCATGATACCGAATCGCCGTCCTAAGCACCGCATATTGAAAGATTCATCAAGTGCCGAGGAGGAAGAGGGACAAGTAAAACCGCGAGCAAGTAGCAAAAGAGAGGGCTGTCCCGTGCAGCCTGTCCGTCGGGTATCAGTAAGTTCCTTTTTGTCACAAGAAAACCACGTATCCCAACAAGTTTCTCCTGTACATGACATATCAAAACCACCTTCTCCTGCGAACGTTGTAGATCTCAATTCTAATTTGAACCCACCTATATTGAATGTGGTGAATCCTTCGGTTTCTCGACCACCGTCACCGCAAGACGAAGATAATTGGGTAGATGTAGACAGCAATGATGAAGAGACTCCTCCAGACTTTCCGTTCACTGCTGATCCTGGTTTCAAAATTCAGTCTGCTAGATGGAGCAACGTAAGTCAGCTAATCGATTTATATTTCACAGACGATTTTATTAATCTTCTTGTTGCCCAAACTAATCTATATGCTAATCAGTGCTTAAATTCACGGCGTATTGGGCGCAATTCACGGCTGAACGGCCTGGAAAGGTATTACTTTAACAGAGATGCGAGTTTTCCTGGGTTTACTATTACATATGGGTACTGTCAATTTGCCATCTCTTGAACATTATTGGAAAAAAGACGATCTGTATTATATGCCACTTTTTAGTGCGATAATGAGCCGGAATAGATTTCAATTGATACTTCGACACCTTCATTTTGCTAATAATGAAGAAGACGATGGAACTCCACTTTACAAGCTTCAGTCTATGCTAGATCACTTCAATAAAGTAATGTCGGACATATATACACCCAAAGTTAACATTTGTATTGATGAATCAATGATGTTGTGGAGAGGTCGTTTGGTGTTTCGACAATATATAAAAAATAAAAAACACAAATACGGAATTAAACTCTATAAACTGTGTGAGTCGAATGGGATTGTTTTAAAAATTCGTATATACACTGGCAAGAACAACGAAGCAATCCTTAGAAATTCCAGAGTCGAATATAACCACTCCACACAAATAGTGATGGATCTATGGGCGTGTTAAGTATAATTATATTGTCGTGATATTAAATGTAAGGAGCGTAAAACAAAGTAACAAGGCTTCCGCGTCGGACAGTAAATCACGACTGGTGCGTATATCGAATCCAAGCTTGCGCGTGCCTCGGCCGCGGGACTGGTTTTTCTGCAGGTAATTAAAAGTTGTCCCTATGGCACAGTTGCAGCGATTGGTGAGTATTATTTTATTTACTTATTATTGTTGTTATATATGTATGTATGATGAAAATATATATATGATATGTATAAATAAATGTGTGTGATAAGATGAGATTTGTTATTGAGTCACCCACAGATCTTTTGGAGGGTTACCTTGACAAAGGGTACAAACTTTACACCGACAACTTCTACAACTCTGTTTTACTCACTAAGTTACTAACTGAAAGATCGACATATGTCTGCGGAACTTTGAGAAAAAATCGCAAAGGAAACCCTAAAACTCTGTTGAGCACCAAACTGATAAAAGGCCAGATGATTACAAAGAGAACTAACAATATTTTCGTGTGCAACTGGAAGGATAAGAGAGAGGTGTTATGTATCTCTAATATGCATAAACCTATTCTGGTTCCCGTGCCAAATAAAAACGGTAGGGTTTCAATAAAACCTAATGTAGTTAGAGATTATAACAACGGAATGTCCGGGATCGATCTTTCAGATCAAATGCTCTCGTACTACTCAGCTCTTAGAAAGACATTGTTTTGGTACAAAAAACTAGCGATCCACATTTTTGAATCTTTCATTCATAACGCATGCATGATCTACAACCAACAAGCCAATCTTCCTCCAGAAAAGAAATTAGATGCTCTTTCGTTCAAAGATGAGGTTGTAAAATATCTTTTAGGCGAGAAGTTCATAAAACACAGTCATCATGAGCAGAAAAAGCAAGTAGAATTACATTACTTACAGCGTTTACCACCTACCCAAAAAAAACAAAAACCGACGAAGCCGTGTCGTGTCTGCACCAAAGAAAAAAAACGCAAAGAAACAGGTTACTATTGTCCGGTATGCCCTGAAAAACCTGCCTTATGCGTTGAAAATTGTTTTAAAATTTTTCACTCCTTTGTGACTTCACAGTGATGTACCTAATTTTTTTTCTATTAAACTTAATTTTCTGATTTAAGTAATGTTTTATTCCAAATGCCAAAGAATTTAACCCCGTCCTCCTTACACGGCCACTGGTTTAAAATTCGTCAGAAATTGCATACAATCAACTACGAAAATACTCGTAGTTGGCGGTGCAGCCCAGATCATGTACTACGAGTATACTCGTAGGTTGGCAGGCAATGTGTTAACTATAATAAGTGACTTTCGTGTACTACGTGTATCTACGTTAAGAGTTCCAGTGAAAATCGCCTGAACGCTAAGGATTCAGGCGCGCAGATTCCAAGTAAGATCTGTCCATTTATTTTATATTATTTCTCTCTCAATGATGTCTTCGGTGGCGGATATTTTGGATAACCTAAAGCAGGTGGCATCGGCCATAGAAAGGGTATATACAAATTCTAAGAAAGATGGCGCAAGTAGATACATAAAGAAGGCGTTGGTCCTTCTAGACAGCTATTGGTTTGCATATGAGAGTAACTTTTCGAGACTGTTGATTAAGGAGTTAGAGATTCACACTGGTGGGATGATGAAAGAGAGGTATGATACTATTAAGACTCATATCCAGAGCTGTGATATTACAGCCGGAGAGAAACCACAATCTCCCCTCGGCAAACCTCCCACGTTCACACTGAAAACACAGGAGCCTAATAAAGGATTGTCTCCAAATAATCCACAACCGGGCGGCAGTAGGGCTGCTCTACAACACTCACATACGGATAGCAAAACCGTAGACATGCTGAGAAAGCAACAAAGCAACTTCAGGGCCTTCCATAGGGCAATGGAAGGTAAGCCTACGTTTAGCGGAAACTACAATAACTGGGTTTTATTCAAGGACTTGTCCAGTGAGACTATTCATAAAAATAATAACATGTCTGACGCACAGAAGATGCAGTATTATCATAAACCGTCCTTTATTAATAGTAAAGTAATTTCACCAGTTCTTAACAATCCGCAAAACACTCGCGCATCGACGGAAGTCGGTCATAGCGGTGAGGGCAACTAGTGTTGCCCAAATTCAGTCTTGGTCTTGCAGTCTTGGTCTTGTTCTTGCGTTTTTGCAAGACCAAGACCAAGAACAAGACCGCGTATTTTTAGCAAGACCAAGACCAAGACTGACCGTGCAAGATTTGAGCAAGAACAAGTTCAAGTTGAGGGTTCAATCTCTTTCTAGACAGATAAGTATTGTTCTTTAAAATACAGTCAAGTTATTGTAATTAATTTGTTTTTTTACATGTTTTAGCAAATGTAAGCTTATAAATCATAAATGTTTATTAAGAAACAGTTACTTCCATGGAAAACGACATATAGGTCAGTTGATTTTTCGAATTTCTTATCAAATCTTCAGTTATTTATTAATCTGCTTGATCTTTACTATGGCTATGTTAATTCAAGCTCACAATGTTCCAATTCTAATACGTTTTTTAAGATTTAAAGTAAACTTTAATAAATAGTAATAGACTAATAGGTAATTGCAAGACTTGCAAGACTCTTGCTGCAAGACCAAGACCAAGACCAAGACTGGGAGCGCAAGACCAAGACCAAGACCAAGACCAGGTGTATTGGCGCAAGACCAAGACCAAGACTGGCTAAGTCTCGTCTTGTTCTTGCATTTGGGCAACACTAAGGGCAACCCTGCTTATACAAGGGAAAATGCCAGCGCAGAAAAACAACTTCCACGTAACTCACACGTGTCAGTTCAGGAGGATCCAAACGAGATCTTACTTCCTACTACAAAAAGGCACGATGACGGTCGATACGATAACTTCGTATTCGTTCGTTCGTTGCCACTGAAACCCGAGTACCAGGAGAAATTAGGGAATTCAAAACCAAAAGCAATAGCTCAATTTTATAATTTAGAAAGACGACTTCAATTAAATAAACCAATTAAAAATGATTATTCGCAATTCATTCAAGAATATTTGTCGCTCGGACATATGACACCAGCGGCAGTCGATCGTAATGCATTCCTTAGATGTTATTTACCTCCCCATTGTGTCACCCGAAACGATTCGACGACAACTAAATTATGCAACTTTTTTACTTTAATTACTTCAACAAGAATTATGGATCTCATTCTGAAGTTGTGACAATTTAAATGGTAAACAAAAAAATGTTTAGGCAAATATGGGTGAGTAATAAAGATAAATAAATCCCTTACCAAGTAACAATAGTATTTATTTCGACCACATTAAAGACATGCAAATAATTATAGGCGACTGGCGGCTAGTAGTGTATTACGATACTCAACCGTATTCAGAAGGCATTAAGGCTATTGGGAAATACATAAAGTACCTAAAAAATATTTGTGAAAAAATACAATCACGATCACATTGGGACGGCGCACTATGGGAAATCGAGGTCTGTATCAGATCAAAAATCGATAACTTTTTTATTTGTTAAGATAAACAATTGAATTTTTGCACAAGCATAAAGTATGAAATAGTGCGTTAGATGATGTTCAGATATTATACTTTTATTGGAGAATATATATATATATATATATATATATATATATTTTTTTTTTGTTTTTTTTTTTTTTGGAGGATAGGCGTTAAAGTGCGAACACGCGAATTTTGTACTCTCGTTCACATGTTGTGAATTCATTAAATATAAATAATATTAGTAAAGTGATGTAATTAAAAAATCATCCCAGCCACCAGCAAAACTATATTTTATTAAAGGCACAGTATATATATATATATATATATATATATATATATATATATATAAAACAGCTACATCATATTCTACAGTATTAGTGCACTATGGAATCTATGAAGCACACTATAAGTGAGTTAAGTGATCTTTTCAACAAAAGAATGGCAGAGTTTGAAAATAATCTTCATAGTTCTCCCACTCCAGCATTGAGCCCAGGATCTAACCTAGCAGCACAATTTACAGAGTTTAAAACCTTTGTTATGTCAGCGTTAGAAAATCTTCACAAGCAACTCATGTTCCTAATCAGCAAATTTGAAGCTTTTGAAATGAAATCCAGAAAGAAGATCATTTTAATTCATGGGATTCCTGAGAAAAATAATGAACATGCTTCCTCTACAGCTGTTAAGGTATTCTCTGAACATCTTAATATGTCTGATTTTAACGCTACTCTTATAAGCCGGTGTCATCGCTTAGGTCTCAATAATAAAAACAAGCCAAGGCCTATTTTGGTTAAATTTCATGACCTAGCATTGAAAAACAAAATATGGTTTGCTAAAACTAATTTGAAAAATACAGGCATAACAATGTCAGAATTTCTCACTAAGGAAAGACATAAGGCATTCCTCTTGGCTCGCCAAAGTTTTGGAATTGGTAAATGCTGGACCAAGGACGGTCAAATAGTTGTTATGGGCAATGATAAAACTATTAATCGGGTCACATCTGTGGCTGAAGTAAATTCATTACAAAAATCTTGCTCTCAAGCCGGCCCATCAAGCACCAGCAGTCATGCTAGTCAGCAAAATCCAGGCTACAAAGAAACCAAGGCATCACAAATTAGGTCAAAACGGACTGTGAAAAAATAAACAGAGTGTACATTCCCTGTGAGTATTTAGTTTTCAACCTATAAATGTTGATAAGATTAGATTGTGACCTCGGTAGTTATCTTTTTATTGTTTTCTTGGTGTTTTTTTTTTTTTTGGTGCTGGAGTTACATAAGCATAAGGATACATTCCGATGACGCCGCACTTGCACCTCGCGGAATCGAACAATAGTGTTTTAGTATTTTGCTGATTTAACTGTTTTGAATTATATAAAATTTTAATAAAGATTCTCTGTCTTCAACTTGCTTTAAAACAGAAAGGTTGTTTATAAAAATAAATAAATAATTTTTAAAAAGCCTTTTTCTCGCCTGAGTAATTTAACTGGCGCAGTCGGTAGGATCGCGGCGTGTTTGGCTTTAATCAAACTCTTAAAGCCCGCGAACGATTTCTATCTACTAAGAAGAATCTACGACGGCGAGACCGGCGGAGCACCTAAGCATCGGAAGTTCTGCCAAGCAGTTGAGTCCCGGTTGGAGATGCAGAGGTTTCTTTGGTGAGTACTCTTGTTATCCAAGTTCCTATGCTATATTTCCTTCCGTATTTTCGTATCTGTCTATATAGCTCAAATCGCGATAGGCATTTACTATTATTGAATAAGTTTATGAGAAATGAAATAATAAATAAATGAAATAATAAATGAAATGAAATAATAAATGAATGAAATAATAAATGAAATGAAATAATAAATAAATGAAATAATAAATGAATGAAATAATAAATAAATGAAATAATAAATAAATGAAATGAAATAATGAATAAATAATTAAATGAAATAATAAAATATTATTTTAATAAATATTATATTGAATTGAAATATTTTATTTGTTTGAATTATTTTGTTAAATAGGTTAGTCGTGATTAAAAGATAAAATGTCTTTTGAAAATTGCGAGAATTCTAGTTTTAAGTTAATTTCAGATTTTATGCCACATTACGATGGTAATTCAAAACTTTTGAATTTTTATATTAGAAGAGTAGATAATATATTAAGCTTAATAGAGGGCGCAGCGAAACACCACCCCGCTATTGTGTGTTTAATCAAAAGCAGACTCAGTGGAGCCGCAATAGATGCAATAGCATACGAGGAGTCTCTAGACTCGTGGGACGCGATTAAACGCGCTTTGATTAGAAGAATAGGTGAACCTAGGAACGAAATACAACTAATGCAAGAGCTAACTCGAACGCGACGTAATAAAAATGAAGACTAATAAATAAATGAAATGAAATAATGAATAAATAATTAAATGAAATAATAAATAAATGAAATGAAATAATGAATAAATAATTAAATGAAATAATAAAATATTATTTTAATAAATATTATATTGAATTGAAATATTTTATTTGTTTGAATTATTTTGTTAAATAGGTTAGTCGTGATTAAAAGATAAAATGTCTTTTGAAAATTGCGAGAATTCTAGTTTTAAGTTAATTTCAGATTTTATGCCACGTTACGATGGTAATTCAAAAATTTTGAATTTTTATATTAGAAGAGTAGATAATATATTAAGCTTAATAGAGGGCGCAGCGAAACACCACCCCGCTATTGTGTGTTTAATCAAAAGCAGACTCAGTGGAGCCGCAATAGATGCAATAGCATACGAGGAGTCTCTAGACTCGTGGGACGCGATTAAACGCGCTTTGATTAGAAGAATAGGTGAACCTAGGAACGAAATACAACTAATGCAAGAGCTAACTCGAACGCGACGTAATAAAAATGAAGACGCGGAAACTTTTGGGAAACGCCTTCGAGACATACTTGACACCCTTTTGTCCGTAGGTAAACATAGTAACAAAGAATATTATGAAAACATGGTTATAGAGCAATATACGAACCAATTAGACTTTCAAATTTCAATAGGTGTGCGTCTAGCCAGACCTACCACATTAGAACTAGCCATTATAGCAGCTAGGCAAGAAGAAGCTAAGCTCACATACAATAGATTTAATAATAATTTTAATATGTCAAACTCTCCAAGTAAGGTTAAAGAAAATCATAGAACCTTTATTCCATTTTCAAATTCACAATCTAGATTAAATAATCCACCTATGCACGTAAATTCAAATTTTACCCCTAGACAAAATAACTGGACACCAGAACAACGTCAACAATGGGTTCAGTCAATGCTACCATGGAAAAACCGACAACCCTCAGGTAATTATAGACCTTTTATTAATCATAGAGGTAACATCCCTCACCAGCAAATAAATCCACCCCAAAAAATATCAGATGTAATTATGAGGTCAACAAATAAACCAGAGAAGCCGCAGTTCGCAGTGGAGGAACTCTTCTACACAGACGAGCCACAGGAGCAACAACTCAATGAGTATTCTCAACACTACACCCCAGGTGAGTATTATTATGATAATATACATATACCAGACGAGCAGGATACTTATGAACCAGTTAATGACGAAATATGTAACCAGCAGGATTTTACGTTAGGCATAGACCCAGACGTAAAGAGATAGTAAAAATAAATAATCATGATAAAGATCATTTACCCTACATAGTAATTCCCGAATTTAAAGGTAAGTTTTTAATTGACACAGGAGCTTCTAGATCCCTTATTTCACCAGAAGTTATATTTAATTCTATTTTTCAAAATCTTGTAGAATATGAACCATTTGAAATAAAAACAGCCCATGCGACAACACAGCATAGTCATGTAGTGAATTTACCCTTACCCCCAATCTTTAATACTGACATTCTTCATAAATTCCTTATTTTTGATTTCGACCCTAAATACAAAGGACTTATAGGTCTAGATTTATTAAAATCATTATCTAGCAATATTAATTTGAAAAATAAAATATTACATACAGCGACAGCCGACATACTTATTTATTTCGACTATAATAAGAAACTTATAAAAATAGAACCAAAGTGTGAAAAACTTATTACTTTGAAAACAAATTATACTGACGGATTTTATATCTACGACGACTATATTTGGTCTAAGGGATTAACATCCCCTGCTGCTATTATTAATGTTAAAAATGGAAAATTTATAACCAAAGTCATTAATACCAATTCAGAAGGACGAACCATATGTAACATAAGTACATTTAAATTACGACCATATAATGTTATATATAAAGGCAAAGAAAATATAAAAGCCGACGCCTTTCCTATGAATGAAATATTTTATAATAATGTAGAATCATTATCAACCGTAAACTCTAATAATATTAAAGACGACAATATAATTGACAGTATACCCCAAGACTTAAGTGTACAAACTAATGAAAGCGTAGCTCAGGTACCCCTTGTATCTAGTAATAATAACGATAACAACATAGAGCCTGACAACGACAGACATAAGATTTTCACATCAGAGACTGACAGTACGAGTATCAGTACTATTGTTCCTAATAACTTAGTGTCCACTTACTAATTAAATATAATGATAATGACAGACAAATTAGGCAGTTTAACCCTAAAATAACACCCAGTTCAAAGTTTAACCCTAAAATAACACCCAGCTCGAAATACAGAGTAGACAATAGATTAACTAATACTAGGATATTGGTAAAAGTAAATAATACTGAGAAGAAAATTGTATCATTTTTAAGGAAGTACATAAGAAAACCACATAAGGTAGGTGAAAAAGTCTATGAGCAAGTAGCTAAGACGACGCTCAGAGATAAAGCCATACCAGATTTCAAAGGTCCGTATAAAATAATTAATTTGCACCCTTACAATAGAAAGGAGATTATAAAAAATCATCCAAACTCTAATTCTAATAGAGTTCGTTATAAATTGCTACGAAGGCCTAATCTTATTTCAGGTCCCTCGTGTTCTACACAAGAGCCAAAATAACCCTAAATCCCATACATAATGGAATTTTATTATATTATTATTATTTAGATTTTATTAATTAAAGAATAACTCTTAAACAAAATGATATGTTTAACCTTGCTTTTACTTACTTAATAACGAATAAATATTATATATAATAGTTCTATATACAGATAAATATTATATATAATAATTTTACATACAAATAAATACTATATATAATAATATGTAATTATTTTAAAGAACTTATTTTGTTGTATGCGAGAATACTTCATCTTAAAGGATATATAAGGTTTATAGAAATAAAATAGAATATAAGTTAGATTTACTTATAAAAAACAAAAAAAAAAAGATATATTATTCATATTCCTAGAGTTAAACATAGTATTATAAATGGTTTAGTTTCGATAGTAATTCGATACTAATAATTATAATTATAATAAGGACATTTATTAATTCATAAAAAATATATGTAGTTTTTAATTTTGTAAACATTAAACCTATTCAAATAAATAAATCAAAGTGTCTATTATGATGAAAGCATATAGTACAGAATATTTCCTAATTTCCATCCTAGAAATTCCTTCCATTTCTAATGATAAATAAAACCTAACAATTATTTCTTATTCCAACCCTTATACTTGGTAACGAAGGGTACTCTTACCTAAAAGAAGGATTTAGAATATATACCTCTCGATTATATACATCAACTTGCATATAATATCCAAACCCTAGAAGAAGAGAAAATAAAGAAATAGAGTATTATCCTGGCTGTTTCAAGCTTAACTATGATTATTATATACTACTATAATAAATGTTATTTTTGGAAAATCTACGAGCATTTTCCCAGAGTCCCGGAGGAAACCAGCAGCGAGGACGCTTCAGGAACCTGCAGGACCAGCTTCCATCTTAAGGAGGGAGGAGTTACATAAGCATAAGGATACATTCCGATGACGCCGCACTTGCACCTCGCGGAATCGAACAATAGTGTTTTAGTATTTTGCTGATTTAACTGTTTTGAATTATATAAAATTTTAATAAAGATTCTCTGTCTTCAACTTGCTTTAAAACAGAAAGGTTGTTTATAAAATTAAATAAATAATTTTTAAAAAGCCTTTTTCTCGCCTGAGTAATTTAACTCTGGTCTTTCTTTTTTTATAATATAGTGAAATATTGTATTATTACTTTTTTCTTTTTCTTTTAAATAGTAATAGTTACATATTATTTATTTTTATTTTTCCTGATTATGGTAACTTTACTTTTTTTTTTATGTACTAGGTAACTAAACACTGTTTTATGTAATTAATGTTCACTTTGTTCTTTATTTGTGGTTAAGTATGTTTACATTGTTTGACATCTACAATTTTTAAAATTAATTATTTCTTTTTATGTCACCGTGACTTAAAATGTGGATGTCGAATACAGGTTATTTTAATCATTTGCACTCATAGACAACATTATATTATATTTCTAGTTTATTTTTCTATTTGTATTTCTATTTTGTTTGTTTAAATAATTAAGACTAGATTATTATATAGTTTACTTACTTATATAGATACATATTTTAAAATAGCTTTTTAGTTTACTTAAATAAAGTAGACACTATTACTGTTGTTGACTTGCTGTGCTAATTTTATTATTATTATTATTATTTTTAACTTATGTTTGCACCTATATATTTAGTTACCTTTTATTATTGTATTAATAATTAAATAGCAATATTTTATCGTTTGCTTATCCTGATTGTGTAGTGTGAGTATGAGTGTTGCCTTCTATTTTTTGTTTTATATATTTTTTATTATTATAATTTCATTGTTGTGCTTTTATAGGCATCATTCAACGCAATCTCTTTCTTGTTTCTTATTGCTGGTGGTCAAGGGTGAATAATGTTATATCCATATTTGGTAGTAATAGCCGTAGTGGTAGTTTTAGTAGTGTTTATATATTAATATATATATATATATATTTTCTGTATCTATTATAGTATTTGTTATGTATGATAATAGTATTTTTAATATAAAAGACGATTCTTTTTACTCTTTATCATCTTCCTCTGATGGCAGTCTTCACAGTACTTCCTTACCCATATCTACCTTCCTTGACAATACTTTTTCAAATTTCCAAAAAAACTTTAATGTTGTTCACACTAATGCCCAAAGCATCCCTGCTCATCATACTGATCTTTTAACTTCTTTTGATTGTGAAAATGTCCATGCAATTTTAATTTCCGAATCATTCCTTAAACCCTATCTACCTTCTGCTTCCTTCTCCATACCTAACTTCCACCTTATACGGAATGACCGCATTGGTAAGGGCGGTGGTGGTGTAGCCATTTACATTCGCGACCATATACCGTTTACGATTGTTACCAAATCTCCATCAGAATACTCTGAAGCTGCTGAATATATTTTTATTGAAGTTCTACTCGGGCGATCCAAGTTGTTACTTGGAGTGTTTTATAGCCCATCCCTGCATATAAATTATTTTGACACTTTAGAATCTATATTAGATAAATACGTACCTACTGCTGATCACACTGTGATTCTTGGTGATTTTAACAAGTGCATTATAAAAAATGACTCGCGTACGAAACAGCTGTGTAACATTATTAATAGCTCAAATTTGAAATTACTCCCATCGAACCCTACACATTTCTTCCCTCATTGTGCGCCGTCCCAATTGGATCTTATAATTGTTTCCTCGATCGATTATGTAAAGCACCACGGACAATTTCCTGCCGAAGCCTTTTCCTACCATGATTTAATGTATTTGTCTTATGACGTTCGCCCGCCTAAGGTAAAGCCGTCCATTGTTGTGAGACGCAGTTTTAAAAATTTCAAGCATGATGAGTTCATGCGCGACCTTAATGATATCAACTGGGATTCCATCTTTAATGCGTCAACTATTGATGCTAAATTAGAGTTGCTGAACTCAATTATAACTGAGCTTTATGACAAACATGCTCCTCTGCGGCCTATGAAGTTAAAACACTTACCTGCGCCCTGGATTACGCAAGAGATTAGATCGTTAATGACCAAAAGAAATTCTGCTAAATCTAAATATAAAAAAAATCCTACTGACCAAAATCTTCTAAAATACAAATCCTTGCGTAATCGGTGTAGTAGAGTGTGCAGATATGCTCAAAGAAATTATATTCACACAAATTTGAAAAACTTAAATACCCGCAAATCATGGAAGTTTCTGCAGTCACTAGGGATCGGCCGCCAACGTCAGGACATGATTCGGGACATCGATATAGATGCCTTGAATATACATTTTGCATCAATTACACCCATGGACGATACAGTTAAGGCAAATACATTAAATGTTATCCGTTCCTTGCCCACTCCTTCAACCACTCCATTCCTTTTTGATTTAATTACACCTGCCCAGGTTAAAAAATATATTCTGGCGATAAAATCAGATGCTGCTGGTTTTGATGGCATCAAACGTAAGCTATTACTTTTACCCTTAAGAGTGCTGGCCCCGGTAATTACACATATTTTTAATTTTTCCCTCTCCTCTAACTCCTTTCCAAGTGCATGGCGAATAGCCCGCATTATTCCTATACCAAAATCCAAAAATCCAAAATCCTTTTCCCAATACCGTCCAATCTCAATACTTCCCTTCTTGTCTAAGGTCTTGGAACGTATTGTCTCGGAACAATTAAAAATTACGATGTCGCAGGAATGTATTTCTTATATGGAGGCATCCTCTCGTTTTCCTCCTGTCCAACGATCCTATTCCGATATTGCAAAAGCAGTATTTTCCCCTCCTATTCACTCATACTCCCAATCACAAAAAGTCTCAGCCCCAGTCACTCCTTAAAAATCATACCGCAAGACTGTTTTCCAAGCTCCTCGTCCCCGCGCTCCTCTAGCAAAGGGATATGACAGACAGGCTCACCAATCCATAACTGAAAATTGTCCCTCATCTCTTCCTAATGGCTGTGCCTTGAATGAAAGTATTAATCAAGGTGTTGGCAGTTCAACAGAGTCTAGTAAGGATCTGTTGATTGCTTTAACTAAAACACTTATAAGCATAATCTCAACAGCCAACGAGCTTCCTATACCGTCCAACGTTGCCTTAAATTTACTCAATATCCTTAATACACTCAACAATGGCTCCACTGACCATTTTGCAATGGAATAGTAAAAGTATTCGTGCTAAAAAGCATGAATTACTTCATATTATTTCACTGCATAAACCTGCCATTATTGCCCTCTCAGAAACATGGTTGGTCCCTGGTTCCCGGTTCAAGGTGCCGGGGTTCTCCTGTTTAAGGGAGGACAGAAATGATGGGTATGGAGGTAGTGCAATCCTTATCCAGCACTCCTTACCCTACTCCCTTATTCCTCTCCCCCCTCATAGTCAACAGATTAATGCTGTTGCTGTGAGGGCTTCCAATATCTCCTTTCTATCAGTTTATATTCCACATCCTTCTTCGTCTCTTATCCTTGAGCTTAAGTCTGTCATCTCTTCGCTTCCTAGCCCTGTGCTTGTCCTGGGAGATTTTAACACTCATCACACTTTGTGGGATCTGTGCATGGATCTCTGCATTCTCAATGATGGATCTCCGACTCGTAGGGTTAATCCAAATCAGAACCCTAGATCTGCTATTGATCTTTCCTTATCTTATCCTTCTCTTGCTTCCCAACTATCATGGTCTGTACTTCCATCTACCCATGGTAGTGACCATTTCCCGATTTTGCTGTCCTTAAATAATAGACTTCCCTCCACTCCTAGTCCTTCCCTTCCCCATAGATTTAATTTAAAAAAGGCCAACTGGAACGAGTACGCCGACTCTGTGGATTGCATGTTGCAATCTTTCTGAGTCTGGTAATTATGAGAGTATCTCTGTTTACTATGAAGGGTTTGTCTCTGCTATTATGTCTGCTGCTGACCTACATATCCCCAAATACCGCTCCATTCAGAATTGGATGCATTTCAATCCCTGGTGGGATCAGGAATGCTCTGATTCTGTCCTTTGGCGAACATCTGCCGAGGAGTCATACGCAGCCTGTATGACTATGGAAAATTTTATCGACTACAGACGCAAGGATGCAAAGTTTAGAAATTGCATTTGGAAAAAGAAAAAACGTGGTTGGATAAGTTTTTGTGAATCCCTTAGTCCTCGTTCCTCGTCTTCCCTTGTTTGGACAAATGTTAAGAGATTTCGCCGATCTCTTAACAATGTCAGCAGTCCCAATTCCAATAATCCTTCTGTTTGGCTCAACGATTTTGCAAACAAATTGGCTCCTCCTTTTGTCCCATCCCAAGATTTATTTATATCCACACCGGTTGAATCTTCGGAGGAAATGGATCTTCCTTTTTCCTTTGAAGAACTTAATAACGTCTTAACGTATTTAAAGGATACCAGTCCAGGTGAGGATGGTATTTCTTACTCCTTTATTACAAAATTAAATGATAACTCTAAACACCATTTTCTAAACACGATAAATGAAATATTTCAATCAGGCAATATACCCAACTCATGGAAGTCCCAAATTGTTATCCCTATACTCAAACCTGGAAAATGTCCTTCAGATTTTAATTCCTATAGACCCATTGCCCTGGCATCTACTATAACTAAGATTGTTGAACGGCTTTTGAAAAATCGACTGGAACGGATAGTGGAAAGTAGGAATATCTTAGCGCCCTCTCAGTGTGGCTTTAGAAAGGGGCTAAGTACTATTGATAGTACTTAGCCCCTTTCTCAGTATTCTTACTACAGATATTCGACGAGCCTTTGCCAAAGGAGAGTATTTGGTTGGTGTCTTTTTAGATGTCGCATCTGCATATGATAATGTTCTTCTTCCGGTGCTCAGGCAGAAATTGCGTCAGCTGAGTATTCCGCCGAGGATGTCCCATTACATATGTAATCTGCTGACCGGGAGATCGGTATCTGTAAGACATCCGCTTCTTACTATACCTTCCAGACTTGTCTGGAAAGGTCTTCCTCAAGGTTCAGCTCTTAGTCCGCTGTTGTATAACATATACACACATGACCTTGAATTATCTGCTAATAATTTCTGTAACATCCTTCAGTATGCTGATGACATCGTCCTCTATTACAGCTCAAATTCTGTGGAGGACATAACTTTTCGTTTAAATACTGCCTTGCACTATCTTAACCAGTGGCTCTCTGAGCATGGCCTGGCATTGTCGGTAGCTAAATGTCAAGCGGTCGTGTTTACAAAAAAGAGAGTAATTCCAAATTTTCAAATTTTGTGTCATAATCAAATCAATCAATCAATCAAATTTTTAGGCATAATACTTGATAAACGATTGAACGGAGTTGCTCATGCTGAATATCTCAGCAGGAAATGTGAAAAAGGCATTAATGCTTTGAGAGCTGTGTCTGGTGTGTGGTGGGGCGCACACCCTTATACTAAAACTGCTGTACAATGCTATAATTCGCAGTCATATTGACTATGGATTATTTGTGTTAGACCCCGTTAATAAATTACCTACTGAAAAATTAAACCGAATACAATATAAATGTCTTCGGATTATCCTAGGTGCGATGAAGTCTACTCCTACCAATGCATTGCAGGTGGAGTGTGTAGATCCTCCACTTCCTATCCGCCGACAATTCCTTTCCGATCGATTTGTGAGTAAAATGTTGCCTGTTTTCCCATCCTCTACGGTCTATATATAAACCTTTACCATACCTGCTTGATAGCTTCCTTAGACTTACCTCTCTCCCTAATCCTTTGACTTGTTTTCCTTCTAATCCACTATTCCTTACACCGTACAACGCCCTAGTTCATTCTCCTTGTATTGTCACAAATCTTGGCCTAACCAAGGGAGATCCTGGCACCAACACAAAATTTAAAGAAATAGTTCAATTCAATTGGTCGAATCACCTCCTCATCTTCACTGATGCATCGAAGCTCTCGAAGGAGAGTTGTGTTGGTGCAGCCTGTTGGATACCAAAATTCAAAATTTTTCTACAATTTAAATGCCCTCCCGAATCATCTGTGTTCACAGGCGAGGCTGTTGCTTTGTTAGAAGCAGTCCTGTTTGCACATTCCCACAACTTTAAGCAGACGGTTATTTTCACTGACTCACTAAGCTGCTTAATGGCCTTAAAGGGAAGCCCATTTTATAGTAGATTGAGATCTTCAATTGTTTTAAGGATTCGTGAAGAAATGTACTCATGTTATCTAAAGGGTTTGGATACTACTTTAGTCTGGATTCCAGGACATTCTGGAATTAGTGGGAATGAATCGGCAGACTCCTGCGCTAAGTTAGCTACTCAGTGTGGCACATTAAATCACTTTTCTAATTCGGCCCAGGATTTGTTGTCCCTTGCATCTGCCCATCTAGATGAGTCCTGGAGCAAACTCTGGGAAAGATCAAAGTCTCTGAAAGGTAAGTACTATGCTTCTATCCAACCTTCTATCCCAAAGCGACCTTGGTTCTTTACTCAAAAATTTACTGAACGGAAAATTATATCAACAATTTGTAGTTTGCGTTTTGGGCATACATGTACGCCTGTTCATCTGGCTAAGATCAGGGTCAGGGATCACTCTCTGTGTGAATGTGGCCTCGACGACGGTTCTCCTTCTCACATCCTTTTCTCTTGTCCTAAATTGACCCGTCCCTTATATGACATCCTTCCTTATAAAGTTCCCCGCCCCCTTAATGTTCAGTGTTTGTTAATGTTTGTGTTTAGTCCGTTATGTAAATTTTTATGTAAATATATTAAGAATAACAAAATTAAACTATAAACTAACATTTGTGTTAAATAATATTTCTGCCTATACCAACAAAAATTGCGTTAGCACAGTCTCTCCTTACACCAATTCTTGATTACGCTGACTCATGTTACCTTGACTTAAAAGAAGAGCAACTTAATAAGCTTGAGCGGCTACAAAATCTTGCGATTCGGTTCATCTTTGGATTAAAAAAGTATGACCACGTCTCAGAGTTTCGAACTAAGCTCAAGTGGCTCCCAATCCGACTTCGCAGGAATACTCGTATTCTACATCTTCTTTACTGTGTACTGTTTGATCCATTGACCCCACCTTATCTAAAAGAGCGTTTTGAATTTTTGGGGCGATCCCACTCACGACACTTGCGCTCAAATCA
Source organism: Heliconius melpomene rosina (assembly GCF_056956725.1). Classification (NCBI taxonomy): domain Eukaryota; kingdom Metazoa; phylum Arthropoda; class Insecta; order Lepidoptera; family Nymphalidae; genus Heliconius; species Heliconius melpomene. Next base: position 125,684 of record NC_140409.1, read on the forward strand.
TAACTTAACACTGAAAATTCCTTCACATTCTTCTTCCTTCCTTAGCAATTCTTTTACAATTACATCTTCCCGACTCTGGAATGATTTACCTTTGAATATTAGACGGGCAAAATCATTACCTATTTTTTAACGTTTATTAAAACAATATTTTCTTACTTTCTGAGCTTCTTATCTTTTATTTATTTACATTTTGTTTATACTGTAAGCTATATATGTGTACTATGAATGTATGTATGTATTTATGTTTGTATGTATGTATATGTATGTATTTATGTATATATGTATGGATATGTTTATATATGAATATATATATATATATATATATATATTATTATTTTTATGTATTTTATTAAATTTATTATTCACACCCCCAACCCTTTCCTACGCTTAACGTCCTATGCCTTAAGGTTGCCTGGAAGAGATCGCTGTTTTAGCGATAAGGCCGCCTCTTGTACATTTCTTTCTGATCTTGTTTCCTTTTCTTGTGTTATATTTTTGGGTGTACAATAAAGAATATTATTATTATTATTATTATTATTACTAACCCTCTTTATTTATATATTGTATATATATATATATTTTTTTTTTTTTTTTGTTGTTATAGGTGAAGGCAGTATTTTAACTGGATCTCTCTTAAACATGCATTTTTCTATTGTATAATATTATAACTTTTTTTTAACCGTACAACCTCTTTCGTGAGTTCTCCATTCAACGTGACACTGGCGAAGTGATTTTGTGCTCAACTGGCACGCTCAGAACGCCATAATAGAAAGAACAGAACAGACAGTTGACATTTGTAGCACAGAAGTCTCCTAACTATATTGTAAATTTGTGTTTGTTTTGTTTTAGGTGAAGGCTGTACTAACACAGGATCTCTTTTTTTTACATGTATTCTATAATTGTGTATATGTATCTTTTTTATTACCGGTCAATTTCCTTCGTGTGTTTTCCATACAACGTGACATTGGCGAAATGAATTGTGCTCAACTGGCACGCTCGAAACGCCATATATTGAGAAATCAATCAATCAATCAATCAAATAAAGAGAGATTGCATATTATACCATTTGTAAACAAAAAGATAAAAGTTTAAACTAGTTTGCATGACAAGAATACAAATATAAGTAAAATACAAAGCTTAATCTCTTTGTAAATTTTAAATTGTAAATTTAAATTAAACAATAAAATAAAATAAGCTATTATATTATATAAATAAAACAATTTTATATGAGAATTTAATTAACTAAATAAAAGATATTTTACAATTCAAGTAATTAATAAATGACTAATAAAGTTACTTTTTAATTTGTCTCTTTCTACGTGAGACTAAAGTTGTTTTATTTATTTTGGAGTCTAGTGAAATGTGTGGTGGCCTAATCTCAGAGACACTAGAGATCTTTTTCAACTCAACTATAGAAGTGAAAGAATGGCGCTTCCCATCTGAGCTTATAACATTAATAACACCGTCTTTTGTCCAACACTTAGATATCCCAAATTGTTGTCTAGCCGCTAGGAACGCTTCATGTCTGGGTTTTGTCAAGAATTCAGACAAAGTAATCCCCGTATTCTTAAGATTAGTTTTACTAAATCAAACTTTATTTCTGGAATTGAGATCTTTGAACTTAACAAGTATGGCTCGTGTCCTATTAGAGGAAGAAGTTCCCAACCGGTGGCATCTGTTCACATCATTAACAGACAGATCAGAGATTTTCAGATGTTCAGACAGTACCTGGATGACTGCAGCAGATGTATTCTCTTTCTTATCCTCCGCTACCCCATGGACTAAAAGAATCTTTCTTCTGCTGCGCATTTCAATCTGATCATATTGTTTGGACAACAGTTGTACCTGCATTTGAAGACCTTCAAGTGCAGACATTACAAATGACCGGAAAGCGTTAAATTGTGTTGCCAAGTGAGAAGTTTGACTTGTAGCTGGTATACTATTAGTACATGAATTCAAATTTTGTTGGAATTCAGTCATTTTGCTGTTAAATTGCTGTGTAAGTTCTTGAATTGAGTGCTTTATTGAGTCCATAATAGTAATATTCTATAGAATTGAGTACTCACAGTTGGTCAGTCACCACAATCAATGTCACAATCAGAGTAATGCTTATGTTATATATCTTGAAGAATGGATGTATTGCTGGCAGGTTATTTAGCTTCTAATTCATTGTTTTACTTATAATAAACATGTATTTATAACTTTTACAAAAATATTAAATAGAGAGCTCACAAAAAGACGTTTAACTTTTTTTGCCTACCGCCGGCTTACATAATTGAGGTATCGTTGTATTTGCTTTAGCAGCCCAAGTGTTCTTAGATAGGTGACGTTAAAAAATAATAATCATGGCGGCTGTGGGACGCCATTGGACTTAGTGAAAAAAAAATTTTTGGTTTCGAATACCACAATATGGGTATCAAATTCAAGAGCTCAACACGAGGATTTCAAAAATGTATATCATGATTATCATTACCATAATAAATCCTAACAAAAATTTGAAAAATAAAAAATATTTATTAAAAAACAAACACCCCGACTGATAAATCTGAAAAGAAATTAACAAGCCCAATAGTTTATTTGGATGAACAGTCGGGACCTATAAGTAATTCTTCACTCAATAAAATCTTTACCAGGAACCTCAAATAATATAAAGAGGTGCTAATTCTTCTCCTATTGAACGTATACCCTGCACCTTCAATGTATGGGAGTAATAATTCACGCTTGAAACACTAAAAGTATTCGTCATTTAGAAATTTAGTGAAGACACTTAATAATCAAACGTCTGTTAGTAATTTTATTACTAATTTGTAATATTTTTTTAAAATTAATTCACTTTTCATATAATTTCATAAATGAGGGTAGTGTGAATAAATGATTGTGCAAAATGTGTGCAAAATGAAGATAAAAACGTCCTTTTATCAATAAATAACAATAATTTTATGGAAATTTACCGCAATCTAATCAATTAAATAGTAAAACATTAGAAACTACAATAGATAGTTTTCGTGTCCCCTGACTTGTATCGCAGTTTCCGTGATAACTTCTCAGTCTGCAGGTCTCTGCAGCTGATTTTTGATAAATATTGTTTATGAATATCTGGACTATAAAACAATATCAAATATAACGCGTCAGGAGACGTCGGTAACTGTTAAAAGTCTCGATGAACTTTAAACACGTACCTTTTTTCTCTTCACTTATTGTTAATATTTTTATAAAAATATAGTCACGATAATTGTTTTAAAATCTACATACTATGGGCTCTTCAAAAATATATACCACTTTATACCTACTTGCACATTTTTTTAAGGAAATTATATTTAAAGTATCAAAGTGAACAACCTGAAATAGACATTCACACGAATGACAATTTTTCACGATGAATAAATATATATTCCAAATGTAATTCACGAAAAAATAATTCATAACATTAAAGTTCCACTCTTATACTATTAATAAAAAAAAAATTGAGCGTCAGGGACGACTTTGAAAAAATGACTTTTGATCTGACGTTGTTCTACCATTTTCCATAGTGCGGCGTCTTATTGCAGCTACGGCATGAAGTGACGTCACTGAAAGCTATGGAAGAATCAGACGTCGGTGGTAGAAGCAGAGTTTAACTTAATAAAACGCACTGAGAAATATCGAATTAATGAAAAATACCGAACCCTTAGCAGAAATGTATTTTCACGACGTCCACCACTATGCTGCGATATACATGTTATTCGCTTTAGTGGGCCTCGGTGGAGCAGTATAGGTTTACAATTGCAGCAGCAGGCGAGCGTAATGGGCGCCGGAGCGAGGGCCACAGGCGGCCCCGACCCGAGAGGCGCCCCCGTCGACTCAGTCTACAATCAGTCTACTCAGTCTACAAGTGCAAATGTCTTAGTGAAAGAGACACGTAGACTTAGTGTTCCCGAGGGATATTGGAACACTTCTTCAGTATAAGTTAGATGTTAAGAAAAAAATGTAATCATCTAGTAATCATTATTACTAATCACGGGGTTCATGGCAGTTAAGCAATTTTGTAATAATCACCTACCTTGTTATCATCGCAGCATCTATCTCTTCTACTAACCCTCATCTTTCCCGCCCGGGAATATGTACGAGCAAGCGCGTACATGTAGCGCTTAGCTAGCATTTATTTATATGACCTAAATTACTCAATACCAATATTTTAATTATAATACGTCAGTTCATCGCTATCGGTCATTAAGAGTACCGCGCGTGGCTCAATTTATTTTTGCGTTTAGTTCATTATACTTTTAGATGCATTTAATATTATATATTTGTTAAAGAAAACTGTTTTATTTATAAACACTCATCCCGTACATATTAATATAATTTGACGTTCAAAGTAGAAAATATAAAAACATATTCATTTCAATAGATTTGTAACATAAAAATATTGTAACACATTAAAAAGTAAAACATGTCTACTAGACTTCTAGACGACTACTACTACTACTACTACTACTACTACTACATACATCATACCTATAAATAATAAAAAATAATGTTAAAAACTCCTATAGTTCTAAGAGGTGCGGGACTCAACAACAGGAAAATTAAATAATAGTTATTTCTCGTATATGGAAATTATATCTAAAGATGTCTTTAAAAAAAATCTGTTTTTTTAATACTTTAATTCCTTCATAAAAAAAATTACAGTATAATAATACTTAGGTATATAAGTTGCATTTCATTATTTACTAATAATTAAAGATTATAGAAATTGCAAATGGGAACACAACCCACGACCAACTTACAAATATATATTAATGATAATAATACTATTTATAATTATAACTAAAATACCATTACTAGTATGTTTAATTAATTAATCATAATCAATCACAAATAACAATCTCAGTAATCTAAATAAAAAATGTAAGTTATTCCAACTCAAGCGAAGGTTAAGTTAAAAATAATATATTTCTTAAATTAATGACATAAGAGAAAACAATAAAGAAATGTTCACTGGTGAAAGTTATTAGCCTATAGCCAACAGCCTACTTCCATAAACAGACTATTCATAAAGTAGTTCCTGAGATTACTGAGATTGTACTACATGTGCTATAAATAATTGTTAATACATTTTTTACATCTTATCTTGGTTATATCTTCAGAGGCGCCTCTCGTACAACGCCGCATATCTTTAATATAAATAATAAACAAACATTATTATTTATGAAAAACTGATTAATTATCAGTATCACGCTGTATCCCGCACACAGCAGGTAGGCAAAAGGAACCTAGTGTTAAGACACTCCCTTCCCTACTTTCTGCCAAATTGTACAGATATTGTGAGTTAGTGCTTTGCCTCGATACCAGGGCGAAGAAGTGGAAATATAAATTTAAATAAATATTTCTTTTTCTCGAGTGGGGATAGAACCAACACCCAGTCAGTTGTACAGTCACACTAATTAATGTCAATAATAATTAATCTTAACATTGTACCCACTGGCTCCACGTACAGCAGGGATGAGCGTAGAAGCGGGACACATCAAATTTTACTTACAACAAAATTTGTCACAAAAAAATTAAAAAAACGGGACAAGCGCGAGTCGGGATCGCCATTCTAGGGTTTCAATCAAAAATTGAAGGTGTCGAGCCTTTGTGAAATTCAAGCTTAGCTTAGCGAGAGCCCTTTCATCTGACACCTCACTTTGAACTAGCGGCTTTTATACCAAATTTTGCCTCCGTTTTAAGGCTGTTAATTTTAGGATTTAACCACAAATCTATTGTTTCAGATCGCGTTTTTTGCTAAGCGGCCATATGTTTTTTTTAGTTAATGTAAAAAATACGATTTTTTTCAGGAAATCAAATTTAAATGTCAACTCTATATTTCCAAGCATTTCTGAGATAGACTCTTGACAAAAAGATCAGACAGACAACAAAGTGATCTTATAAGGGTTCCTTTTTTCCTTTAAAGATACGAAACCTTAAAAAACAACATTTACACGAACATATCTGTTCAAAGCTGAAGTCCAGGCCAGAAAATATTTCCAGATACTCTACTAATAGCACAGTAGCTAAGGGAGGGCAACTTCATTTATCATGCACCATTTTACTTTCAATACATAACTATCAAACCGATAAATATAATACCGTATTTAATGAAACATTCACATAATATAATAAGAGAAAGTAATTATGAATAAGCTTACCAGATGGTCGCGGCGGTCCCGTCTCCCCTCGCCCGCTCCCGTCCTCGTCGCTCTCTGTAATTAGGAACCAGGAAAAAATACAATCTGTAATCTCAAATTGTATTTTTTCCTGTAATAACGTTAAATAAGCATTTATTACTTTTCGGTTGGGGGGGTGGACAGCCTCAATCCAATGTTTTTATCAAAAAATTTTAGGTAATTAAATATATATATATATATATATATATATATATATATATATATATATATATATATATATATGCACAATACATACATACAATGGAACTCAACTTTTTGTTAAGCTGAGTTCCCAGGTTCTCTTGCCACCCTGTTGAGTGTTGGAACACTCAACAAACACTGAAAGTAAAAAGACATTTTATATACCTTTCACAGTTCCTTTTGTTCCTTCGCACATCAGAATCATTCTGAAGAACTACTTTTGTCAACTTTTTTGAAGATTTTTGATAGTTTCGACATTGGACATATTTTTTAGTTCTTCTGTATTAGGTGCAGGAAGCAGCCGGTACGATGAGTCGCAAGCAGCGCCGGACACTAGCATTTGTATGCTTCAATACACTCTCCGTCACCGCCATCTGCAAAACGTATGTGTTTAATTTTTAATTTATAACCATGATTACACAGTTCTAGCCCCACTTTCTGTTCCAATGTAAGATATTTCACATTAAGTGGCAAATGTTGTCCCCGCTCCCTCCAGGTTAGCCGAGCAAGAAAATTTAAACAATCCATCACCAGAAGTAGGAATCGAACCCATGACCATCACATATCAGACTGTATTACTACACCACTTGATTAGAATGCACCTAATAATATAGAAATTAGTCATTAGTTTTTATAGGCATTCTTTGCTTACATTATTAGTAGGAGGTATAAAGGTAATAGGGTCCCGTTGTACTCCTTCTAAGTCAAATAATTTTATTTACAAGGTAAATTTACCGATGCTGATTAATTTACCACTGTTTCAATAGTTGCTGTCTCAGAACTGAGAAGAAACAGCACAGGAAACTCAAAGGGAAGTCAAGTTAAAAATAATAATGGAGCGAGCATTTAATTTCCAAGTAATTCTATCATTTATGAAATAATTTGTTTAGAAATAACACTAAATACACGTCGTCAGCTTGGATGGCTTCCTATCAGACATCGCCGTAACTTCCGGATGCTTACTCTCCTCTATTCAATCCTTTATAATCCTCTCTATCCTGCTTATTTAAAAAATCGTTTCTGCTTCCGCGGCTCCGATTCTAGCCTACGCCTTGAACTTAGGTCCAGGAGCGATAATATTCTTAAATTTCCAACTTGCCGTACCCAATTCTATTCCAATTCCTTCACTGTAAAATCTGCTATTCTCTGGAATGAACTTCCTTCCGAAATACGTCATTCTAAATCGCTTAATATTTTTAAGAATCGGTTAAAAGAGTATAGTTTCAAAATATAACTGTAGTTTATCTTTAGTCGTTATATACAGGATGGAATTGTCAGCACCACTTTAAATGAAACCACAGTTTTAAGTACTCTATAAAAGCATAATATAATTCGGAAAAAAATAATTTAAAAAGTTATTTTTTCAAACAAAATAAATAATAAAATTATCGTTTCAAAATAAAACACCATTTGTATAGTATAACATAGGCACGCACACACTTATCTGTCAAATCGGAAACGTCGTACACTGTGTGTACATGTGTGCGTCACACGAAATACAGGTATGGATAAAAATCGTGAAATGAAAAAAAAATCCTATGTCCACACTGTTGAGGTACCTTGATTAATTTCTTAGGTGTGGGTTTGAAATATATTACCTTATATGCAGTTTCAATAAAAGAAGCGCTGCCTCTTCCACCCTGTATATATATATATATACATAACTATCAAACCGATAAATATAATACCGTATTTAATGAAACATCCATATAATATAATAAGAGAAAGTAATTCTGAATAAGCTTACGCGAACATCTGGTTCGCGGCGGTCCCGTCTCCCCTCGCCCGCTCCCGTTCTCGTCGCTCTCTGTAATTATATACAGTATATATATATATATATATATATATATATATATATATATATATATATAGTATATATAATATAATATATATATATTATTATATATTATGTACAATTATGTATTATATTTAAAGAATTATATGTAGATATGTGTATATACATATATATATATTTAACTATAACATTATTCACATTTCTTTATTTTTAGTCCCTTATTTTACAAGGGTTGCCTGGAAGAGATTGCTTGAAGCAATAAGGCCGCCTTTGCATATATTTTATAAAAATATATTGTTTCTTTTTCTGTTATATGTATTTTTGTGTGCAATAGTTTTTTTTTATTCTATTCTTTGTAAATACACATACATCTTTTCCCAACTCTTTTAAATTGTGATATAGAACATTCTCTTCACTCAAATCACTCACTTCAAATTCAAAATATTCTTTATTCAAATAAACTATAAAAGCACTTTTGAATCGTCGAATGAACATATGAACAAAAAGCTACCACCGGTTCGGAAAGCAGTTCTGCTGAGAAGAGCCGGCAAGAAACTCAACAGTTACAACAGGTAAAAGCATACATATTGTCCCATACAAGAATTATGGACTTTATGCAATCCAATTACAAGTGTGATAAGTTTAAGCCTATTTCTAGTACCGATTAATATTATGTACACCACCCATTTTGATAAAATTATTAATATTTCTTAACATACATAACATTTTCAAATTGGTAAATTTTAGGGCTTAAGTTATATGGAGATAGCATGAATCCCTTGCTTTTGCAAGACAAAATGCAATTGATGTAATAATATATAATTAATACCATAAATAGGTCAAAGTAGCCAAAAGAAGAAAGGCAAGCTGTTTCCACAGCAGCAGCAGTGATAGACAACAATATCAAATATCTTTTAATGGAAAAACGTCACTATACTTAACAATGAGTTAAAAGTTATGTTTTGGTTTTCTCCATACCTACACGAGGTCTTCATGTATGTATTTCTATCTTTGAGTCCACTTGAGACATGTAGTGTTGGGCTATAAGACCACAACATCCCACAAAAAGTGAGAAGCTCATATACAAACCAGTAATTGTTTCCAATTGACAAAGCGGACAAAATAAAAACTACTATTAAATTTATTTACTCTCACTAGTTTTCAATTTTCTAGTTCGACATTAATGTAGCTGAATGACAATCATTTTAAAGTCAGCAATATAAAGATGGGATGTAATATTCTTTATATAATTTTATAAACTATATATATAATAACACAGTGAAAATATTTTGTCTGTACATTTAATATTTTTGACTGAAATGGATAGAGGAACACTTAAAGAGCAAAAATATTTTTTTTTATTTCTTGTCTGTCTGTATGTATTACGCTAATGCGATAACTAACTCAACATTAAAGTTTGTTTCATCTAAATCTGTTCATTAAAAAAAAGTAATCGGCATTTGAATGAACTCCAAGGCATGAGTTTGTCTGCAAATATATAGCAATCCATATCCATACTTATACTTATAATAAATCTGTATTTTAAACCATCTTTTAAAACAAGGAGGAGGAGGAAATATTTTCAATTCAATTAGGTTCATTTAATTATTTGGAATTTGATTTTGATATTGGATTATTCGATTCAATCAATAACATTACATTTAAGGCTGTTTCTGAACGAGTTACTTAAATGAGTCATTGACATCAACACATATGGCTGTCAGTCAATTCTGTTTTTAAAAGCTTTTATTTAACTTGCAATGTAATTCAAGCTAGCTAAGCCATTGGCAGGCCGCTAGTAGATTGATGTTATTTCTTGTTTTATTAAAAGTAAGCCAAAAGATTTTCCAAAGTAACTATGGAATTTATACCACCATTATAAACCAAATAGAATTGCAAATTAAATAAGAATAGTTGAGAAACTATTCTAAAAATTCAATGAACTTGAGGAATAATCAAGTGACAAATTTCCCCATAGGGTTACATGTCTCCTTTAACGGGGTAATGCTGAGCGCCTGCTATAGATACCGGTCAGGTCATTAATGCAACTATAATTGAGTTTAGAAAACAATTGATGCTCGCTTCGCTCAACATGTGAACACTACCGCAGCGAGTCAACATTGAGGTCCGATTCGCGCCCCCTAGTTAATGTTATTATAACAGCTTAAAATTACCCTTTATACCCAAATAAAACTGTCACACTGTGCCCCTGCGCCAGATTGGCCTCAATCATTAATTTCTTATTTCTTAAAATATCATAAATAATAAAATACTCACTTTAGAAACTGCTCGAATGTGCTTACACTTACTTTTAGAAGACTGACGACACAACATGACAGCACGTGGCGGCGATACATTTTGAAATAACAACTGGAAATGAAATAAGTAATTGTCAAACACTAATATCATGGAATAATCTAGAGAATATTTAAGTATTTGTAGCTAAGTTATGATAACTTGAAATCTTAACAATTGCAATGAGAATAGTCCGCCATTACCGTAGGTAGGTACTATTAAAATAAATATAATATATTGTATTGCTGAACTAATTTTATTAGCTTCGTTTGTAATAATTACTTTAAATATTTATATAAATGTAATTAAAGATCACATTTCAAAACTAACACGACAAAAACTAGTTTTTTTTTTTCGATTTTCGTCGCCATCTTTCTAAATTGAAATTTACGAAATAATTATGCATAACTTATACAATAACACAAAGCAACGTGAAATTACCAAATAAAGTAGATACACAAACAAATGAAGTTAAATTTATGTTTTAAATGAATATAAAAAAAATAAAAGTACATTTACCCATTAGCGTCGTTCAGCGGACACAGGGAAAAAGTGGAAACAAGGATGATATTCAAGATTACTGATGTCGATTGTCCGCACAGATAATTAATGCTTCAATATAAGCATATTGCATATTATCACAGGTTATAAACCATTTATCTAAAATATTATTGTATCATTCTTTTTTTTTTTACCTAAAATAGTGAATATTTCAAAGATTAATTTGTTAAAATTTGTATGTAATATTTATAAATTTATACGCTTAAAACCTTTTTTGAATATTATTATATGTGCTTCACACGCTTGTGATGGCTCGGCAAACGCTTACAAACTCCTAGGCTTCACAAACGTTTAGCCTTCATTTATGGCAAAGAGTAAAGTAATACATAATGTACAGATAAAACATACTTGCTAAAAGTAAAGAACTGATTCCAAAATCAGCACAAACAAATCCGAAGGTGTTTTTTAAAATTTTCAAAATTGAAGTAGTCTCCTAGACGAGAAATGATTTTTAATACTCCCATACAATATCAAAGATCCTACAGGCCAAATATCAGTTATACACCGCGTAAATATAATGCGAATTTTGTATTGTCTCCCAATCATTCTGTAATGGAACAATAAATAATACATTTGTTAAAGTAAATCTACAAAATGCTATTCTTTATTTGTGTATCTTTCTTATTTCTTTATATTTTAACCAAAAATTGTGGAAAGGTGTTCCATACATTTTAGTTTTTGTAGTGTTTAATTTTATGTACTTGCTCGATATAACAATATTATGTTGGTGACCAGTGCTGCCAACCTCAGGAAACCAAAAAAATAGACTAAGGAGACTCCCGTGCTACAAATGTCAACTGTCAAATATAGTACTGCAATGTGTCAATGTCACTGTCAATATCAAAAAGCCCGCTCTTTTAATTTTGTTATTAAGTTACTAATTTAAGCGGACTTTTTTTTCGCTGACGTTTGTTTTGGTTGACACACGTGTTAGTGAAAATATCTCTTTTTAGTGGTGAAACTCTTTATGTACTTAGTGGAAACATTATATAATAATGTAAATAGATCCATACTAATAAGGTGATTGGTAATAGTAAGTAGTTGTGCTGTTTTATAGTTTAGATTAGTTTTAGTTTATAGTTAGGTTATTTTATTTTAAGATGGATCCTGATCCTCCACCTGACCCCCCTGATCCTGGGGGGGGTTATGTAAATTCCACAGTTCAAGTTGTGAATAGAAAAAGACAAGGTGAGGAAACATCCTCAAACCAGGATATAGTTAAAAAAACTATTATAGACCCATCCACCGCTACTCCTTCCATCCAAAATGTTTGGACCCACCCTGCCATGTCCGAAGCCCCAAAATCCTATATTAGTACGGATAAAGGTCCCTTTATCGTGTATGTGTCAAGGGAATCTCCTGACCCATCTGCAGGGACCTCTATAAGAGCCATTAAATTTGGTCAATTTCTCCATACTAATAAAATTACTGATATAGTTAATGATGGAGTTAAAAATGTTGGTCGCAATAAAATCAGTGTCCAATTTACATCTGCTGATGCAGCAAATAGATTTTTGACTAATCCTGTTCTTAGTCTATGTAAATATGTTTGTGTAATCCCGACATTTAATATTACAAGGATGGGTATTGTAAAAGGAATTCCCGTTGAATGGTCTTTGGAAGAGTTTGTTGGCTCACTGATATTCCCTACTGCATGCGGAGAAGTTATAAAAGCAAGACGAATGAACCGGAAGAATGTAAGTGAGGGTGTAGTTACATGGGTCCCAACTCAAACTGTTGTAATTACTATACGTGGTCAACAATTGCCTGAAAGAGTGTTCTCCTATAAATCTGTCCTTAATATTGAACTGTATAAATATCCTACAATCCAGTGCCTTAATTGCTGTCGTTTTGGTCATGTTAAGTCACAGTGTAGGTCAAAGCCAAGGTGCTATAGGTGTTCCCAGTCTCATACTGGTGACGCATGTGACATCCGGCAGGAAAATTCAACCTGCATCCATTGCACAGCGAAACATTTTGCAACTGAAAAAGGGTGCCCTGAGTATGTAAGACAACAGAACATTAAGTCGGTTATGTCGCAAGAGTGTATTTCCTATATGGAAGCATCCTCTCGGTTTCCATCTGTCCAACGTTCCTATGCTGATGTTGCTAAGGAAATGTTTTCACCTCCTGTTTTCACAAACTCCCAATCCCAACAAAGCAGACCAGCTGCTTCTTCCTCTAAATCTTATTCTAAAACAGTTTTCCAAGCTCCCCGTCCCCACGCTCCTATGGCAAAGGGATACAATAGACAAGCTCACCAGTCCATTATTAGCAATTGTTCCTCATCCCTTCCTAATGGTTGTGCACTTAGTCAAGGTTCTGACAGTTCAGCAGAATCTACAAAGGATCTGTTAATTGCTTTGACTGACACTCTTGTGAGCATAATCTCAACTGTTGATGAACTTCCTTTACCGTCCTACGTTGCCCAAAACCTACTCAAAATCTTTAAAATCCTTCACAATGGCTCCACTATCCTTCCTACAGTGGAATAGTAAAAGTATTCGTGCTAAAAAGCATGAATTACTTTATATTATTTCTCTGCATAATCCTGTCATTATTGCCCTCTCAGAAACGTGGCTGGTGCCTGACTCCCGATTCAGGGTGCCAGGTTTCGCCTGTTTAAGGGAGGACAGAAATGACGGGTATGGAGGTAGTGCTATCCTCATCCAGCACTCTTCTCCATATTCCCGTATTCCTCTCCCTTCTCACAGTCAACAGTTGAATGCTGTTGCTGTGAGGGTCCTTGGTATTTCCTTTCTTTCTGTTTACATCCCCCATCCTTCCCCTTCCATCTTTTTACAGCTTAAGTCTATTATCTCTTCGCTTCCTAGCCATGTGGACCACCACAGGGCTAGGAAGGGTGATTTTAACACCCATCACACTTTGTGGGGGTGTTACTACTGTGATGGATTTTCGCCTTCGTTGGTGGACATGATTGATGATGTGGATCTCTGCATTCTCAATGATGGATCACCGACTCGTAGGGTTAATCCAAATCAGAACCCTAGGTCTGCTATTGATCTTTCCTTATCTTCTCCTTCTCTTGCTTCCCAACTATCATGGTCTGTTCTTCCATCTACCCATGGTAGTGATCATTTCCCGATTTTGCTGTCCTTAAATAATAGACTTCCTTCCACTCCTAGTCCTTCCCTTCCCCATAGATTTAATTTAAAAAAGGCCAACTGGAACGAGTACGCCAACTCTGTGGATTGCATGTTGTGCAATCTTTCTGAGTCTGGTAATTATGAGAGTATCTTTGTTTACTATGAACGGTTTGTCTCTGCTATTATGTCTGCTGCTGACCTACATATCCCCAAATACCGCTCCATTCAGAATTGGATGCATTTCAATCCCTGGTGGGATCAGGAATGCTCTGATTCTGTCCTTCGGCGAACATCTGCCGAGGAGTCATACGCAGCCTGTATGACTATGGAAAATTTTATCGGCTACAGACGCAAGGATGCGAAGTTTAGAAATTGCATTTGGAAAAAGAAAAAACATGGTTGGATAAGTTTTTGTGAATCCCTTAGTCCTCGTTCCTCTTCTTCCCTTGTTTGGACAAATGTTAAGAGATTTCGCCGATCTCTTAACAATGTCAGCAGTCCCAATTCCAATAATCCTTCTGTTTGGCTCAACGATTTTGCAAACAAATTGGCTCCTCCTTTTGTCCCATCCCAAGATTTATTTATATCCACGCCGGTTGAATCTTCGGAGGAAATGGATCTTCCTTTTTCCTTTGAAGAACTTAAAAACGTCTTAACGGATTTAAAGGATACCAGTCCAGGTGAGGATGGTATTTCTTACTCTTTTATTACAAAATTAAATGATAAATCTAAACACCATTTTCTAAACATGATAAATAAAATATTTCGATCAGGCAATATACCCAACTCATGGAAGTCCCAAATTGTTATCCCTATCCTCAAACCTGGAAAATGTCCTTCAGATTTTAATTCCTATAGACCCATTGCCCTGGCATCTACTATATCTAAGATTGTTGAACGGCTTTTGAAAAATCGACTGGAATGGATAGTGGAAAGTAGGAATATCTTAGCGCCCTCTCAGTTTGGCTTTAGATAGGGGCTAAGTACTATTGATAGTCTCAGTATTCTTACTACAGATATTCGACGAGCCTTTGCCAAAGGAGAGTATTTGGTTGGTGTCTTTTTAGATGTCGCATCTGCATATGATAATGTTCTTCTTCCGGTGCTCAGGCAGAAATTGCGTCAGCTGAGTATCCCGCCGAGGATGTCCCATTACATATGTAATCTGCTGACCGGGAGATCGGTATCTGTAAGACATCCGCTTCTTACTATACCTTCCAGACTTGTCTGGAAAGGTCTTCCTCAAGGTTCAGCTCTTAGTCCGCTGTTGTATAACATATACACACATGACCTTGAATTATCTGTTAATAATTTCTGTAACATCCTTCAGTATGCTGATGACATCGTCCTCTATTACAGCTCAAATTCTGTAGAGGACATAACTTTTCGTTTAAATACTGCCTTGCACTATCTTA
Organism: Heliconius melpomene rosina; assembly: GCF_056956725.1. Classification (NCBI taxonomy): domain Eukaryota; kingdom Metazoa; phylum Arthropoda; class Insecta; order Lepidoptera; family Nymphalidae; genus Heliconius; species Heliconius melpomene. The sequence goes on from NC_140409.1 coordinate 141,243, forward strand.
ACCAGTGGCTCTCTGAGCATGGCCTGGCATTGTCGGTAGCTAAATGTCAAGCGGTCGTGTTTACAAAAAAGAGAGTAATTCCAAATTTTAAAATTGAGTGTGATAATATTCCCATTCATCTAACAGAAAACGTCAAATTTTTAGGCATAATACTTGATAAACGATTGAACGGAGTTGCTCATGCTGAATATCTCAGCAGGAAATGTGAAAAAGGCATTAATGCTTTGAGAGCTGTGTCTGGTGTGTGGTGGGGCGCACACCCTTATACTCAAAAACTGCTGTACAATGCTATAATTCGCAGTCATATTGACTATGGATTATTTGTGTTAGACCCCTTTAATAAATTACCTACTGAAAAATTAAACCGAATACAATATAAATGTCTTCGGATTATCCTAGGTGCGATGAAGTCTACTCCTACCAATGCATTGCAGGTGGAGTGTGTAGATCCTCCACTTCCTATCCGCCGACAATTCCTTTCTGACCGATTTGTGAGTAAAATGTTGCAGCTGTCTTCCCATCCTTTACGGTCTAAGCTATCTAAGCTAGCTGATCTCATCCCTCAAGGCAAACCTTTACCATACCTGCTTGATAGCTTCCTTAGACTTACCTCTCTCCCTAATCCTATGACATGTTTTCCTTCTAATCCACTATTCCTTACACCGTATAATGCCCTAGTTCATTCTCCTTGTATCGTCACAAATCTTGGCCTAACCAAGGGAGATCCTGGCACCATCACAAAATTTAAAGAAATAGTTCAATTCAATTGGTCGAATCACCTCCTCATCTTCACGGATGCATCGAAGCTCTCAAAGGAGAGCTGTGTTGGTGCAGCCTGTTGGATACCAAAATTCAAAATTCTTCTACAATTTAAATGCCCTCCCGAATCATCTGTGTTCACAGGCGAGGCTGTTGCTTTGTTAGAAGCAGTCCTGTTTACACATTCCCACAATTTTAAACAGACGGTTATTTTCACTGACTCACTAAGCTGCTTAATGGCCTTAAAGGGAAGCCCATTTTATAGTAAATTGAGATCTTCAATTGTTTTAAGGATTCGTAAAGAATTGTACTCTTGTCATCTAAAGGGTTTGGATGTTACTTTGGTGTGGATTCCAGGACATTCTGGAATCAGTGGGAATGAATCTGCAGACTCCTGCGCTAAATCAGCTATACAGTGTGGCACATTAGACCATTTCTCCAATTCCGCCCAAGATCTGATGTCCCTTGCGGATACTCATCTGCATAAGTCCTGGAATAATTTCTGGAGTGAGTCAAAATCCCATAAAGGTAAGTATTACGCCTTTATTCAACCTGATATTCCTAGGCGACCTTGGTTTTATTCTCAAAGGTTTATTGAACGGAGGATTATTACAACAATCTGTCGCTTACGTCTTGGGCATGCTTCTACTCCTGTACATCTAGCTAAGATCAGGGTCAGGGACCACTCTCTGTGTGAATGTGGCCTGGACGACGGCTCCCCTTCCCACATCCTTTTCTCTTGTCCTAAGTTAACTCGTCCCTTATATGATGTCCTCCCTCACAAAGTCCCTCGCCCTTTAAATGTTCAGTGTTTGTTAATGTTTGTGTTTAGTCCTTTATGTAAATTTTTATGTAAATATATTAAACTTAACAAAATAAAACTTTAAATTAACATCCATGTAAAATAATATTTATTACTAATCTAATGTGTTGTGTATATATTGTAAATTTGTGTTTGTTTTGTTTTAGGTGAAGGCTGTACTAACACAGGATCTCTTTTTTTTACATGTATTCTATAATTGTGTATATTTATCTTTTTTATTACCGGTCAATTTCCTTCGTGTGTTTTCCATACAACGTGACATTGGCGAAATGAATTGTGCTCAACTGGCACGCTCGAAACGCCATATTTCGAGAAATCAATCAATCATTAAGCGGACTTCGCTGACGTTTGTTTTGGTTGACACACGTGTTAGTGAGAGTTTTGTTATTTTAGTGCTGATATCCCTCTTTTTTGTCGTTCAAGAAGCTGAAAGTTATAAAAGAATTTATTTTAGCAAGGTGGTTGGTTGTAGTAAGTGTTTGTGTTGTTGTGTATGTAGTTTAATTGTATTATAAAGTAGGTTAGGTTATTTTTATTTGCAATGGAGCCGGTCCGACCTCCCGATCCCCCTGATCCTGGAGGTAGTATGGACTCACACTTCTCTTCGAGAAAGAGACAAAGGAGACTCACCATCTGATAGTGATGGTCTCATTAAAAAAACAATAATTAATCCCGATACAGCTACACCCTCAATCCAGAATTTGTATGTACATCCTTCCCTATCCGAGAGCCCAAAATCCTATCTAGAATCCGATAAAGGCCCTTTCATTGTTTATGTGTCGAGGGAAACTCCAGACCCCGCTGCGGGTACCGCTATTAAAGCAATAAAATTTGGCCAGTTCCTACATAGGAATAAAGTTTCTGATATTACTAAGGATGGTGTTAAGAACATTGGACGCAATAAAATTAGTGTTCAATTCTCAACGGCTACTGCAGCGAATTTATTTTTAACTAACCCAGTATTGAGTTTGTGTAAATATGTCGCCATTATTCCAACATTCAATATAACTCGAATGGGCATAATAAGAGATGTTCCCGTAGACTTTTCGTTAGACGAGCTTGTCGAGTCATTGGTGTTTCCCTCTGGAAGTGGACTAGTGATGAAAGCAAGGAGGCTGAACAGGAAGAATGTTAGTGAGGGGGTGACTACATGGATTCCGACTCAGTCGGTTGTGGTCACTTTCCGTGGACAAGAGTTGCCTGATAGGGTCTTTTCCTATCATTCCTCGCTTCCTGTAGAACCATACAAATTCCCAACAATACAATGTCTGAATTGCTGTCGTTTTGGCCACATTAAATCACAGTGTCGATCAAAGCCCAGGTGTTACAGGTGTTCCCAGGATCATACTGGAGATACATGTGACACAACCAAGGAAAATTCAAACTGCTTTTATTGTGCTAGCAAGCATTATTCAACAGACAAGGACTGTCCTGAGTTTGCAAGGCAGCAGTCCATCAAAATTGCAATGTCCCAAGAGTCCCATTTCTTACATAGAAGCATCCTCCCGTTTCCCTCCTGTTAAACAATCCTATGCAGATATTGCTAAGGTTATGTTTTCCCCTCATGTTTCCTCAACGCCTATCCCTCACCAGCTTGCTCCTGTACCACTTAGTAAGTCCTATCGTAAGACCGTTTTCCAAACCCCACGTCCCCGCGCTCCTCTTGCAAAGGGATTTGATAGACAAGCTCACCAGTCCATAATTGGTAATAATTCCTCCTCCCTTCCTAATGGTTGTGCTCTGAATCAAAGTCTTGACAACTCAACAGCATCTAAAAATAATCTGTTAGGTGCCCTAACAGATATTCTTGTGAGCATAATTTCCACCCTTGATGAACTTTCTTTACCGTCCCACGTTGCCTTAAATCTTTCCAAAATTTGCAATAAGTTCCTTAATAATGGCGCCACTGAAATTCCTGCAATGGAACAGTAAAAGTATTCGGCCTAAAAGGCACGAACTACTTTATATTGTTTCACTGCATGAGCCTATCATTGTTGCCCTCTCGGAGACATGGCTGTTGCCTGGCTCTCCTTTTAGGGTGCCAGGCTTCTCCTGTTTAAGGGAGGACAGGAATGATGGGTATGGAGGTAGTGCTATCCTTATCCGGCACTCCTCTCCTTATTCCCGTATTCCTCTTCCAACTCACAGTCAACAGATTAATGCTGTTGCTGTGAGGGCCTTTGATATTTCCTTTCTATCTGTCTATATCCCCCGTCCTTCCTCTTCTATCTTCCTAGAGCTTAAATCTATCATCTCTTCGCTTCCTAGCCCTGTGTTGGTCCTGGGTGATTTTAACACTCATCACACTTTGTGGGGGTGTTATTACTGTGATGGATTTTCACCTTCGTTGGTGGATATGATTGATGATGTAGATCTTTGCATTCTCAATGATGGATCGCCGACTCGTAGGGTTAATCCCAATCAGAATCCTAGGACTGCCGTTGACCTCTCCTTATCTTCTCCTTCCCTTGCTCCCAAATTATCTTGGTCCATTCTTCCTACCACCTTTGGTAGTGATCACTTCCCGATTCTTTTATCTCTTAGTAATAGACCACTACCTACACCAAATCCTTATCCGCTTCTCAAATTTAATTTAAAAAAAGCTAACTGGATTGAGTATGCTGACTCGGTGGATTGTATGTTGTCCAACTTTCCTGAATCTATTGATTATGAGAATGTCATTATTTATTATGATCGGTTTGTCTCAGCCATTTTAGCTGCGGCAGACTCTCATATTCCCAAAAAGCTCTCCATTCAGAATCAGATGCTTTCCAATCCCTGGTGGGATCAGGAATGCTCTGACTCTGTCGATCGGCGAATATCTGCCGAGGTGTCATACGCAGTCTCTATGACAATGGAGAATTACGATGAGTATCTACGTACCGATACGCAATTTAGGAATTTGATTTGGAAGAAGAAAAAACTTGGTTGGGTTAATTTTTGTGAATCCCTTAGTCCCCGCTCCTCTTCTTCCCTTGTCTGGACAAATGTTAAGAGATTTCGCCGGTCACTTAACAATGTCGACAGTCCTAATTCCAATAATCCTTCTATTTGGCTTAATGATTTTGCAGACAAATTAGCTCCTCCTTTTGTTCCATCACAAGACCTCTTTACATCCACGCTGGTTGAATCTTCAGAGGAAATGGATGCCTCCTTTTCCTTTGAAGAACTCAAAAACATCTTAGCGGATTTAAAAGACACTAGTCCAGGAGAAGATGGTGTCTATTATTCTTTCATCACTAGACTTAGTGAGAAAGCTAAACTCGTCTTTTTAAGTTTAATTAATAATATATTTCAATCAGGCAATATCCCCAACTCGTGGAAATCCCAAATTATTGTCCCTATCCTTAAACCTGGAAAATGTTCATCTGATCCTAACTCTTACAGACCCATTGCCCTATCATCAACATTATCAAAAATTACTGAGCGGCTTTTAAAAAATCGACTGGAATGGATAGTGGAAAGTAGAAATATCTTAGCTCCCTCTCAGTTTGGCTTTAGAAAGGGGTTAAGTACTACAGATAGTCTCAGCATTTTTACTACAGACATTCGAAAAGCTTTTGCCAAAGGAGAGTATTTGGTGGGTGTTTTCCTAGATGTTGCCTCTGCGTATGACAATGTCCTTCCTCCGGTGCTCAGGCAGAAAATGCAACAGCTGAGCATCCCGCCGAGGTTGAATCATTTCATATGTAATTTGCTAAATGGTAGGACGGTGTCTGTTAAACATCCCCTTCTTACTGTCCCTCCCAGACATGTCTGGAAAGGACTTCCTCAGGGCTCAGCTCTCAGTCCTCTGTTGTATAATATTTACACACATGACATCGAATTGTCTGTTAATAATTTTTGTAATATCCTTCAGTATGCTGATGACATCGTCCTTTATCACAGCTCAAATTCTGTGGAGGACATAACTTATCGATTAAATACTGCTTTGCACTACCTTAACCAGTGGCTCTCTTTACATGGTCTGGCATTATCTGTAGCAAAGTGCCAAGCGGTGGTTTTTACCAAAAGGAGAGTTATACCAAACTTTGATTTTTTTATGATAATCAACACATAAATTTTGCAGAAAATGTAAAATTTTTAGGCATGGTTTTTGATAAAAGACTGAATGGAATTGCCCATGCTGAATATCTCACTAGAAAGTGTGAAAAAGGCATGAATGCTTTAAGAGCTGTATCTGGTGTGTGGTGGGGTGCACACCCTTATACTCAAAAACTACTGTACAATGCCATAATCCGTAGTCATATTGATTACGGATTGTTTGTTCTAGACCCCTTTAACAAAGTTGCTACTGAAAAACTTAATCGTATACAATACAAGTGTCTACGGATTATTTTAGGTGCAATGAAGTCTTCCCCCACCAATGCTCTGCAGGTGGAGTGTGTGGATCCTCCCCTTCCTATCCGCCGGCAATTCCTGTCTGACCGATTTGTAGGCAAAATGTTACAGCTGTCTTCCCATCCCTTATTGCCTAAGCTATCTGAGCTAGCGGACCTCATCCCCCGCGGCAAACCGCTCCCATACTTGCTCAATAGCTTCCTTAAATTTACTTCCCTTCCTCATCCCTTGTCCAGTAGTCCATCTAATCCTTTATTTTGTACGCCTTATCGGGCTTTAGTACACCATCCTTCTGTTATCACTAATCTTGGCCTATCCAAGGGAGCTGTTGACACCAACGCAATGTTTCAATCCAAGGTAAATGAAAATTGGCCAAACCATGTCCTCATCTTTACAGATGCATCGAAGCTTTCAAAGGAAAGCTGTGTTGGTGCAGCTTGCTGGATACCAAAATTCAAAATTATATTACAATTTAAATGTCCTCCCGAATCATCTGTGTTTACAGGAGAGGCTGTTGCTTTGTTGGAAGCAATCCTGTTCACACTCTCCCACGATTTTAAACAGACTGTTATCTTTACTGACTCATTAAGCTGCATATTGGCTATAAAGGGAAATCCGTTTCATAGTAGATTGAGATCTTCCATAATTTTAAGGATTCGTGAAGAACTGTACTATATATATATATACATGTTATCTAAAGGGTTTAGATGTTACTTTGGCATGGATTCCAGGGCATTCTGGAATCAGTGGGAATGAATCTGCAGACTCTTGTGCTAAATTAGCCATCCAGTGTGGTACTTTAGATCACTTCTCTATTTCGGCTCAGGATCTGCTGTCTCTTGCACAAACTCATTTGGATTTGTCATGGACTAAATTCTGGGAATTGTCAAAATCTCAGAAAGGTAAGTATTATGCCACTATTCAACCCAATATCCCAAGGCGACCTTGGTTTTTTTCTCAAAAAACTACTGAACGGAGGGTTTTATCAACTGTTTGTCGTTTGCGCCTTGGGCATGCGTGTACGCCTGTGCACCTAGCCAAGATCAGGGTCAGGGACCACTCACTGTGTGAATGTGGCCTGGACGACGGTTCACCTTCCCACATACTTTTTTCCTGTCCTAAATTAATTCATCCCTTATATGATGTTCTTCCTTATAAAGTTCCCCGTCCTCTTAGTGTTCAATGTTTGTTAATGTTTGTGTTTAGTCCTCTATGTAAATTTTTATGTAAATATATTAGATATAATAATATTAAACTATAAGTTAATATATTTGTAAAATATTATTTACTACTAACTCATGTTCATGTATATATTTATTTTATGATTTTTTATTTTATAGGTGAAGGCAACACTTTAACTGGACTCTTTTTGACATGCATTCTCCTATTGTGGAATATAATCTCTTTTTTACCGTACAATCTCCTTTGTGTGTTTTCCATACAACGTGACATTGGCGAAGTGAATAGTGCTCAACTGGCACGCTCGAAGCGCCATAAATAAAGAACCGAACCGAACCGTACTAATTTAAGCGGGAAGACATATTTGGCCCTCATATACTTGAGGTTACACGTGTTGTAGTCGATGTGATTTGTTACTAGGTTGTTAATAGATAATTATTAGCAAGTTATAAAGTAATTTAAATGTTTTAATTAATAAATATTGTGAATTGGTTAAAAGAGCTGCTATAATTAACACTGAGTAAATACCTATATGTGTTTTCGAATGTTGTTGGTGTTTTATATAGGTTTCTAGTTATTTAAACTTCAGTTTATAGTTATTTTGATTTTTAATAAATAAGATTGTATTTGTAACAATAGTGTTGTATAGTTTTCTTTTGATATTTCACTTCTGAAACCTAATTATAGCATATTATGGAACTAAAAAAACAGTAGAAAACAGTAAAATAAAATGTCTCTCTAAGCTGGTTACCACAAGATCGAGTATCGGATATGTTAAGCTGAAATGAATATCAAATAACCAGAATTACGAATCTTATCGAATCCCTTGGAGCTCAGAAAATGAAAAGTCATGTAATCTAAAAATACGAGCGATTATAGTTTTTGCTGCATTTTGTATAAAATTCAACTCGTGCAAACTCTTTATGGTACTTCCTGTGGACCTACAATTCTGAAATTTGACTAAAAGTGAAAACTTACAATACATCGAAGTTATGAAATGAGTGCGAACTTATACACATTTGTCAACTTTAATAAGCAAAGTTCCTGTTGAACTACAATCATAATTATTTTTACGCCTTTCAAAAAACAGTAGATATGAGGACTTAAACAGAAAACAGGGATACAAGGCAAAAAATAGTCTGTTCTGTTCTGTTCTTTTTATTATGGCGTTCCGAGCGTGCCAGTTGAGCACAAAATCACTTCGCCAGTGTCACGTTGAATGGAGAACTTACGAAAGAGGTTGTACGGTAAAAAAAAAGGAATAATATTATTCAACAGAAAAATGCATGTTTAAGAGAGATCCAGTTAAACTACTGCCTTCACCTATAACAATACAAAAAATATAAATACAATATATAAATAAAGAGGGTTAGTAATATCTATTATTTTACACAGATGTTAGTTTATAGTTTAATTTTGTTATTCTTAATATATTTACATAAAAATTTACATAACGGACTAAACACAAACATTAACAAACACTGAACATTAAGGGGGCGGGGAACTTTATAAGGAAGGATGTCATATAAGGGACGGGTCAATTTAGGACAAGAGAAAAGGATGTGAGAAGGAGAACCGTCGTCGAGGCCACATTCATACAGAGAGTGATCCCTGACCCTGATCTTAGCCAGATGAACAGGCGTACATGCATGTCCAAAACGCAAACGACAAATTGTTGATATAGTTCTCCGTTCAGTAAATTTTTGAGTAAAGAACCAAGGTCGCTTTGGGATAGAAGGTTGGATAGAAGCATAGTACTTACCTTTCAGAGACTTTGATCTTTCCCAGAGTTTCCTCCAGGACTCATCCAGATGGGCAGATGCAAGGGACAACAAATCTTGAGCCGAATTAGAAAAGTGAACTAAAGTGCCACACCGAGTAGCTAACTTAGCGCAGGAGTCTGCCGATTCATTCCCACTAATTCCAGAATGTCCTGGAATCCAGACTAAAGTAATATCCAAACCCTTTAGATAACATGAGTACAACTCTTCACGAATCCTTAAAACAATTGAAGATCTTAATTCACTATGAAATGGGTTACCTTTTAACGCCATTAAGCAGCTTAGCGAGTCAGTAAAAATAACCGTCTGTCTAAAGTCATGGGAATGTGCAAACAGGATTGCTTCTAATAAAGCAACAGCCAACAACCTCACCTGTAAACACAGAAGATTCGGGAGGACATTTAAATTGTAAAATAATTTTGAATTTTGGAATCCAGCATGCTGCACCAACACAGCCCTCTTTAGAGAGCTTTGATGCATCAGTGAAGATGAGAAGATGATTACACCAATTGAGTTGAATTATATCTTGAAACTTTGTGTTGGTGCCAGGATCTTCCTTGATCAAGTCAAGATCTGTTATGATACGAGGAGCATAAACCAAAGCCTTGTATGACGTACAAAACAATGGGTTAGAAGGAGAGCAGGACAAAGGATGAGGAAGATTGGTAAATTTAAGGAAACTATTAAGTACATATGGTAATGGTTTGTCACGAGGAATAAGGTCGGCTAACTCGGATAGCTTAGACCTTAAAGGATGGGAAGAAAGCTGTAACATTTTGCCCACAAATCGATCGGAGAGATATTGACGGCGGATAGGAAGAGGGGGATCAACACACTCTACCTGGAGTGCGTGAAGTGAATGATTGAATGATTCGGAGACATTTGTATTGAATTCGATTGAGTTTTTCTGACGCTACTTTGTTAAAGGGGTCTAAAACAAATAAACCATAGTCAATATGACTACGAATTATTGCATGGTATAATAATTTAAGAGTATAAGGGTGTGCACCCCACCACACACCAGACACAGCTCTTAAAGCATTTATGCCTTTTTGACATTTTTTGCTGAGATACTCAGCATGTGCAATTCCGTTCAGTCGTTTGTCGAGTATTAAACCTAAGAACTTTACACTTTCCGAAAAATTTATGGGAATATTATCATATAAAATGTTAAAATTTGGAATTAGTCTCTTTCTTGTAAATACCACCGCTTGACATTTAGCCACTGATAATGCCAGGCCATGATCAGAAAGCCATTGGTTAAGATAGTGCAAAGCAGTATTCAAACGAAAAGTTATGTCCTCCACAGATTTTGAGCTGTAGTAGAGAACGATATCATCAGCGTATTGAAGTATGTTGCAAAAACTATTGACAGACAATTCGAGGTCATGTGTGTATAAATTATACAACAGAGGACTCAGAGCCGAACCTTGAGGAAGACCCTTCCAGACGAGTCTGGGAGGTACAGTAAGAAGCGGGTGCTTAACAGATACCGTTCTACCGGTCAGCAAATTGCATTTGTAATGAGATATCCTCGGCGGAATACTCAGCTGTCGAAGTTTCTGCCTGAGCACCGGGAGAAGAACACCATCATATGCAGATGCAACATCCAGAAAAACACCAACTAGATACTCTCCTTTGGCATAAGCTCGTCGAATGTCTGTAGTTAAAACACTGAGACTATCTATGGTACCTAACCCCTTTCTAAAACCAAATTGAGAGGGCGCTAGTATATTCCTGCGTTCCACTAACCATTCCAAACGGTTTTTCAAAAGCCGTTCAACAATTTTTGATAAAGTAGTTGATAGAGCAATGGGTCTATAGGAATTAGGATCGGAAGAACACTTTCCTGGTTTAAGTAAAGGAATAATAATTTGGGATTTCCATGAGATGGGAATATTACCTGATTGAAATATAATATTTACCAGATTTAAAAAATGGCGCTTTGCTTGTTCACTTAATCTAGTAATAAAAGAATAAGAGACACTATCCTCTCCTGGACTAGTGTCCCTTAGATCCGTTAAGACGTTATTGAGCTCTTCAAAGGAAAAAGGACAATCGATTTCCTCTGAAGATTCAACCGGCAAGGATACAAAAAGGTCATAGGATGGTACAGAAGGAGGGGCCAATTTGTCAGCAAAATCATTAAGCCAAATGGAAGGATTATTGGAGTTTGAAGAGTTGACATTGTTAAGTGATCTGCGAAACCTCTTAACGTTTGTCCACACAAGAGAGGAAGAGGAGCGGGGACTTAGGGATTCACAGAAATTGACCCAACCAAGTTTTTTCTTTTTACAAATGCATTTTCTAAACTTCGCATCACTGCGTAGGTACTCAATAAAATTCTCCATTGACATACAGGCCGCGTATGCCACCTCGGCAGACTTTCGCCGATCGACAGAATCAGAGCATTCCTGATCCCACCAGGGATTGAACTGCATCCAATTCTGAATGGAGCGCTTTTTAGGAATATGTGAGTCAGCTGCAGATAAAATGACAGAAATAAACCTATCATAGCAAAGAACGACATTCTCATAATTATCAGACTCAGGAAGATTGTCCAACATACAATCCACAGAGTCAGCATACTCAGACCAGTTCGCTTTTTTTAAATTATATTTACGGGTAGAATAGGGATTAAAAGTAGGAGTGTGTGTATTATTGAAGGATAACAGAATTGGGAAGTGATCACTACCATGGGTGGAAGGAAGAACAGCCCATGATAGTTGGGAAGCTAGGGAAGGAGAACATAAGGAAAGGTCAATAGCAGTCCTAGGATTCTGATTAGGATTAACCCTGCGAGTCGGTGAGCCATCATTGAGAATGCAGAGATCCACATCGTCAATTATGTCTACCAACGAAGGAGAAAATCTATCACATAACACCCCCACAAAGTGTGGTGAGTGTTAAAATCACCCAGGACCAGCACAGGGCTAGGAAGCGCAGAGATAATAGACTTCAGCTCAAGGAAGAGGGAAGAGGAAGGATGAGGTACATAAGCGGAAAGAAAGGAGATATTAAAAGCCCTCACAGCAACAGCATTAATCTATTGACTGTGAGGAGGAAGAGGAATACGGGAATAGGAAGAGGAGTGCCGGATAAGAAAAGCACTACCTCCATACCCGTCACTTCTGTCCTCCCGTAAACAGGAGAAACCTGACACCCTAAAATGGGAATCAGGCAACAACCATGTCTCCGAGAGGGCAATAATGACAGGCTGATAAAGTGAAATAATATTCAGTAATTCATGCCTTTTGGGCCGAATACTGTTACTATTCCACTGGAGGAATTTCAATGGATCCATTATTAAGGATTTTATTATAGATTTTAGTAAGGTTCTGGGCAACGTGGGACGGTAAAGGAAATTCATCAGAGGAAGAGATTATGCTCACAAGGGTCTCTGTTAGAACAACTAACAGATCCTTTCTTGTCATTGCTGAATTGTCAACACCCTGATTAAGAGCACAACCATTAGGAAGGGAAGTGGAACAATTACCAGTTATTGCCTGGTGAGCTGGCCTATCATATCCCTTTGCTAGAGGAGCGCGGGGACGGGGAGATTGGAACACAGTCTTACGGTAAGATTTGTTAGGACCAGCTGGGACACTGGAATGAGGTAACTGGGATTTATTATTGGAAATTGGTTGGTATGAGGGGATAGGATGGGAGAACACTTCTTTTGCCATATCAGCATAAGAGCGTTGGGAAGAAGGGAAACGTGTTGACGCCTCCATGTAGGATATGCACTCTTGTGACATTAAAAGTTTGATTGATTGTTGTCTTAAAAACTCGGGGCAGTCTTTGTCAGTGGCAAAATGTTTACTACCACAATACATACATTTGGAATCCTCCTTGGCTATGTCACATGCATCACCAGTATGCAACTGGGAACACCTGTAACATCTAGGCTTTGACCTACACTGTGCTTTAACATGGCCAAACCGACAACAATTTAAACATTGAATGGTAGGAAACTTGTAGGGCTCTACAGGAAGGGAAGAGTGATAGGAAAAGACCCTATCAGGCAACATCTGTCCACGGACGTAACTACAACCGACTGTGTCGGAATCCATGTAGTTACCCCCTCACTTACATTCTTCCTATTTAATCTCCTGGCTTTCAGTACTAGACCACACCCAGAGGGAAATACCAAGGACTCGACAAGTTCATCTAATGAGAAGTTGACGGGAACATCTCTTACTATACCCATTCTAGTGATGTTAAAGGTTGGTATAACAGCAACATATTTAAATAGACTCAATAATGGGTTAGTCAAAAATAAATTCGCTGCAGTAGCATTTGAGAACTCAACGCTAATCTTATTGCGACCAATGTTTTTAATACCACCATCAATGATGTCGTTAATTTTATTCTTGTGCAGAAACTGGCCAAACCTGATAGCTCTAATAGAGGAAGCTCTAATAGAGCTGCCGGGTCAGGAATTTCCCTCGACACATACACAATGAAAGGGCCTTTATCGGATTCAAGGTATGACTTAGCATTTTCGGAAAGGGAGGGGTGAGTATAAATATTTTGAATTGAAGGAGTTGCAGTGGAAGGATCGATTATGGTTTTTTTAACCATATCCACATCAGGATGCGAATCTACGCTTTGCCTTTTTCGGTTTACCTGTGCTTCTATACCACCCGGATCAGGGGGATCAGGCGGGGGGTCTGGATCCATTTTAAATCCTAACCTACAAACTTAAATATATATAATAACACCAATCTTACTAATAACAACACAAACACTAACACCAAACACCTTGATAATATGGAAACTCTAAAAACTTAAATTTTTCCACTTAAAACAATAAACAACACTAAATTAAATACAATCCCCACTGACACGTGTGTAAACCAAAACAAACGTTCCAAAAAATAGTCAATCTACTGTTAAAACAGTAGGGTTGGCAGCACTGTTGGTGACATAAGCTCAGTGTTGCCGACCCTACTGTTTGATTTGAACAGTAGATTTGATATTTACACAAAAAAGCCTCTTGTTATCTGTTTTCTGTTTCATTCCAAAATTTAACTGTTTTTCAATTAGTGTTCTGCGCCACCTACAATATGCAAATATTTTTGTTAACCACTGTCCACAATAAAATGCAAAAACTACTATTGTAAAAATGTCAGGTGCTAAGTATAATAAAATACTTAATAACCACAATTTATTGTTCTTCTTTTACATATACACACTTCTAACACTGTTTCTATTTAACATTTTACACTTATACACGTTTTAAAACGCATAGTTCCAACAATGACACTGATTTTAAATACTTGAACACTGTCACGATTTTACACCTTATGACAGGCAGAATAACGACGTACTGACTCAATCCTTCAAAAACGTCACTTTTTATAGCCGTTCCCTTCCTCTTTTATAAATTATTATGTGGGTATTATTATTTTATTTTCTGTAAAATACCCTCACACTGACAATTGTCTTACAGTTCGGCCGTCCTGCACCGAAACACGACCTCGTGTTTCCAAAAAAACAAAACAAAAAGAGAATAACTATGGTTTATAACTCTTACATAATTGACTGTAACAATGTCTCTTACAAAAATGATTTACAGCTTTAACAAACAATATTTAAAGGCAATCTGCCATGTTAAACTAGGGCCAATTTTTACCCACGTAACCTGGGTCAATCTGCCCACCTGAATCTAGAGCCATCTGCTAACCTTAACATGCGGCAATCTGCCCACTTTAAGTTGCGGCAATCTGCCCATATTAAACCTGAAAAATCTACTCACCTTAACCTGCGGAATACTGTCCACCTTTACTTGCGGCCATCAGCCCATTTTAAACTGCGGCAATCAGCCCATTTTAAGCTGCAGTAATCTGCCCATTTTAATCTGTAGCAATCTGCTCACCTAAACCTGCAAAAATCTACTAACCTTAACCTGCGGAAATCTGTTTACCTTAACCTGCGGCAATCAGCCCACCTGAACCTGCGGCAATATGTCCCTCCTCACAGTGCTCCTCGTCGACTCCCACTGGCTGCGAGCCAGCGAAGATTAGAATCCTCCGTGAAACGTGGCGGCAGAAGCCTGCTAGGCACCTTACGGAGTCAAAGATGATGTCACCGTTGATGGTCTGCTCGAGGTAGCTCGCAGCAGCTACCTGCACGTCTACTTGGCCCAAGTTGGTAGGTGATCATCTTTGCGGCAATCTGTCCCTCCTCACAGTGCTCCTCCTCGACTCCCACTGGCTGCGAGCCAGCGAAGATTAGAACCCTCCGTGAAACGTGGCGGCAGAAGCCTGCTAGGCACCTTACGGAGTCAAAGATGATGTCACCGTTGATGGTCTGCTCGAGGTAGCTCGCAGCAGATACCTGCGCGTCTATTTGGTCCAAGTTGGTAGGTGGTCAGCTTTGCGGCAATTTGTTTACCTGAAACTGGGGCAATCTGCCCACATGAAGCTGGGGCAATCTGCCCACATGAAGCTTGGGCAATCTACCCACATGAAATTGGGACAATCTGTCCACATGAAACTGGAACAATCTATCCACATGAAACTGCTACAATCTACCTAACCGAAACTGGGGACAATCTACCCAACCGAAACTGGGACAATCTACCCGACTGAAACTGGCAGCAACCTGCCCAACTGAAACTGAGTCAATCTGCCCAACTGAAACTAGGGCAATCTGCTCAACTGAAGCTAGGGCAATCTGCCCAACTGAAGCTAGGGCAATCTGCCCAACTGAAGCTAGGGCAATCTGCCCAACTGAAGCTAGGGCAATCTGCCCAACTGAAACTAGGGCAATCTGCCCAACTGAAACTAGGGCAATCTGCCCAACTGAAACTAGGACAATCTGCCCAACTGAAACTAGGGCAATCTGCCCAACTGAAACTAGGGCAATCTGCCCAACTGAAACTACTCTTGAACTGGGGCAATCTGCCCATCTTGAACTGGGGCAATCTGCCACTCTTGAACTAGAGCAATTGCTCTAAAACTAAATCGAAAACCATACATTAAACATAACAATTCACTTATTAATTTTATTTAAATAAAATTAATAAGTGAATTGTTATGATATATATTATACTATAATTTTAATTAAATAAATCCATATACATGTATACTTTATCTACTTGACATAAGTATACACTGTATACAATACTTTTAACTTCACTTAACTCCACGCTTTATTCCTAGCGAGAGAGAAAGGAGCGCCAAACGCCACTGCCTAGCTACCACTAACTAGCCCTGTCCACCGTCATCAACCTCTTCATATATGCTACTTTTTTATTAATTGAAATTTATTTAATAGTATTAAAATATTATCTAGACTATTTATCAACTTATACAAGACTTCATTAAATTAAATAATTCGAGACTGACATTCGTTATCATCATGACTACCCGATTTGGCTTGAGAATCACTATCGTCTGAAAGATGGTCAACACTACCCACGCTCTAACTTTATCTATGGCCACTATTGCTTTATAAACACCCCTACACTTTTTGTACTTGGGAGAAGATCTTAAATGTCATATTTGTTTTTTTGTTAAAAACTTGTAACCCTTTTATTACGAAAAACTAACGAAAAATTCGTGTTGGTACTTACAAGGCGGTTCTTTTATGCTATTATATATTTGACCCCCTTTTTGATAAATACTTCATTTATAATTTTATTAAGAATTGTTTCTCTATTTTATTCTTTATGACTTTAATATAAGACTATCAGAGTTGCTACTCACATTTTTAACCTCAGTCGGCGTTCAACCGATTCCTTTATTATGAATATTATTTAACAACACAATTATTGTCCGCAATTGCTAACGATTGAATTGAAGTAAGTATTAAACAACACTAGCAATACTAAATTGAATATTTCTATTTATTATCGTGTACATCTAACTATACATACACTATACATCAAAAGGGTTTGTTATAATAATAGTAATGACACTTTAAATTAAGTAGATTCATTTACTATATAAAAAGTACTTGTATATAGTACTAGCAACACCGTATTCTATTTCCTATTGTATAACTTTTATTCTAAGACCTCTAAACAGTCTTATACTCAATTCAATTATAACTAATAATGAATGACACCTTGATTTGTAAATAATACTCTGACAAATATATTTACTTTCTATATTGTACAAATTTAAAATATAAAAGTAGCTCATTCGATAAAAAGCTCGAAAATATACAAATAAACAATTTGTTTAGCCAAGAGAGTCCATCAGAACATGTCGCTGCTCGCCCTACTATTCTTATATTCAAACCACTACTGGAACATATTATTATCCTCCTCCGATTATATCCACCTGCTCATTTGATAGTGGAGTAGAGATAACGGTAACAATAGGCTTAACACGTAAATCGTGTTTTTAAATGTCTGTCTTATAAGTCAACTATCTGGTCAGTCTAACTGAAGTAGTAAATATAAAATATAACATTTTATATTGTAATTACATAATTAGCATCTGTTCCTCTAACTGGTTGTATTATTTCATAGTTTAGGAAAATATGTCAATGATTCACAACAATTAACTATTTTTATTACTAATCTTTGGTTGGTTTTGCATCAGGTGCCTTGTGATAAACACAATATAAACATAACCGTACGTATTTTTTTGCACTTTGTTGAATATACTTGAAACATAAATGACTACATCAGTGTTCTGTTTATCATTTAAAACTGGATTAAGACTTAAAACATCCGCGTGGCTCATTTTACTAGCCATACTATTCAATGTACCAATTACATCATGGAATCTGGCGCTAGCAGCGAGAAACTCGAGGAATTAACACGTTTTTCAAAAGTTGCCCGCAATGAATACAATGTGTCACCAAATTAACCTTTAGACCAGTGAATAAAATTTAAAGCGCCATAACGCAGAAACTACCGCACTATTATCAAATAATTTAATTTGCTAGATCACCACCTAATTTTCTTGAATTAAAAGCAAAACAATTTCAATATGTATTCCTTTAATGAAATATCTACATTAACACTTATTATTTTTTTATTCATTTTCTATTTCTAAGTTACTTTAAGTTTGGGTCTGCTTATTTAAATTACTATTATTACTTTTATAATTATTGAAACACAACTATCTTTTAAGTATATTTTGAAAGCTTATTTCTTTTTGTCTTCAACAAGTTATTTTAGAATAAGTTTTCCATTTTTATCGTTAAATTCATTTAATTCTTATAAAACAAAATATTCTTTACACGTCTATAAGTTTATTACATCTACCATTGCTATACACTAACCATTGTTAAACCGCTGTTTGATGCTTTGACTTTATAAGACTTTTTTTTTGTTCAATTCTACTAAATGATAATACTGCGGGTATTATAATTTTATTTAGCGATTATTTTAAAAGTATCGTAAGTCTTAAACATTATAAATGTTTGTTCCGTAACAGCATAACCTAAGTAAATATCCAGCAAAATCTTCAAAGTTCATCCATTCCTGCGGTGAGTCCTACAACATCAAATATTGCAGCTGAGTTTAATGCGTTCAGAACTTTTGTTTTAACTGCCCTGGATAGCCTCCACAAACAGCTCAAGCTCCTTACTAGTAAATGTGATGCCTTGGAGATGAGGTCAAGGAGGAAAATCATCTTGATGCATGGTATTCCGGAGAGCAAAAATGAGCATGTTGGCTTAGTTGCTGCTAAAGTATTTTCTGACCATATTGGAATGCCTGATATCAATGCAAATCATTTTAGTCGCTGTCATCGTTTGGGTCGCAGCAATAACAAAAAGCCTAGGCCTGTACTGATTAAATTCAAAGATGCTACATCCAAAAATAAGATTTGGTTTGCTAAAACTGCCCTCAAGAAAACTGGCATCACTATGTCAGAGTTTTTAACAAAGGACAGGCATAAGGCATTTATGTTGGCTCGCCAACATTATGGTATTAATAAATGCTGGACCAAAGATGGTAATATATATGTCATTGGGGAGGATGGATCCCGAAGATGTATTACTTCTGTGACTGCAGTGGATGCTGTACCACCGTCATGCTCTGATGGCCCTTCCTTAGGCACAAGCCCTCCCTCTACTACTATTCTGCCAAATCCCAGCCATAAGGATAGCAAGGTCTCTCATATTAGGCCCAAGAGGGTGGTGAAAAAGTAGATAGTGTTCACTATTTGTGAGTATTCACTTTTCTTAAATAGTGTTGAGTGTTACTTTATTTCCTATATACATATCATTATAAATGTTTAACTACTTATCTAGCTTATAATTATATTTCGGTATGTGATATATCTTAATTTAAATAATGTAGCTTTTTCTGTCTGATTGTGGTAGTTTGTTTTCACTTCTCATAAATCATGTTGTTGAATTATTTTCTGTACACATATTATTATAAATGTTTTATTACCTATTTTGTTCATATTTATATTTTTGATATCAAATCTATCTTAGTTTAAATAATGTAGCTTCTTCTATTTATGTCTAATTGTGGTAGTTTGTGATAAATCTTCATTTATTTAAATAAATTTACTATTTATTAATTATTCAACTTAGAATCTTAATTGACAGACACAGTTTATTGTTTTTGTTATTTTTATTTTTTACTCATATAATATTGACAGTTGACTGTTGGTGTCGGTTACAGATGACATATTAATTTAATTACATAGACACTATTGTTTTTATGTTATCATAATTGTTGATTTTTTTTTTCTCTCCTAGTGTATATAATATAGTATGTAAATTTTAGTTATAATATATATATATATATTTTTATCGATGACCATATGTAGTTTTGGTGTACTTATTCTTCAGTTGTTATGTTTCATTTTTTACCACAGTCAATATGTATATATATATATTTTAACTTTCTAGTGATTTTTGTTATAAAGTATAGAGTGTAGATACAAAGTACCTTTATTAGTTTTGTCCTTTTTTTTTTTTATTATAGTTTTCTTTCTTTTTCTGTTTGTGTAAGTAGTCTGTGATTGTAAGGTTTTTTATCATTACTGGTGTCTCTTGTAAGGTATATTGTATGTAATCTCCTACCGCTTTAATTTTTTTTTTGTTACTGCTGGTGGTGAAGGGTGAATAATGTGATCTTTGCACATTTTATTCTATATATATATATATATATATTTTTATTTGGTACATTTATTATATTATATAAATTAGTATTTATATTTATTTTACATATATATATATATATATATATATATTTTATTATTTATTTTATTTAATTGCTTATGTAATATGTTTGTTTATAATGCTTCATCTAACTCAAACGACGATTCATTTTGTTCTTTATCATCTTCATCTGTAAGTAGTTTTCATAGTACGTCCGTTCCTCTTTCCAATCTACTTGTCGACACATTTTCCAATTTTCCCAAGAATTTCAATGTCCTACATATTAATGCCCAATCCGTTCCTGCACATTATCCTGACTTATTAGCCTCCTTTGATTGCGCCAACGTGCACGCGATTTTAATTTCTGAAACATTCCTTAAACCCTGCCTTCCTTCCTCCTCCTTCTCTTTACCTAACTTCCAT
Organism: Heliconius melpomene rosina; assembly: GCF_056956725.1. NCBI lineage: Eukaryota > Metazoa > Arthropoda > Insecta > Lepidoptera > Nymphalidae > Heliconius > Heliconius melpomene. Next base: position 161,634 of record NC_140409.1, read on the forward strand.
CTCATACGTAATGACCGTACAGGTAAAGGTGGTGGTGGTGTAGCCATCTATATTCGCAACCACTTACCTTTCACAATTGTTAGTAAGTCTCCATCGCAATACTCTGAAACTGCTGAACATATTTTTATAGAAATTTTACTTGGTCGATTAAAGCTATTACTTGGGGTTTTTTACAGCCCTTCGCTACATATTGATTATTTTCACACTTTGGAGACCTTATTGGAGAAACATGTGCCAAGCGTTGATCACACCATAATTCTTGGAGACTTCAATACCTGTATTATTAAAAATGATTCACGAGCAAAACAACTCCTTAACATCATTAATAGCTCAAATTTAAAATTACTTCCTTCGAATCCTACACATTTTTTTCCGAACTGTGCCCCATCCCAACTCGATCTTATGATTGTTTCCTCCGTTGACCATGTTATGATCCATGGTCAACTTCCTGCTGACGCCTTTTCCTACCATGATTTAATGTATTTGTCTTATAATGTTCGTCCCCCTAAGCCCAAGCCATCTGTCGTCATGCGACGCAGTTTTAAAAAATTTAATAATGACGAGTTCTTGGTTGATCTCAATGACATCGACTGGAACGTCATTTTTAACTCAACAACTATCGATGACAAGTTGGAGATATTTAATTCTATTTTAACTGAGCTCTATGACAAGCACGCTCCTTTTCGGCCAATTAAATTAAAACACTTACCCGCTCCATGGCTTACGCCAGATATTAAGTCACTGATGACTAAAAGAAATGTGGCGAAATCCAAATATAAACATAATCCCACCGATCAGAATCTTTTAAGGTATAAGAGCTTGCGTAACCGATGTAGCAGAGTTTGCAGGGACGCGCAACGTAACTATATTGACTTGAGCTTACAAAACTTAAGCCCACGTAAGTTGTGGAAATTTCTGGAATCGCTAGGCATTGGCCGGCAACGTAAGGATTTGAATTGCGATCTAGACGTTGATGCCTTGAATAAACACTTTGTCTCGATAACACCTATGGACAACACAATTAAAGCAAATACATTGAATTATATCAACTCCTTGCCGTCTCCCACAATCGTTCCTTTTAACTTTGCTCCTATAACCCCATCCCAGGTAAGAAACAGTATCCTAGCCATCAAATCTGATGCTTCTGGTTATGATGGCATCAACCGCAAAATGATTATTTTGCCCTTGGAAGTCTTAGTTCCAGTCATTACCCATATTTTAAATTTTTCTATTTCCCATAACACTTTTCCCAGTTTGTGGCGCGTTGCCCGCGTTATCCCCATACCCAAAACCAAAGATCCAAAATCCTTCTCTCAATACCGTCCTATCTCCATCCTTCCTTTCTTGTCAAAGGTCTTGGAACGTATTGTTTTTCAGCAACTAAATCAATATCTATTTGATAACCATATATTATCCGAGTTCCAGTCTGGATTCCGTAACGGGCATAGCACAGTCACTACTTTGATTAAAGTTTGTGACGATATCAGACTTAGCATGGACAAACAAAATCTTACAGTCATTGCTTTGCTGGACTTTAGCAACGCCTTTAATTCTGTTGATACTGATCTCTTGGTTGCTGTTCTGCGTTCAATAAATATCTCTCCTGAAGCCACTGAGTGGTTCAGAAGCTATTTATGTGATCGGCAACAGTACGTTCAAGCCAATGACAAGTCATCTTCCCTTTGCTCTCTTTCTGCCGGTGTTCCCCAAGGTGGTGTCCTCTCTCCTCTCCTTTTCTCCATTTTTATTAATTCAGTTTCCCAAAATCTATGCTCTTCCTTTCATCTATATGCTGACGACCTTCAAATTTACTTAGCCGCCCCGTTTGATGATGTTAGTGAGGCTATTCATAAGCTTAACGAAGATTTGCGGAATGCTAGTAGGTGGAGCAAATCTTTTGGCTTAACTGTCAATCCTGCCAAGTCACAGGTCAGTATTATTGGTGGCTCTAAGCAACTAAAAAAACTTGACCAGAATAGCCTCCCTGCTATACAGTTTGGCGGCGTCGATTTGAGCCTGAGTCCATCTATTAAGAACCTTGGTATTATTATAGACAATTCCCTATCTTGGTCAGTACAGATAGCTGAGGTTAGCCGTAAATTATTTGCCACTATCGGATCGCTCAAACGATGGAAATATTTCCTACCTATAAAGACCAAAACTGCTCTAGCTCATTCACTACTGTTACCGATTTTAGACTATGCTGATTCGTGTTACCCAGACTTATCTGAGGAACAACTAAATAAACTAGAGCGGTTACAAAATCTATGTATTAGATTTATCTTCGGTTTACGTAAATTTGATCATGTTTCTGATCATCGTCGTCAGCTTGGATGGCTTCCTATCCGACATCGCCGAAATTTCCGCATGCTGACTCTTCTCTATTCTATCCTGTACAACTCTCTCTCTCCCTCCTACTTAAAAGATCGATTTTGTTTCCTAGGTGCCGATTCACTTCTTCACCTCCACCTTAGATCCCGTTGTGATAATCTCCTTAAATTACCAACTTCCCATACCCTATTTTATTCTAAGTCCTTTACTATGAAATCTGCAATTCTTTGGAATGAACTTCCTACAGAAGTTCGACATTCCAAATCTCTATACAGCTTTAAAAATCGTCTGAAAGAGTACTTATTTAATTTAGTATAATAGTTTATCTTTTTTTTTTTTTTTTTAATATTATGTATATATTTTTGAACACGTTTTATGTATGTATGTTTATATGTGTAAGTATATATTGTTTTTTCAATATTTGTATGTATGTATGTATGTATGTGTAAAGTATGTTATTGATTTAGTTTATTTTATATTATATAATATTTAATTATATTTCATAAAGTTTGCACTGAGACGTTGTCCCCTTTCTCCTCATTACAATTTATCCGTTATGTTTCAAAGGTTGTCTGGTGGAGATTGCTTAAAGCAATAAGACCGCCTTTGCATACGTGTTTTTCTTTAAATTTTATTTGTGTTGTTCTTTCTATATATTTCTTTTATGTGTGCAATAAAGTATATTCTATTCTATTCTATTCTATTCTACTAAGCACTTCCGTTATTGCCAAAATGCCATCAATAATAATTTAAATATCACAACTATCTACGGGTGTAACTGTCGAGTTACCAAAACCTATTGAAGGCTCCGTTTCATCCTTATTTCACTTAATATACTACTGACCTTTTATTTCAGTTAAAGTTCTTCCTAGTTTAATGAAAGAATTCAAAACAATGCCGTTTACTGAGAACACGTCACTGTTAATTGTATTACTTTTTCTTTCGATTACATTTTCACTTAGTTCATTTACGCGATTCACTTTTCTACAGACTTTAACTAAGTAAACTATAAGATGACATTTAGCACACTGTTAGATTTGTTATAAAGGAGACTTTAATTATAGCGACTACTTTGACTTTTGAATCTTAATATCTTATTAAAACTTTGTTACCATATTGTGCCGCTTCTGCACTTCTACTTGATGATTAATATTACTGTTACTATTAACAAAATGCTCGTACTTTCATAACGATGCTTACTTCAAGGAAGACGATTTTCATTGTCTTCTTTAGAAGAGCCATCTGCACGGCTGTCACGCTAGCAGCAAACATACTGTTCACGCTTCGGCTTATAAACATGGTCGCTGTTGCTTTGTTGAACACTACTACAAGCACGCCTGCTACCACGCACCTACGCCTGCTGAGACGTCCCTGTTCCTCACGTTCACGTCTGCTGCGATTTCGACTGTACCTTCTGCTACTTGGACGGCGACCATAACTATGCTTTTGACTACAACCTCGGTTATTACGGTTGCTGTGATCGCTTCCGCTTATTATCTCCAAGTCTATTCTGTCTACGATCACCGTCGCAGACGTACCGTGTTGGTCGTCGTGCGCCGGTTGGTCTGCTTTGGGCGTAGTAACAACACCAGTTATCTTTAGGTGTTGGATCCCACTTCTGACATTTGTAAAAATGTCAGGTGCTAAGTATAATAAAATACTTAATAACCACAATTTATTGTTCTTCTTTTACATATACACACTTCTAACACTGTTTCTATTTAACATTTTACACTTATACACGTTTTAAAACGCATAGTTCCAACAATGACACTGATTTTAAATACTTGAACACTGTCACGATTTTACACCTTATGACAGGCAGAATAACGACGTACTGACTCAATCCTTCAAAAACGTCACTTTTTATAGCCGTTCCCTTCCTCTTTTATAAATTATTATGTGGGTATTATTATTTTATTTTCTGTAAAATACCCTCACACTGACAATTGTCTTACACTATATGGCAATATTAACTTTTGCTGTGCTTCGATGACATTACCTCGAATTCAAGGGCAGATTAAACAGTCATATTTTTATGCACGGGGAAATCCCTGTGTAAAAATGACAGCTTCAATTACAGGTTAAAACCGTTAAATAGTATTGCGTATTGTGTTGTGGCTCAGATTGACTATTAGTAAAATATATATAATCCCGCTGTTAATATTAAATAAGAATATTTATTATCTTTGATAAAATGAGCAGTGATTCATGGACTGACAAAAGTCCTCCCAAAAAAAGCATTAAAATATGAACAGAAATTTAAAAACTCGTGGTTAAAAGATGACAGGAAAAGGAAAAGCACTAAAAGAGAGACCTATTTTTTTTTGTGCTGCCTGTAATTGTATATATACAGGATGGAATTGTCAGCACCACTTTAAATGAAACCACAGTTTTAATTACTCTATAAAAGCCTAATATTATTCAGAAAAAAAAATGAAAAAGTTATTTTTTCAAACAAAATAATTAGTCTTTTATTTCGTTTGATTTCTCTTTTAAGTTCTATTTTGTGTTAAATATGATTATATACCAATGTGTGATAACTAAAAAAAGTATGTGATTGTTTTAATTATACGAATACAGTATGAAATTTGCATTTTTTTACTTAATCTACCGTTTTCTCCTGTTTTTTTTTTTAGTAAACTACTGTTTTCTCGTTTCTCGGGGTTGGCAACACTGCATAAGCTAACAAAACTCTGAGCGAATGAAATGGACGTTCAAAATTCAAATAAAATGGTGAACGATATTTACATTTAATAGCCTCATAAAGCTAATGGTAATTAAATAATAAATAATTGAATTGAATTGAATTCTTGATATATGGCGATAATAAATAATACATATATGATTGTTGATTGATTTCTCGATATATGGCGTTTCGAGCGTGCCAGTTGAGCACAATTCATTTCGCCAATGTCACGTTGTATGGAAAACACACGAAGGAAATTGACCGGTAATAAAAAAGATAAATATACACAATTATAGAATACATGTAAAAAAAAGAGATCCTGTGTTAGTACAGCCTTCACCTAAAACAAAACAAACACAAATTTACAATATATACACAACACATTAGATTAGTAATAAATAATATTTTACATGGGTGTTAATTTAAAGTTTTATTTTGTTAAGTTTAATATATTTACATAAAAATTTACATAAAGGACTAAACACAAACATTTGTAGGGAACATTTCTTATTCAAAATTAATATTATTACATTTACTAGAATCATCCGCACGCAGCGCATTGGAACAACTCAAACCTGTTCCGAGTTTTTTGTTATGCGTGCCGTAGGCTGCTAGCCAGCATCGCCACGTTTAAAGAGTCGGCTAGAATCGCTTGCGACAATCACTTGTGTATCCATTGCTCTCTTAGCTTACATTCAATTCTCAACCTTAACTTCTTGCTATTACGTGCTAGTTTAGCTTGTATTTTCTATTGGTATTTATTTAAATTTCTTTATTTCCTTCTGTGATTATTTTCTCTTCACGTATCTGTGAGTTAAATAAATTTGGACAATTTCTCCACAAAATTTGGATTTTTAATTTTACTCATTTAGTGTAAAATAAATAAGATCATATTAAATAGTGGTATCACATCTCAACCGCTATATTGGTGACCCCTAAATTGGTGAGCACTACAATAAATACCTACGTTTACTGCTGGCAAGAAGATTTAAAACGGCAGGAGGCCATTTTGACGACCTTGGCAAGTGACCTCTGATACAAGATGGAGGACGCGACTACATCCAACGTGTGCAGAATTGGCGTGCGTATTCCACCATTCTGGCCGGAAGAACCAGCCCTTTGGTTTTCACAAATTGAAGGTCAGTTTGCTTTATCTAATATAACAAGTGATACTACAAAATTTTATTACGTTGCCGCTCAGTTAGATAATCAATTTGCTGTCGAGGTGAAGGATATTATCATTTCTCCTCCCGAGACGGATAAATACATCACTCTTAAAACGCAACTGATCAAAAGATTGTCTGCGTCTCAAGAAAAGCAAGTGATGCAGTTGCTGAGGCACGAGCAGCTAGGTGATGAGATAGCACCCTCATCACCACTGCTGGCAGACAAGGTGCATGAGATAGCACCCTCATCACCACAGGTCGCAAGCACATCTGCGATGGCCACACCCCCTGCATCCTCCATGTTGGAAGAAATGGCCAAGCAGATCCAACTCCTGACCAAGCAGGTATCGGAACTCTCGACCCAGGTACGTCACAACTCGGTCTCATCAAAATTTAAAGAGCGTTCCCGGAGCCATTCCAGACATCGCAGGAAGTCGACTACCCGGCAAAAGTGTTGGTACCATTTTAAATTTGGTTCAAATGCTAAAAAATGTGTGCAGCCATGTAATTACGGAGAGTCGGAAAACTCTCTGGGCAGCCGGAAGTAGCGGCCAACGTCTGCCCTTTACCTACAGGCCGTCTTTTCATTACCGACCGTATTTCAAAAATGCTTTTCCTCATTGATACTGGCTCGGATCTCTGCGTTTTTCCACGGTTGGCTACCAAGGCGCCCTGTACCAAGACAAAGTATGAACTTATGGCGGCGAACGGTACAGTCATTCATACTTACGGTCCTACATTGTTACACTTAGACCTAGGACTAAAGCGTACTTTCACCTGGAAATTTACCATCGCTGATGTTTCAAAGCCCATTATCGGCGTAGATTTTTTGATATTTTACAATCTTCTTGTAGATTGCAGATGTCAGCGACTCGTCGATGGAAATACCACTCTGTCAGTGCAAGCAATAAAAGAAAATATCTCCGATGACCTTGCGTCAGTCAAAGCCATTTCGGGAGAATCAAAATACCATCAGCTGCTTCATGAGTTTCCAGAGGTAACGAGACCATCAGGTACGTCTTCCTTACCTAAGCATAATACCGTGCATTACATCAAAACCATTCCCGGACCACCGGTTACCAGTAGACCTCGTCGTTTAGACCCAGTTAGACTGAAAGCAGCCAAAAAAGAATTTGACGATATGCTGTCACAGGGAACTGCCCGCTCCTCTAACAGTTCGTGGTCGTCCGCTCTGCACTTAGTTAAGAAGAAGGACGACGGATGGAGACCATGTGGTGATTACAGAGCACTCAATGCTCGCACAGTACCTGACAGGTATCCGATACGCCATATCCAGGATTTTTCCTACCAACTCTCTGGTTGTACAGTATTTTCAACTATCGATCTAGTCAAGGCGTACAATCAAATACCAGTACACGTCAATGATATCCACAAAACAGCCATTACAACTCCTTTTGGACTTTTCGAGTTCCCGTACATGACCTTCGGACTGCGCAATGCAGCACAAACCTTTCAGAGGTTCATGGACGAAGTGCTACGTGATTTTGATGACTTTTGTTTTGGTTACTTAGACGACATTTTGGTATTTTCCAGTTCTGAAGAACAACATCAGCGCCACATCAGACTACTCTTTACCAGGCTCAAAGAGTATGGTGTTTTGATAAACACATCCAAGTGTGTCTTCGGGCAGCGACAGGTAAAATTTCTTGGTTACCTAGTGTCAGATTCTGGGACTCAACCTTTAGAGACGAACGTAAAGAGCATACAGGAGTGCAATGTGCCGAAAACTGCTAAGGAATTACGACGTTTCCTCGGTATGTTCAATTTTTATCGGCGTTTTATTCCCGACGCCGCAAATATCCAAGCACCATTAGATGCTGCGCTTCTAGGACCTAAGATGAAAGGAGCTAAGCCGATCACTATGACGCCGGAGATGATGGAAGCCTTTCAAAAATGTAAGACTTGTTTATCTCAAGCCACATTACTGGCTCACCCAGATCCTTCTGCAGACCTAGCTATTGCCACTGATGCTTCTGATGTCGGAATTGGAGCAGTTCTTCAACAACGTGTTAATAACGTATGGCAACCTCTTGGTTTCTTTTCTAAGAAATTAACATCTGCGCAGAAGAAGTATAGTCCTTACGACAGAGAACTGTTAGCCATTTATGAAGCCATTAAATATTTTCGACACATGGTTGAGGCTCGAAACTTCGTGATTCATACGGATCATAAACCTCTCACATATGCATTCAACATTAACAGGGAGAAATGCTCACCGCGCCAATATCGGTACTTTGATTATATTTCTCAGTTCACAACTATTATTCAATACTTACCAGGACGTTTGAACGTAGTGGCTGATACTCTGTCACGACTGGAAGAGGTGAGTCGATCTATTGATTACCAGGCTCTAGCACTTGCTCAAGATACTGATCCTGAACTGCTAGGTCTGCTTCAAAAAGGCTCATCGTTAAAACTGGCTAAGGTAGATTTGCCAGACTGTAACCAGAAGTTATACTGTGACGTATCAATGTCTTCTCCGCGCCCGTTCATTACTGAGAAGTTTCGCCGACAAGTTTTTGAAACTTTACACAGCTTGAGCCATCCTGGTAGGACAGCTACAGTGCGGCTGGTTACACAGAGATTTGTATGGCCAGGGATTCGCAAGGACTGTAGAGAGTGGACACGAGAGTGTATACTTTGTCAAAAGAGCAAAGTTCACCGTCATACCCTTGCTCCCTTATCCTCAATTCCAACTCCTACATCGAGGTTTGAACACATCCACCTCGACATCGTCGGACCTTTAACTGTTTCGTCTGATTTCAGATATTGCCTTACTGTCATCGACCGTTTCACACGATGGCCTGAGGCATTCCCACTTAAGGACATCACAGCTGATTCCTGTGCTGCCGCTCTTCTCTCTGGTTGGATAGCAAGATTTGGTTGCCCTCTTCGAATTACAACCGACAGGGGTCGGCAATTCGAGTCGCATCTCTTCAAGGCACTATCAGCCATGGTTGGTGCACATCACTTTACGACTACTTCGTATCATCCAGCTTCCAACGGCTTGATCGAGAGACTCCATCGGCAGCTGAAGGCAGCTATCATGTGTCATCCCTCTTCGACCTGGACAGAAGCACTTCCGTTAGTGCTGCTGGGCATCCGTAGTGCCTGGAAGGATGACATTCAGGCTTCAGCGGCTGAGCTGGTCTACGGGGAGCCCCTTCGACTTCCAGGGCAATTTCTGGCACCCTCAGAAGACTACAGGACTGCAGATATCACAAATCTGGTCACTCGTCTTCGTGCTGGTATGGCACGACTCTCACCGAAGCCCACGTCATGGCATAGGACAGGTCCTTTTTATATGCCAGCTGACCTCGCAGAGGCAACACATGTTTTTTTACGGCAGGACCACGTCCGCAAACCGCTCGAACCACCTTATGCAGGCCCATACAAGGTTCTCAAGAGGACTCCTAAGTATTTCAAAATAGATATATGTGGTAAGCCTAATAACGTTAGTGTGGACAGGATCAAGCCCGCATATGTTACGCGAGAGGCCGTTCCTGTATCAAAGAGGATAGTAACTGCACCAAAGGCTGTCTCTCAATCTGACGCGGAGCAGACACTTGAGAAGCGGACAAGAAGCGGAAGAAGAGTCAAGTTTCCAGACTACTATCGCCCTTAACCAGGTCTCTGGGGGGGAGTACTGTAGGGAACATTTCTTATTCAAAATTAATATTATTACATTTACTAGAATCATCCGCACGCAGCGCATTGGAACAACTCAAACCTGTTCCGAGTTTTTTGTTATGCGTGCCGTAGGCTGCTAGCCAGCATCGCCACGTTTAAAGAGTCGGCTAGAATCGCTTGCGACAATCACTTGTGTATCCATTGCTCTCTTAGCTTGCATTCAATTCTCAACCTTAACTTCTTGCTATTACGTGCTAGTTTAGCTTGTATTTTCTATTGGTATTTATTTAAATTTCTTTATTTCCTTCTGTGATTATTTTCTCTTCACGTATCTGTGAGTTAAATAAATTTGGACAATTTCTCCACAAAATTTGGATTTTTAATTTTACTCATTTAGTGTAAAATAAATAAGATCATATTAAATAGTGGTATCACATCTCAACCGCTATACATTAACAAACACTGAACATTTAAAGGACGAGGGACTTTATGAGGGAGGACATCATATAAGGGACGAGTTAACTTAGGACAAGAGAAAAGGATGTGGGAAGGGGAGCCGTCGTCCAGGCCACATTCACACAGAGAGTGGTCCCTGACCCTGATCTTAGCTAGATGTACAGGAGTAGAAGCATGTCCAAGACGTAAGCGACAGATTGTTGTAATAATCCTCCGTTCAATAAACCTTTGAGAATAAAACCAAGGTCGGCTAGGAATATCAGGTTGAATAAAGGCGTAATACTTACCTTTATGGGATTTTGATTCACTCCAGAAATTATTCCAGGACTTATGCAGATGAATATCCGCAAGGGACATCAGATATTGGGCGGAATTGGAGAAACGGTCTAATGTGCCACACTGAATAGCTGATTTAGCGCAGGAGTCTGCAGATTCATTCCCACTGATTCTAGAATGTCCTGGAATCCACACCAACGTAACATCCAAACCCTTTAGATGACAAGAGTACAATTCTTTACGAATCCTTAAAATAATTGAAGATCTCAATCTACTATAAAATGGGCTTCCCTTAAGGCCATTAAGCAGCTTAGTGAGTCAGTGAAAATAACCGTCTGTTTAAAATTGTGGGAATGTGTAAACAGGACTGCTTCTAACAAAGCAATAGCCTCGCCTGTGAACACAGATGATTCGGGAGGGCATTTAAATTGTAGAAGAATTTTGAATTTTGGTATCCAACAGGCTGCACCAACACAGCTCTCCTTCGAGAGCTTCGATGCATCAGTGAAGATGAGGAGGTGATTCGACCAATTGAATTGAACTATTTCTTTAAATTTTGTGTTGGTGCCAGGATCTCCCTTGGTTAGGCCAAGATTTGTGACAATACAAGGAGAATGAACTAGGGCGTTGTACGGTGTAAGGAATAGTGGATTAGAAGGAAAACAAGTCAAAGGATTAGGGAGAGAGGTAAGTCTAAGGAAGCTATCAAGCAGGTATGGTAAAGGTTTGCCTTGAGGTATGAGATCAGCTAGCTTAGATAGCTTAGACCGTAAAGGATGGGAAGACAGCTGCAACATTTTACTCACAAATCGGTCAGAAAGGAATTGTCGGCGGATAGGAAGTGGAAGATCTACACACTCCACCTGCAATGCATTGGTAGGAGTAGACTTCATCGCACCTAGGATAATCCGAAGACATTTATATTGTATTCGGTTTAATTTTTCAGTAGGTAATTTATTAAAGGGGTCTAACACAAATAATCCATAGTCAATATGACTGCGAATTATAGCATTGTACAGCAGTTTTTGAGTATAAGGGTGTGCGCCCCACCACACACCAGACACAGCTCTCAAAGCATTAATGCCCTTTTCACATTTCCTGCTGAGATATTCAGCATGAGCAACTCCGTTCAATCGTTTATCAAGTATTATGCCTAAAAGTTTGACGTTTTCTGTTAGATGAATGGGAATATTATCACACAAAATTTTAAAATTTGGAATTACTCTCTTTTTTGTAAACACGACCGCTTGACATTTAGCTACCGACAATGCCAGGCCATGCTCAGAGAGCCACTGGTTAAGATAGTGCAAGGCAGTATTTAAACGAAAAGTTATGTCCTCCACAGAATTTGAGCTGTAATAGAGGACGATGTCATCAGCATACTGAAGGATGTTACAGAAATTATTAACAGATAATTCAAGGTCATGTGTGTATATGTTATACAACAGCGGACTAAGAGCTGAACCTTGAGGAAGACCTTTCCAGACAAGTCTGGAAGGTATAGTAAGAAGCGGATGTCTTACAGATACCGATCTCCCGGTCAGCAGATTACATATGTAATGGGACATCCTCGGCGGAATACTCAGCTGACGCAATTTCTGTCAAGTGTCTGTCTGAGCACCGGAAGAAGAACATTATCATATGCAGATGCGACATCTAAAAAGACACCAACCAAATACTCTCCTTTGGCAAAGGCTCGTCGAATATCTGTAGTAAGAATACTGAGACTATCAATAGTACTTAGCCCCTTTCTAAAGCCAAACTGAGAGGGCGCTAAGATATTCCTACTTTCCACTATCCATTCCAGTCGATTTTTCAAAAGCCGTTCAACAATCTTAGATATAGTAGATGCCAGGGCAATGGGTCTATAGGAATTAAAATCTGAAGGACATTTTCCAGGTTTGAGGATAGGGATAACAATTTGGGACTTCCATGAGTTGGGTATATTGCCTGATTGAAATATTTTATTTATCATGTTTAGTGGTTGGTGCGGTGATTAGTAAAAATAAATAGTCTTTTACTACACAAAATATTTATTGCATTTACAACAATAGTCCACACATAAATAGTCCACACATATAAAGAATAGAGAAGGAGTAAGAGTGAATAGCTAAAATATGAGAACGTTGAAAATAGTGACGTAATTAATTAAATGGCCGATAAAATAGCGAGCGACAAGGGATCCGCGTTAGTTGGACGTTTGCGACTCACTGGCTGGTGATTTGCGTCTAGCGACGATCTAACGCTAACGATCACCTGTTGACTAAAATGACGCCGCTCGCCTAATGTAGCAATTACATTATAGTAAATTAAGTTTTTAAATAATATGAGAGTTGTGTGTTTTGTATAGGAAATAAATAAATAATTTTGTTTTAGAAATAATTAATATTAATATAATAAAGTGATTTAAAATTAATAAATAAATATGGGACATGTAAATATATAATTAAATATTAAATAAATAAATTAGAATTAGTGGGAGTAGCCCACATCACTCCCCCCCAGAGAGCGTCCTACGGGCGAAAGTAGTCAGGAAACCGAACTACGCGTCCAGAGCGGGTTTTTTTTTCTTCCCGAGTTGTAGTAGCAGGAGGCTGAGGATTTGAAGAGGGATCGGGAGTTGGACTGAGCTTGTGGCTGTAGGGAGGAGTAGGATTTGGATCTGCAAGTACGTATGCAGGTTTAACGCGATCGATCGATACAGTCACGTGTTTGCTCCTAACCATGATTGTAAATGTTTTTTCATTTCTCTCCAAAACTTCAAAAGGACCAGAATAAGGAGGTTGTAATGCACCTCTAACTGAGTCATCCCTGAGAAAAACATGGCTGCACGAACTCAGATCCTTGAATATAAAAATCTTATTTTTGCTGTGTCGTGCAGCTGGTGACGGTCGCAACTGGGAAGCGAAATGTCGTATTCGGGTGGCAAAGTCAGAAAGATCTGTGCTTTGTGGAGGTGTGGGGTGGAAAAATTCTCCCGGAAGCCGTAGCGGCTCTCCATAAACAAGCTCAGCGGAAGAAGCTTGAAGTTCTTCCTTGAATGAGCTCCTGATTCCCAAAAGAACTAAAGGCAGTGTGTCATACCAATTGCTGTCCGCATGACACATGAGAGATGCCTTCAGCTGGCGGTGAAATCTCTCCACTAAACCGTTACAGGCTGGATGATACGCGGTTGTACGGCGATGTTTGAATCCAATCATTCTTCCAAGATATTGGAAGAGCGTGGATTCAAACTGCCGACCACGATCAGTCGCTATATCATATGGACATCCAAATCTGGATATCCATGATATAAGTGCCTTGCCAACGGTTTCAGCTGTCATATCTGACATTGGTATCACCTCAGGCCATCGTGTAAAACGGTCTACTATTGTAAGACAATAGCGATAGCCTTGTGATGGGGGTAGGGGTCCAACTATGTCTACGTGAATGAAAGCAAATCTCGCTCGAGGTAAATCGAACGTGCCTAAGGGTGAAAATACGTGACGATGGACCTTAGCTTTTTGACAAGCTAGACATTTTCGAGACCACTCTCGACAATCCTTACGAATACCTGGCCAGACAAAGCGCTGCGCTGCGCTAGCTTAGTTGTAGCATTGGCACCAGGGTGGCTTAGGTTATGTAAGTTGTCGAAGAGCGATTTTCGTAATGTTTTGGTAACGAAAGGTCTGGGTGTCTTTGTGCTTACATCACAATAGAGCATAGTTGGACTGTTAGGGAGTGGGAATTTTTCTAGGCGGAGTGATGAATCACCATCTAGAAGTTGATTAAGCTCAGGATCTGAGCTTTGGGAAGAAGCGAGCAAGTGGAGGTCGATAGGCATTTGCAGTTCATCGATACGTGACAATGTATCGGCGACAACGTTGTCCTTACCGGAAATGTGTCTGATATCGGTGGTGAACTGCGAAATGTAATCGAGATAGCGATACTGACGAGGCGAACAGTTTGCTTTTCTCTCATGAAAAGCAAAACTGATTGGCTTATGATCAGTATATATCACAAAATGTCTCGCTTCAACCAAAGTCAAAGTCAAAGTCAAAATATCTTTATTCCATAAAAATGCTTAACATTTACTTGGACATGTCATAAAATAGAAAAAAAAATGCAAATTAAAAATAACCAACAAAAAATGTGCAATTTTGACTTGAAAAAAGCCCGTTCAAATGGTTGAGCTCATGAGAAGATACAGGCAAAGAAACTCATGGCCACTCTTTTTAAATGCCAACATTTGTTACAAATTACAATTAACAATTTTAACTTAGAAATAGAGCAACTCATTTCCAAACATCTTTATCGCGAACATAATCTTTAACAGAGTAATATGCTTTTTGGCAGAGCCTGTGCTTTACCACTTTTTTAAATTTGTTCAGTGATAAATTAACCATGTCGTTTGGAAGTTTGTTATAGAAGTGTATACTTTGACCTACGAATGAGTGAGACACTTTATGGAGCCTAGAGAAGGGCACAGCAAGCTTATTTTTATTTCTTAAATTATGTCTATGGAGGTCACTGTTTTTATTAAATTTATTAATATTTTTATGCACATATACTAAGTTGTCGTAAATATATTGGGAGTGTAGTGTGAGGATGTTAAAGTCTTTGAATTTATTCCTTAGTGACTCCCGTGGACCCATTTTATAGACTGCTCGGACAGCCCGTTTTTGGAGCACAAAAATGGTATCTATGTCAGCGGCACTGCCCCAAAGTAATAGGCCGTAAGACATAATGCTATGAAAATAGCTGAAGTATACTAAACGCGCGGTGTCAACATCGGTCAATTGACGAAATCTTACGGACAGCATACGCTGCTGAACTAAGTCTACCAGATAAAGTTTCTATATGCGGACCCCACTGTAACTTAGCATCTAGTGTTATACCTAAGAAAACAGTTTCATTAACTACTTTAAGTTCCTCATTGTTCATCAAAACCCTGGTTTCTGCTTGTTGCACATTCTTAGTAAAGAACCTGATACATTTAGTTTTACTACTATTTAAAAGCAAGTTATTGGCACTAAACCAGTGTAATATCCTAGAAAGAGCACTGTTTACATCGTCAATTTTCAATTGCCGTCTATTAACCTTAAAAACTAAGGATGTATCATCTGCAAACAACACTATTTCACAGATATCTCTCATAAGGTGAGGTAAGTCATTAATGTACAAAAGGAACAAAAACGGACCCAGAATAGAGCCTTGTGGCACCCCCAATGCTACAGGTGACCCGTGTGATAGTTTCCCGTTGACATTTACTTTTTGAATCCTATCACTTAAATAAGAAGTGAGAAGATCCAAAGCAATGCCTCTTATACCATAGTGGTGTAGCTTCCTGATAAGAGTTTTATGCTGCACACAATCAAATGCTTTGGACAAGTCACAAAACACCCCAAAGGCATCACGTGACTCCTCCCAAGCCGCGAATACACTCTCTAATAATTTGACCCCAGCATCAGATGTTGACCTTCCACGAGTGAAACCAAATTGACCTGTGTGCAGTAATTTATTTTTATTAAAATAAGTAAGAAGCTGACTGAGTATCAGCTTTTCAAAAATTTTACTAAACGAAGGTAGTACTGAAATCGGTCTGAAATTTGTAGGGTCTTGCGTACTACCTGATTTAAACAATGGAGTTATTTTACTATATTTCATCAAATCAGGAAACACTCCACAATCAATACATCTATTAAAGATTGTAACTAAATCAGGAATCAAAATATCAATTAAAGAATTTATGATATTAACTGAGACACCCCACAAGTCGGCTGTCTTTTTCATACTAATTGATTTGAAAGCTACACTAATGTCTGAATAATTTACATGACGGAAAACGAAACCATTATAAAATTCGGGAACATTGTCTTTAATTAACGATTCTGCAATAGTGGTAGAAGAACCTAAATCGTTTGTTAGACTGACTGGGAAAGTAGAGAAAAACTTTTCAAATGCAATGGCCACTTCCAAATCGGAATCAACAATGTGACCGTCAATACTAAGTTTAAAATTAGAATCTTTCACCCTAGTTCTCCCAGTCTCGGCATTAACAACCTTCCAAGTGGCTTCAATTTTATTATTACTATTTCTGATTTTTGTTTTAATAAATAAAGATTTTGCAATTTTGCAAACACTTTTGAAAATTTTAGAGTAAGATTTTAAGTACTCTTTAAACTCTTCACCACTATTAAACTGTTTTTCATAATATAACATATACAGTGTCTCCCTACTCTTATAAATACCTGCTGTGGCCCAGTCTCCAAAGATAGGACTATCGGTAATTGTAATCTCTTTGGGAGTAAATATTGAATGAAATTTATTAATAAAAGAGTAAAAAAAAGAATTGTACAAAGAATTGGGAGGTAAAGTTATATCTAAAACTGGTAAATTAGTTAGTAAACTAACTCTCATACGTTCCAAACGACTAGCTGTGACAGGTACAAAAGCAATTTTTCTCTTAGCCACCTGTTTTTTCTTACTAGAGAATTCTACTAGCTGACCAGAGTGGTCAGAATCCAATTTATTAATAATGCTTTTGTAGCATGGAATAATGTCAGTAAATATGTTATCTATACAAGTACTAGTCGTAGGAGTTATTCTGGTTGGCTCCATAAATAAATTAAGTAAATTGTGTGACTTAAAAAGACTTAATAAATTAATAAATTAATGGTGGGACTTAAACTTTCCAAAATATTAACATTAAAGTCCCCACACACTAACAAAGGCTTACCCGACTTGGTAAGTTTGCTTAAGGCCTCATCCATTACTTCTAAAAATAATTTTAAATTGGCGGAGGGAGGTCTGTATACACATATAACAATGAATTGCTCTAGTTGAACACACGCTAATTCGATAGAACATTCTACAGAAAGGGACACAATATCTTTCCGTTCCTTGAACTTAAGGTTCTTGTTTAATATAATAAGCGACCCCCCGTGTATTGTGTTGATTCTGCAGAATGAGCTTCCTACCCGGTAGTTTCTGAAATTAAACATGAGCTGGTTCACCTTTAACCAATGTTCAGTAATACACATAATACTAATTTCCTCTGAGTTCATGAATAATTCCAGCTCTAGCTGCTTGCCCCCCGTCAAGCAACAGATGTTCTGATGAACTAATCTAATAGACTTAACATTTTTATTATTATGTTTGCATGGATATTGTGATGATGTGCAGTGTGCGTTATTATTGTTGTAATTTAATTGTAAAGCTAGTTGGATCAAAGGGATATTTAATAATAAATTAGAGCTAGAGGTTGCTACCTCTGTTGTCTGAGAAATTAATTTAAATGTTGAGAAATGTCAACAGAGTGTAAATTATTAGACATAATGTCAGAATAAATTGCAATGTCAGTCTGCTCAATAGAAACAGTTGAAGTAGTAGCCAAGTTCTTGGCTGATAAGTCAAAATAATAGGATAGCACAGAAGCTATCTGTCTCTTAAACCTATGACCAAAATAATATTTACTTTGAGTCAAAAATAAAGTTTTACTAACTATTTTGTTAGTGTCAATTAAATGAAATTTGTCATTATATGTACTTATTGTGTGCAGAGTAGAGTTTAGCTTATATCTGTAATTATTTTCCGCTTCTGGCTGATTTTTACAATAAGGAAATGTAAAAAAAATTATTTTACTTATATCTAAGTTTAATAATGACTTACAATACTCATTTAACTGTTTTTTGTTTAAATTTCCCCTATTACTTGATAATATAACAAGTTTGTCACACTTATTAAATTTATAACTTAAACTTCTCTGCATGAGAACTTCAAAGGATGCTGACGGATAACAAAAACTAACAGCTGACTGTCCCGGTAAACAAGAATTCAAAATTGAACCCATATTCCTTCCAATATCATCACTAAATAAAACTATGTTTTGTGCATTAACTAATGAACTAGGTTCATGAATTGATGCACGAAATGACTGCTGTGTCCTGAATTGATTGATTTCTCGAAATATGGCGTTTCGAGCGTGCCAGTTGAGCACAAAGTGTGTCCTGAACCTACTACTACTATTATTATGAAGGCTGTCACACAAGGGGTTGGTCAAGGGGACACACACCGGAGTACTTGCAGGCGATTGCTGTGATGAACGGGCACAATCACAAGAGTGATTGTTGATTAAAGAATCAAAACGTTCAGTGTTATTTGTGGACAGTGTAATAAGATTGTCCATCGCCTTGGAATACTCTTGTATTTCGTTCAATGAATTGACATACTTTTTATTAAGTATATCAAGGGAGTCTTTTAAATAATTAATTTCACTTTGTAGTGCTTGTGTATCAGCTTCATAATTTAACCTACACTTATCTAGTTTTTTTGTGCACATTTCTAAATCATCATATAGTTCCAATTTGTCCTTACTTAATTTTGCACACTTGGACATATAACTATGTTGTTTTATTAATTTTTTAGTTTTGACAATAAACTTATTGATTTTTATGTATTTTTTTAGTTTGTTTCTACTGCAGTGAGGCAGACTTGACCCTTTTTTAAGATTGAATAATGATGTGTCATTCTTGGTGAGATCAATAATTGAGTGACTATGTCTGTCCAACACAGGAGAAACCAACTGCGGGGCACTCTCAACTAACTCATTATACAAGCTAATATTATGTAACACGGTAGCATTCTGAGCATCCTCCTGTAGCTTATTGATGAGTGTGTGAGCCTCTTGCAGCTCTTGCTCCAAGGTAGTTATCCTAATAAGGGCCTGCTCATATTCATCGCTGCACCGGTCAAACTTATCTACTAAATCTTTGAGAGTATCCCGTTCCTTTACAATTGTTGTTAATTCTATGTGTATAGCAGTCATTTCTTTCTTAAGCCTAGTGTTATTGTCTAATAACTGTAAAAGTTCTATTTCATTATCTTGCCTTTCACACTGTAATTGGGCACACAAATCCTTAGTGTTTTTTAATTCTTGTAAAGTCAGTTGGAGTTTGGACTCCTCCTGACGAGATAGTGCTCTGCGAGTCATCATTTGAATAAAGGATTTTTCGAGTAACGTTAAGGATTAATACTAATAAGGACAAATAACGGGTAGTTTATGCACGACCGAAAACTAAGCTTTAACTACTAATTTACGCAAGTAAACCACAATTAAATCAACGTTATATGGTTTCTATAGCACCGAATAATTAAAAACAATGATAAAAACGCGTACTTACAGTAAAATATACCTAAATATTATGCCGGCACACTACCAGTCACTTACACAAAGAACACTTTACAATTCACAATAAAATCTATTTAAAACATAAAAACTATTATAATTACGTAAGTAACACTATTTGCTTAATTAAATTTAGCAATTATTGTGGAAATGGGCTTCAAATTGAATTAAATTGCATTAAATTAAAATTCTCAGTCAGAATCAGCTGTTAGCACCGGGGTTGCCAGAAGCGAAAAAAAAACCAACCATATGGCGAAAGTACTTGATTCCTTCATATATGGCCAAAAGCTCCCGATCATATGGCGAGTACTTCTGCTGAGCCGGAGTGAACTTCCGCGAGAAGAATGCAAGTGGTTGCCATTCTCCATTAGAAAATTGTTGCAAAACTGCGCCCATTGCCAAGTCAGATGCATCAGTTACTAATGCTAACTTTGACTGACAATCTGGATGCGCAAGTAGTGCAGCACTGCACAAGCTTTCTTTGCATTGATCAAAAGCTAATAATGCATCTGGAGAAAGGTTGACAGGGTGGGAAGCTTTAATTGTCCCTGTAAGCAAGGCATTTAAAGGTGCTTGAATTTCAGCGGCGTGTGGTATGAAGCGCCTATAAAAATTGAGCATCCCCAGGAAACGCCTCAGCTGCCTGGCTGTTTGTGGTGTGGGGAAATCTTTAATCGCCTGTACCTTGGATTCGAGCGGAATGGTACCTGTTGCCGAAATATGGTATCCTAAAAATGTCACCTCATTAACGCCAAAAACGCACTTTGAGGTGTTAACGACGATGCCATATTCTTTCATACGCTGAAAGAGTTCGTGAAGATGCCGCTCGTGTTCAGCCTCATCTCTGGAAAATACGAGGAAATCATCGAGATAACAATAACAAAAGTCGAGGCCCCTGGTGATCTCGTCAACAAACCTTTGGAAGGTTTGCCCTGCGTTTCTGAGACCAAAAGTCATGTAGGGGAACTCGAACAAACCAAAAGGTGTACTTATTGCTGTCTTCTTGATGTCCTCCTCGTTCACTGGTATCTGGTTGTACGCCTTCATTAAATCTATGGAGGAAAATATTTTACAACCAGAGATATTGTGAGCAAAATCGTGAATGTGCCTGATTGGGTATCGATCAGGAACGGTGCGTGCATTGAGTAATCGATAATCGCCACAGGGGCGCCACCCATTTTCTTTTTTGGGTGCGAGATGTAGGGGTGAAGACCATGAACTCTCGGTAGGGCGCGCAGTGCCGTTGCTCAGCATCAGCTGGAATTCCTGTCGTGCTATTTTTAATTTGTCAGGTGCTAATCTACGAGGATTGCATGCAATTGGGGGACCAGGTGTAGTGCGTATAAAATGCATTGTGTTGTGCTTTGGTGTACCTATTATGCCAGAAGGGCGAGTAATTTCAGGATACATATCTAAAATTTTATGAAATTTAGTGTCGCCTTTAATTATTTTAACAGAATTAATATTATGGTTAGCATAAGAAGCACTGGCTGAAAGCGTGGTAGCATTGTCGATAAGCCGTTGATTGCGGCAATCTACAACTAAATTATAAAAGCTAAGAAAATCAACGCCTATGATTGGTTTAATAACGTTAGCTACAATAAAGCGCCACGAAAAATTACGCCTAAGGCCAAAGTTCAAGCTAAGCTCGATATACCCGTATGTATCTATTACACTTCCATTGGCAGCGATGAGGTGGTAGTCCGTCTTGGCACGTCGTTCCCTAAGCGCGGAGTGGGGATAGACGCATAGGTCACTCCCGGTGTCCACCAGGAAATCCATCTTTGTAGAGTGGTCCTTCACGAAGAGGCGACTCGCAGAGGAGGGGCAATCGTCAGTCGCCATCAGCGACTGCCCCTGGAGTTTCCCGCTTTGCCAAATTCGCATGGTTTTACACACTTTGTTGCATTAGACCCAAATTTTGCATGGTACCAGCAAATGGGGTACTTTCGGTGACTAGATTGCGACCTTATCCTTTGCTGCAAAGTGGAACGATGATGAGGTGATGAACCGCGAGCCTTCGGACGATACGCAGCCCGAGTGTGTTCTTCCAACTTCAGTGCTAACTTTTCCACCATATTTTTAAGCTCAGCAATCTCACTGGGCGGATGTACTGGCGCAGTAGTCGATGTTGATGCAACATTGTAAGGTGAAGTAATTTCCTGTATTTTATCTGCCAAATCCGATAATTGTTCTAGGGTGTGGGTAGTTTGAGACGCAAGGACGGTTTGAATATTTTTCGGTAAACGGTTACACCAAATCGTCTTAATAAAATCTTCCGGCACCGAAGGTCCTGCTAGGTCTTGAAGGTGTCGCAAAAATTGCGAGGGCTTCCTGTCCCCAAGGTCCTCATGTGTGAGTAATTGTTTAACCTTCTTTTCTTGAGAAGCAGTAAGTCGCCGAATTAATTCCATTTTAATTTTCTTATATTTATTTTCCGTTGGAGGGTTAATGACGATATCTTTTACCGCTTTCGCATTCGTCATGTCCAGGTTAGTTATGACATGAGTGTACTTAGCATGGTCGTTGGTAATACAGGGTGAGTCATATTGAACTTTCCGGTTTTGGAAGGACGTTGCACGAAGAAGGGAAGGAGTAGAAGGGTGGGGATGGTGTCATTAGACGCGCCATGACATGCAGTTTTAGTGTGAGCAATGGCTTGGTCGGGACAACATCGTGCGTTCGTAGTTGAAGAGTTTATTAAAAATGGCGGCTACGTGATCACAACACAGCGTGCGTTCCGTTTACATTTTGCTATTGGTCGACGTGATCCCATTCCCACTGGACCAACAATCAGAAATTGGGTATCAAATTTTAGAGCAACATCATCAGCATTAAAAACAAGACCACAAGGCCGAATTAGGACGTCAACGTCAGCGGAAAACGTGGATAGAGTGCGGGCTTCAATTCAACAATCCCCTCGGCGTTCTGTTCGGAAACATGCCGCTTCACTAGGATTATCTTTCAGTAGTGTCCGCAGAATACTGCATAGAGACCTTAAATTTCACCCATACAAGATTCAGGTAGTGCAAGAATTAACAGTTAGAGACTTAGACACACGAACAAATTTATGCCGCGACATTCAGCAGATCCCCCGCACTGCTGTTTTGATCTTCAGTGATGAGGCACATTTTCACCTCGCCGGAACTGTCAACAAACAGAATTTTCGATACTGGGCTGAGAATAACCCACGAAACCTACACGAACGACCACTTCACAGCCCTCGAGTGACAGTGTGGTGCGCTATTGCAGAGTTTGGTGTGTGGGGTCCCTATTTTTTTGAAGAAGATGGTCAAGTCGTCACAGTTACCTCTGCTCGGTATTGCGACATGCTTGAAACTTTTCTGAAACCGAAATTGGAGGAATTAACGCAGAATCATGACAACGATAACATCTGGTTCCAACAAGATGGTGCTACAGCCCATACATCCAGGCGTTCAATGGAAATCCTGCGACAAATGTTTCCCGGTCATCTCATTTCTTTGCGAGGTGACGTTGGGTGGCCGCCGAGATCACCTGATTTAACCCCCTGCGATTTCTTTCTCTGGGGTTACCTGAAGGAAAAGGTGTACACGCATCGTCCCCGAACCATCGATGAACTGAAGGCTGCAATCACGGAAGAAATCAATGCTATTCCGCTGAATATGACTCGACGAGTAATGGACAACTTCCGGGAAAGGCTTCAGCAGTGTGTGGTCAATGGAGGTAGACATTTACAGGATATCATTTTTAAAACCAACTAAATTAAAACTGCATGTTATGTGCTTTCAAACAATAAAATAATTTTTACTGCATGTCGCTTTGTTTTTAATACACACCTTATTGAAATCGGAAAGTTCAATATGACTCACCCTGTATTATAATTATTGAATTGTCCTTCTAATAACGCAAACCATATCTCAGGATCGTCCGCAGAAAATTTGTGGAATTTTAAAATTATTCCGACATCCCAACGACGAATCGTGTCGTTCACTTGGCACACGCACCTTACGCGTGCGACGGACGGTGACGTGGTCCGCGCGGTCGTCGTTACCTGAACCGGCGGTTTTAACGGATTCACTGCTATCACTCATTATGTGCACTGTTCGGGGTCACCAGTTTAGTGGTTGGTGCGGTGATTAGTAAAAATAAATAGTCTTTTACTACACAAAATATTTATTGCATTTACAACAATAGTCCACACATATAAAGAATAGAGAAGGAGTAAGAGTGAATAGCTAAAATATGAGAACGTTGACAATAGTGACGTAATTAATTAAATGGCCGATAAAATAGCGAGCGACAAGGGATCCGCGTTAGTTGGACGTTTGCGACTCACTGGCTGGTGATTTGCGTCTAGCGACGAACTAACGCTAACGATCACCTGTTGACTAAAATGACGCCGCTCGCCTCATATAGCAATTACATTATAGTAAATTAAGTTTTTAAATAATATGAGAGTTGTGTGTTTTGTATAGGAAATAAATAAATAATTTTGTTTTAGAAATAATTAATATTAATATAATAAAGTGATTTTAAATTAATAAATAAATATGGGACATGTAAATATATAATTAAATATTAAATAAATAAATTAGAATTAGTGGGAGTAGCCCACACATGTTTAGAAAATGGTGTTTAGATTTATCATTTAATCTTGTAATAAAGGAGTAAGGAATACCATCCTCACCTGGACTGGTATCCTTTAAATCCGTTAAGACGTTTTTAAGTTCTTCAAAGGAAAAAGGAAGATCCATTTCCTCCGAAGATTCAACCGGCGTGGATATAAATAAATCTTGGGATGGGACAAAAGGAGGAGCCAATTTGTTTGCAAAATCGTTGAGCCAAACAGAAGGATTATTGGAATTGGGACTGCTGACATTGTTAAGAGATCGGCGAAATCTCTTAACATTTGTCCAAACAAGGGAAGAAGAGGAACGAGGACTAAGGGATTCACAAACACTTATCCAACCACGTTTTTACTTTTTCCAAATGCAATTTCTACACTTCGCATCCTTGCGTCTGTAGTCGATAAAATTTTCCATAGTCATACAGGCTGCGTATGACTCCTCGGCAGATGTTCGCCGAAGGACAGAATCAGAGCATTCCTGATCCCACCAGGGATTGAAATGCATCCAATTCTGAATGGAGCGGTATTTGGGGATATGTAGGTCAGCAGCAGACATAATAGCAGAGACAAACCCTTCATAGTAAACAAAGATACTCTCATAATTACCAGACTCAGAAAGATTGCACAACATGCAATCCACAGAGTCGGCGTACTCGTTCCAGTTGGCCTTTTTTAAATTAAATCTATGGGGAAGGGAAGGACTAAGAGTGTAAGGAAGTCTATTATTTAAGGACAGCAAAATCGGGAAATGATGACTACCATGGGTAGATGGAAGTACAGACCATGATAGTTGGGAAGCAAGAGAAGGAGAAGATAAGGAAAGATCAATAAATCCAAATCAGAACCCTAGGTCTACACCTAGGGTTCTGATTTGGATTAACCCTACGAGTCGGTGATCCATCATTGAGAATGCAGAAATCCACATCACCAATCATGTCACCAACGAAGGCGAAAATCCATCACAGTAGTAACACCCCCACAAAGTGTGATGGGTGTTAAAATCACCCAGGATCACCACAGGGCTAGGAAGCGAAGAGATAATAGACTTAAGCTGTAAAAAGATGGAAGGGGAAGGATGGGGGATGTAAACAGAAAGGAAGGAAATACCAAGGACCCTCACAGCCACAGCATTCAACTGTTGACTATGAGAAGGGAAAGGAATACGGGAATATGGAGAAGAGTGCTGGATGAGGATAGCACTACCTCCATACCCGTCATTTCTGTCCTCCCTTAAACAGGCGAAACCTGGCACCCTGAATCGGGAGTCAGGCACCAGCCACGTTTCTGAGAGGGCAATAATGACAGGATTATGCAGAGAAATAATATAAAGTAATTCATGCTTTTTAGCACGAATACTTTTACTATTCCACTGTAGGAAGGATAGTGGAGCCATTGTGGAGGATTTTAAAGATTTTGAGTAGGTTTTGGGCAACGTAGGACGGTAAAGGAAGTTCATCAGCAGTTGAGATTATGCTCACAAGAGTGTCAGTCAAAGCAATTAACAGATCCTTTGTAGATTCTGCTGAACTGTCAGAACCTTGACTAAGTGCACAACCATTAGAAAGGGATGAGGAACAATTGCTATTAATGGACTGGTAAGCTTGTCTATTGTATCCCTTTGCCATAGGAGCGTGGGGACGGGGAGCTTGGAAAACTGTTTTAGAATAAGATTTAGAGGAAGAAGCAGCAGGTCTGCTTTGTTGGGATTGGGAGTTTGTGAAAACAGGAGGTGAAAACATTTCCTTAGCAACATCAGCATAGGAACGTTGGACAGATGGAAACCGAGAGGATGCTTCCATATAGGAAATACACTCTTGCGACATAACCGACTTAATGTTCTGTTGTCTTACATACTCAGGGCACCCTTTTTCAGTTGCAAAATGTTTCGCTCTGCAATGGATGCAGGTTGAATTTTCCTGCCGGATGTCACATGCGTCACCAGTATGAGACTGGGAACACCTATAACACCTTGGCTTTGACCTACACTGTGACTTAACATGACCAAAACGACAGCAATTAAGGCACTGGATTGTAGGATATTTATACAGTTCAATATTAAGGACAGATTTATAGGAGAATAATCTTTCAGGCAATTGTTGACCACGTATAGTAATTACAACAGTTTGAGTTGGGACCCATGTAACTACACCCTCACTTACATTCTTCCGGTTCATTCGTCTTGCTTTTATAACTTCTCCGCATGCAGTAGGGAATATCAGTGAGCCAACAAACTCTTCCAAAGACCATTCAACGGGAATTCCTTTTACAATTCCCCTCCTTGTAATATTAAATGTCGGGATTACACAAACATATTTACATAGACTAAGAACAGGATTAGCCAAAAATCTATTTGCTGCATCAGCAGATGTAAATTGGACACTGATTTTATTGCGACCAACATTTTTAACTCCATCATTAACTATATCACAAATTTTATTAGTATGGAGAAATTGACCAAATTTAATGGCTCTTATAGAGGTCCCTGCAGATGGGTCAGGAGATTCCCTTGACACATACACAATAAAGGGACCTTTATTCGTACTAATATAGGATTTTGGGGCTTCGGACATGGCAGGGTGGGTCCATACATTTTGGATGGAACGAGTAGCGGTGGATGGGTCTATTATAGTTTTTTTAACTATATCCTGGTTTGAGGATGTTTCCTCACCTTGCCTTTTTCTATTCACAGCTTGAACTGTGGAATTTACATAACCCCCCCCAGGATCAGGGGGGTCAGGTGGAGGATCAGGATCCATCTTAAAATAAAATAACCTAACTATAAACTAAAACTAATCTAAACTATAAAACAGCACAACTACTTACTATTACCAATCACCTTATTAGTATGGATCTATTTACATTATTATATAATGTTTCCACTAAGTAAATAAGGACCACTAAAAAGAGATATTTTCACTAACACGTGTGTCAACCAAAACAAACGTCAGCGAAAAAGCAAACTGATAATAGATTGATTGATTTCTCGGTATATGGCGTTTCGAGCGTGCCAGTTGAGCACAATTCATTTCGCCAATGTCACGTTGTATGGAAAACACACGAAGGAAATTGACCGGTAATAAAAAAGATAAATATACACAATTATAGAATACATGTAAAAAAAAGAGATCCTGTGTAAGTACAGCCTTCACCTAAAACAAAACAAACACAAATTTACAATATACACACAACACATTAGATTAGTAATAAATAATATTTTACATGGGTGTTAATTAAAGTTTTATTTTGTTAAGTTTAATATATTTACATAAAAATTTACATAAAGGACTAAACACAAACATTAACAAACACTGAACATTTAAAGGACGAGGGACTTTATGAGGAAGGACATCATATAAAGGACGAGTTAACTTAGGACAAGAAAAAAGGATGTGGGAAGGGGAGCCGTCGTCCAGGCCACATTCACACAGAGAGTGGCCCCTGACCCTGATCTTAGCTAGATGTACAGGAGTAGAAGCATGCCCAAGACGTAAGCGACAGATTGTTGTAATAATCCTCCGTTCAATAAACCTTTGAGAATAAAACCAAGGTCGCCTAGGAATATCAGGTTGGATAAAGGCGTAATACTTACCTTTATGGGATTTTGACTCACTCCAGAAATTATTCCAGGACTTATGCAGATGAATATCCGCAAGGGACATCAAATCTTGGGCTGAATTGGAGAAATGGTCTAATGTGCCACACTGAATAGCTGATTTAGCGCAGGAGTCTGCAGATTCATTCCCACTGATTCCAGAATGTCCTGGAATCCACACCAAAGTAACATCCAAACCCTTTAGATGACAAGAGTACAATTCTTTACGAATCCTTAAAACAATTGAAGATCTCAATCTACTATAAAATGGGCTTCCCTTTAAGGCCATTAAGCAACTTAGTGAGTCAGTAAAAATAACCGTCTGTTTAAAATTGTGGGAATGTGTAAACAGGACTGCTTCTAACAAAGCAACAGCCTCGCCTGTGAACACAGATGATTCGGGAGGGCATTTAAATTGTAGAAGAATTTTGAATTTTGGTATCCAACAGGCTGCACCAACACAGCTCTCCTTCGAGAGCTTCGATGCATCAGTGAAGATGAGGAGGTGATTCGACCAATTGAATTGAACTATTTCTTTTAATTTTGTGTTGGTGCCAGGATCTCCCTTGGTTAGGCCAAGATTTGTGACAATACAAGGAGAATGAACTAGGGCGTTGTACGGTGTAAGGAATAGTGGATTAGAAGGAAAACAAGTCAAAGGATTAGGGAGAGAGGTAAGTCTAAGGAAGCTATCAAGCAGGTATGGTAAAGGTTTGCCTTGAGGTATGAGATCAGCTAGCTTAGATAGCTTAGACCGTAAAGGATGGGAAGACAGCTGCAACATTTTACTCACAAATCGGTCAGAAAGGAATTGTCGGCGGATAGGAAGTGGAGGATCTACACACTCCACCTGCAATGCATTGGTAGGAGTAGACTTCATCGCACCTAGGATAATCCGAAGACATTTATATTGTATTCGGTTTAATTTTTCAGTAGGTAATTTATTAACGGGGTCTAACACAAATAATCCATAGTCAATATGACTGCGAATTATAGCATTGTACAGCAGTTTTTGAGTATAAGGGTGTGCGCCCCACCACACACCAGACACAGCTTTCAAAGCATTAATGCCTTTTTCACAATTCCTGCTGAGATATTCAGCATGAGCAACTCCGTTCAATCGTTTATCAAGTATTATGCCTAAAAATTTGACGTTTTCTGTTAGATGAATGGGAATATTATCACACTCAATTTTAAAATTTGGAATTACTCTCTTTTTTGTAAACACGACCGCTTGACATTTAGCTACCGACAATGCCAGGCCATGCTCAGAGAGCCACTGGTTAAGATAGTGCAAGGCAGTATTTAAACGAAAAGTTATGTCCTCTACAGAATTTGAGCTGTAATAGAGGACGATGTCATCAGCATACTGAAGGATGTTACAGAAATTATTAGCAGATAATTCAAGGTCATGTTTGTATATGTTATACAACAGCGGACTAGAGCTGAACCTTGAGGAAGACCTTTCCAGACAAGTCTGGAAGGTCTTCCTCAAGGCCTGGCCTGCCCTCTCGCTCGCGGGCATCCACGGAGTTCGGACGTGTTTTCTGTTGTATCATAATTCTACAACCTGTGAGTAGTACACACACCTTAAGCCACAAATATAGTGCACTAATTGCCGCTTTATTGCAACTGCGCTGTTTAAACCAATCACCAGCTGCAACGCCGTTGACGAGCTATCAATTGCGTCGACGCATCTGTCTCACTCTGCCACATCTAACAGTTGGATTGCATTGCTTTGCATGCCGTCGGCTACAGTTACAAATAGGCCTACACTATAAATTATTATATTTTAAAATGGCTTTACAACGCACTCCGCCAAACACAAACATATCGAAAAGCACTCCCCAGCTCCATGAATCAACATTTGGTGATTTGGACACACTCGAAACTAATGTAAGCATTAAAAAGAGATTTAAACGGTCGTTTGAAGAAATAACGGATAACACGAATTCGTTTACTTCAGAAATAAAATCGATGATAGCTGATTTTATAACCCAACAAGATAAAAAATTTGAAAATATCACTCAAACATTGAATTCCATTAAAGAACAAAACTTTGAAATTCAAAAATCGGTTGACTTTATGTCGGAAAAGTATGACGAGCTAATAAATCAAGTGGCTATATTGGAATCAGAAAACAAAACCTCTAAATGTCGAATACAAGAACTAGAGGAAAAATTGGAAACTCAAGAACGTAACTCCCGGTCTACTACGGTTGAGATTAGAAATGTTCCCAAAGTAGAAAAAGAAAACAAAGATCACTTAATAGATATTATAAACAAAGTGGGTGCCATAGTGAAGTAACCCCCATTCCACGAAAATCTCGAAATAAGAGAAATTTATCGACCAAAATCAAAAAATGAAACTGTTATAGTGGACTTCACAACGACTACAAGGAAATCAATGTTCATAAAATGTGTTATTGCCTACAATAAGTCACAAAAACTTCTACACCAACCAACACTTAATACCTCGAACCTTAATATTCAAGGCCCACCTAAAACTATATTTATATCAGACTTCTTAACTACAAAAGCCCGTCGGCTATATTTTTTAGCCAGGCAGCAGGCACCAGAGCAGAACTACTACAGATGCTGGACCTCTTTCGGCAGAGTTTTCATCCAAAAACAAGAAGCTTCTCCTATTACTCGTATCGAGGAACAAGTAGATCTCAGAAAATTAGTGTGAATTTACTATTTATTCTCGATAAATGTGCGACCTCTTGTGTGTTTATTTTATTATTTAGCCTTTATTTTTTACTTTATAACCTGTATATTGCATATAAAATTATGTTAAATTTTAGTCTAATTAAGTACAATAATATACAATACATATACAAAACTCAACTAAAAACTATTTACACTTATACATCAGCTATTTATATATACATTCCTATAAGGTTTTTCACATTTGTTTATTTTTATTTATATTTTTATTTATATTTTGTAGTAATTTGTCTAAATGCTATGATAACCTACTTTGACCGACTAATATATCTAGTATTGTTGATTACTTGTTCTGTACACGTAAGCTCCTTTATTTGTCTCCCCCTATTTATAAATAAAATTCGATAATTATAAAGAAGACATGGAAGTAATCAACAATAACCTCGATGAATTCTCAATATCACACTCTTCCCCGTGTGATATTGAAAATTGCTCGACACTAGTCCCTATTTCTAATAAATGTCTCAAAGTCATAACACAGAACATACGTAGTTTAAATCGTAACATTCCTAGCTTCCTGACACTAATAAATAGAAGCCAAGTGAAATGGGATATTATTATATTAACAGAATGTTGGCTACCATCTGTATCCCATGTTCCGCTTATAGAGGGTTATAGTAGTACTTCTACCACTCGTAATTTTACCCAAAACGAAGGGGTTATTGTTTATTATCTCGAAAGTATCAACATTAACATTGAAGAGGCTAACCTAAGTAATGCAAATTGTTTAGTACTAAATATTAATAATGATATTATAGTTATGTCTATTTATCGACCACCGGGACATAGGGATACCACTGGTTTTATAGAAACACTAGAAAAACTTCTTAAGAGTTATTCTAAATATAAAAATATAATAATTACGGGTGACATTAATATTGACATTGTGGAACACTCACCTGATACTAGAAGCAACTACTACTTAAATATATTAGCTGAACATGGATTATTAGCAGGGCATACCCTTCCCACGCACGGGCGCACTTGTTTAGACCATGTTATGATAAAAACTAAACTAAATGTATATTGTTATGTCGCCTAAACGTCAATAACTGATCACGAGACCGTTTTTTTCTTTTTAACCCTAGATTCATGTGTTACACATGCTTTTAAAAAACACACTTGTCAACGTATTAACTTTGAAAAATTGGATTCATGTATAAAAACTATTGACTTTTCTGAAATTTACACATATAATGACGTGAACAGAGCTACTAAACACTTGATTTCATTGCTAAGTAATATAATACTAAGTAACACTACCTTTAAAAATATACCTAATAGAAAAATAAGGACTAAGCCGTGGATTACTCCAGGGATACTTAGGTGTATGCGCAATAGGGACAAAATGCATCAAAAATTAAAACAAAAACCAAACGATGAAATTTTGATAAAAACGTATAAAAGATATAGAAATTTTTGTAATACCTTATTGAAGAAACTTAAAAGAGATTTTGAGAGTCAGGATATTAAAAAGGCAAGCTCTGACAAGAAAAAACTTTGGGAAACATTGAAAAAGACCACCTTTCGAACTAAGGAACAAGTACCAGCCACAAACCTCCTCTCCGCTTTAGAACCCCAAAAAAGCGTTGATAAAGTAAATTCCTACTTTACTAACGTTGGAAAAAATTTAGCAGAAAAACTCTTGCCTAATTCATGTCTGCACTCCTCTTCCTCCAAAATATTGTCGAGTTCTTTTATGTTACTTCCTACTGACGAGATTGAACTGAATAAAATTATAGATAGTTTAAAAGCCGACTGTGCCATGGGTATTGATAAAATACCCAATAAAATTATAAAAAGGTATAAACATATACTTATCCCTCCTTTGGTATATATATGCAACCTTGCTTTTACTTTATCTTTCCTGCATCATTTAAGACTATAGACTAAGAAGATAAGAACCGTGTTGATAATTACAGGCCAATTTCGATTTTACCGTCACTATCTAAGTGTCTCGAAAAACTAATAAATAATAGATTAGTCCATTACTTAGAAAGATTTAATCTCTTGTCAACAAATCAATTTGGATTTCGTATCAAAAGATCAACATCAGATGCGGTGCACTCTCTTACAGACCATATAGTAACAGGCTTAGATAATAAAGAGAAGTGTATTGCAGTTTTTTTAGATTTAGCTAAAGCATTCGACACTGTTTCGATTCCAACCTTGATAACTAAATTAGAATGCTTAGGAATTAGGGGTCTACCGCTAGAGCTCTTTAAATCATATTTAAATGGTCGCTCCCAGATAGTTAAAATTGGTGATTATACTAGTCAATCCCTACCAGTAATATATGGAATTCCTCAAGGTAGTGTGCTCGGCCCTACGCTCTTCATAACCTATTTAAATGATTTATGCCAACTTTCTCTGTCTAATGGTAAAATCATAACGTTTGCTGATGATACAGTCCTAGTCTTCAAAGCTGGCTCTTGGACCGACGTAAGCTCAGGAGGGTATCAACATAGTCAAGAAGTAACTAAATAATCATCTTCTTACATTGAATGTTGAGAAAACAAAATATTTAACCTTCTCCATTCACAAGGTGTCGATCTCGTCTAACCTTCAGTTAACCGCTCACTCTTGCAACTTATCTCTTCAGTCTCGCTGTTCCTGTAAGCCGCTTCAGCGTGCTAACGTAGTTAAATATTTAGGTGTGGATATTGATCATCACTTAAGCTTTGAAACTCATATTAATAACTTAACAATAAGATTACGCAAATTAATTTACATATTCAAAAATCTACGCCACATTGCTGACCGTGATATTATTAAAACAGTGTATTTTGCGATCTGCCAATCCGTTATTGGCTATTGCATCACGTCTTGGGGAGGATGCTATAAGTCCCAAATGCTAAAACTGGAAAGAGCCCAAAGAGCTATCCTAAAAGTAAGTGCATTTCTTCCAATATTATATTCAACAAGTGAACTTTATAAACAATGGAATGTACTTACTGTTAGGCAAATCTTTGTACTACAAACGATTCTTAAAAAACATACAGAATTAGTTTATAACCCAAAATTAATTATCAGTAAACGTAGAAAAGGTACTGTATGTCCTACATCCACCCATAGAACCAATTTCTCTCGTAAGTTTTATGTTTTTCTTGGTAACTTTCTATATAATAAGTTAAATACAAAATTACTATTTTACGGCATGACTAAATTGAAAACTAAGAAAGCTCTTACCAACTGGCTCCTAGACATGACGTACGATTCTACTGAAAAAATATTAATTAACTAATATGTATAATTGCATAATGTATTAAAAATATAATAGGTCGTTTTGAAATCCCTTATACATCCCTAAAATCGCTTATACATTCGTATACTCCCAACCATTTTTCCTATAAAATTAATCAATACTATAAAAATAGCTTTACACACGCACACCCACACACACACCCACGCACACACACACCCACACACACACATACCCACACACACACACGCATAGCCACACACACACACACACATACACACACACACATACACACACACACACACACACTCACGCGCAATCAACTTTTAATGTAATATTTATTGTACTGTTATTTGTTTTCTCAATCATGTTAATAATATTCTGGACTTTCCGCGAGTGGGAACCTGGCGACTCGTAACACAAGCCCAGAGCTTAGTACAAGCGTCAGTCTCATATGATTGCCTCCTTATCTTTCTGTTTGTATACAATGTGATGTGATGAGAAATAAATTTTATTTATTATTATATTATTATTATATTTTTTATTCTACTTCGTAGTCTCGGTAAGTTAATACCGGCATATTGACAGTCACGGACCTAAGTCAAGTGAAAGCCAAATATATAAATAAATATATATATACATATGAATAATGAAATTAACAATTTGTGATGCTTAAAAATTTCCTAACAATCCTGCACGTGTTTAAAATCGCTGCTTTTTGTAGAAGGGCATAAGTATATGGGGGCAAATCTAACGTTTTAATGGACTGGTGAAGATTTTTGGGAATGACACCTGTGCTAGAGATAACTACTGGTACTATTGTTACTTTTTTCAATTTCCACATTCTAATGATTTCGTCTTTTATATTTTTTTTCATATTTTGTAAGTTTTTCTGAAAAAGTGGTTTGTAAATTATGAGAATTCGGTATTGCAATGTCTATAATTTGTGCAGTTTTACTAATTTTATCTATGAATGTGATGTCCGGTCTATTGTATGGTACAGTTTTATCAGTCAATATAGCTCTATCAAAATATAACCGATAAAATTCGTTTTCCAATATACACTCTGGGGTATATTTGTAATATGGCACTGGTAATGCGGAACTCAGTTTATATTTTATTGCTAATTTCTGATGGATTATATGTGCAACCTGATCGTGCCGGTGTTTGTAATCAGTCTGAGCGATTGACATACAAGCACCGGTTATATGTTGTATCGTTTCAGAAGCCCTATTGCATCGTCTACATATATCGGTATTTAAATTGGACTTTTTTATAATATATTTTTGGTAATTTTTTGTCTCTATCACCTGATCTTGGATCGCCAACATGAACCCTTCGGTCTCAGAGAAGAGCTCACCGCGTCTAAGCCATTCGTTCGACGCTGTTTTGTCGACGTAATTCTGACTTAGTTCGCTCAGATGTCTTCCATGAAGAGATTTCCGGGCCCATTCTTGAATTTTAGTGCGTCTTTCTGTATGTGGATCATTTTCTAGTAAATTTTTATCCTTAAGATCCTGAGCTTTAAATCATTTTCTACTATAGATTCATGAAATGTGGATGTGTTACTTTTAAAATGGAAATATTTTCTTAGGTTTGTTATCTGCTTGTTGTGTAAGTTTACTATATCTATTAGCCCTCTGCCGCCATCAATCCGCTGTAATGTCATTCTCTGCACACACGACCTAGGGTGATGTTTACGATTTTTAGTTAAAGTTGTATTAATAATGCGTTGCAGATTTTTTAATTCGGTCTTGTTCCAAGATATGATTCCAAATGAATACGTAAGAATGGGGATTGTATAACTATTAATCGCTTTTATAGTATTTTTTGAGTTAAGTTTCGATTTAAGTATAGAATTAAGTCTATGTTTGAACTGTTTAGTTAAATTTGCTTTGACTTCTTTATGATGTGTTAATTTTGACTGAATATACCCCAGATATTTGTATGTTTCATTTTCCATTAATGATTCTATACGTTCCCCATTCCTCATTAAATAGTCGTGCATATAATTTTGTCCTGCTTTACTTGAATTAATTTTACATTTGTCTATTCCAAATTCCATACAAATATCTTGAGAAAATGTTTCCGTTAAATTTACTAGTTTATTTAGGTCTTCTTTCGTTTCAGCGTATAACTTAATATCGTCCATGTATAGTAAGTGATTTATTATCTTATATTTAGTTTTGTTTACCGAATCATTATTGAATTTTAGTTTATATCCAGCTTGCACCGAATTTAAAATATTGGACAAAGGATTCAAAGCAAGGCAGAACCACAAAGGACTCAATGCGTCGCCTTGAAATATACCGCGTGTGATTTTAATTGGAACAGTATCTATCGTGTTATCTAAATTTGTTAATTTTAATTTTGTTGTCCATTGGCTTATAGTATTTTTTAAAAACTGTTGTATAGTTGGGTGTATTTTATATATATCTAACACTTGTAATAACCAAGAATGTGGAATTGAATCATAAGCTTTTCTGTAATCAATATACATAGTAAAAATGTCTTTTTTCTTTTGATGGGCTTGTTTTAATATTACAGAATCTACTATTAATTGCTCTTTACAACCCTGGCTAAACTTTTTACAACCTTTTTGTTCTTCTGCAAGGATCTTGTTATCTTCTAAATAATTATAAATAATTTTTGCAAGGCAAGATGTAATTATTTTGTATATTGATTGCAAACAAGTGATGGGTCTATACTTTGAGGGATCATTAAGACTATTTGAATCTTTCGGGATCATATATGTGATTCCAACTGTAATATATTCAGGCATATCATGTGGATTTTGAATGAAGTGATTAATGTGCTTAAGAAGATGTTTATGTATATATGTAAATTTCTTGTACCAAAAATTGTGGATAAAGTCGGATCCAGGTGCCTTCCAATTACTTAATTTTTCTATTGTTAATTGCAACATGCCAAGAGTTATTTCATCAAATTTCATATCTGTTTTAATCTGATTTTGCATTTGTTCATAATTAATCCAATCTGCACTGAAATTATGCTCAACCGGATTTTCCCAGATTGAGGTCCAATACTTATGAAAATCATCTGCTGTCGGTGTAGTTTGTACTGAATTTTCAATATCATTTTTCGTTGAATTTTTTAGATTTCTATAAAACTGTTTCTCATTAGATAAAAATAAATTATTTTGAGTTTTACGCAATGTACATATTTTGTATCTTTGTAATCTACTGTTTGTTAATGTAAGTTTTTGTTTAAGGGTGTCGAGAAAATGTAACAGTTCTGTATTTGGTTCTTCGTGCGTAGAATGGATTTTGTAATTACTTTTTATTAAATTTACATGATGAATTAATTTCTTACTTCTATTACCTTTTATGAATTGTGTTAATCGAGCTATTTTAGTTCTCAAATCTTTTACTTTTTTCTCGAGTCGGGTCTGCCATTTTGGTTTCTTTACTTTAGATTTTGTAACAATAACATTTGGTGCAGTTCTTAGTTTTGCACCATTCATTTTTGCTGCTGTCCACGCAGCACAATATATCACGGTTTGAAATGATTGAAAAGTTGTATCTTTATTAATATATTCCGGTAACAATATTGTGTTTATATATTCTATTATTCGCGCCAATTTTTTGGATGATCTCTGCCTAGGTATATGGTTTCTTTTAGTGGGTTCAGTATTCGTGAAGTACGCCAAACATTCATTAAATGTGTTGTCTATTTCTATATTTCTTTCTAAATTTGTTTGTTGATCTGGATTGCAGTTATTTGTATTATTTATTTATTTTTATTTATATTCTTTATTGCACAAAAAAGATAAAAAAAAATGTACAATAGGCGGGCTTAACGCTAACAAGCATTTTCTACCAGCCAACCTGTCATGTGGGAGAACAAAAAGTGTAGGCGTGCAAAAAAAAAAAATAAAAAAAATAAAATATCAATTTTGAAAATACATACAGATATATATAATAAATACAATATAATATATACAAACTAATAAAATATTATATATATATATATATACACAAACATAAATATATATATATAATATACACTATATAAAAAAAAATTGCTACATATATACAACAAACCATTATATACATTTAAATGAATAATAGTAATTTATAAATAAATAAAAAATTATATAATTACATGTTTATTAAAAAAGGATTCTTTTACCCGGCGTTTGAATATTTTACGAGAGGGAGCTCTCCGAATAGGCTCGGGCAATTCATTCCAGAGTCGAACTCCTGCGACTGCAAAAGAGTTAGACATGTACCCAGAAGAATGATGAGGTGTTGACAGTAAAAGGTTTGATTGGGAACGTAAGGATTTATCATGCAAAGAGGAAAGGTAGGAAAAGTCGGAAGACAGATAGGTGGGGAAATTGGGATCAGAAAGGATGGAATAAATTATAGAAAGGACCCTACATTTTCTGCGATCGGCTATCGAAAGCCAGCCAAGCTGCCTCCTACAAGATGATACACGGTCATACTTGCGCAGGTTATAAATGAAGCGTATGCAGGTGTTCAGTATCCGTTCGAGCTTGTTTAAGAGATCTTTATTCATATCCAAACAGCAAGCATCACCGTAATCAATAATAGGAAGCAGCAAGGTATTGACCAA
Organism: Heliconius melpomene rosina; assembly: GCF_056956725.1. Taxonomy (NCBI): domain Eukaryota; kingdom Metazoa; phylum Arthropoda; class Insecta; order Lepidoptera; family Nymphalidae; genus Heliconius; species Heliconius melpomene. Next base: position 200,100 of record NC_140409.1, read on the forward strand.
CTGTATTTTCGTTTGCACAGGTAAAAAATTCTTTAGGCGCATCATTGAGTGCAAAGAGGCGTAGATCTTACGCGATATATCGGCAACGTTTAGTAATTCATCAGTGTAGTTATCAAAGTAATCTAATTCCTCATTATTAGTATTATTTGTATTAGCAACATTAATCTCTGATTGATAATTTTGAATCTCTATTTGTAATTCTTCAGCTATTTGAATTCTAATATAATTGAAATCTTCTATTTTTTCGGTGGATAAAAGTTTATTTTTGACAATAGATCTCCTCTGGTCAGCTATTCTTTGCTCTGAAATGTGAGATAAATGCGGAAATCTGGTAATGAAGTCTTGGTGAAGGTATTTTCTGTAGGCGGTCTTATTCGTTTCTAAACGTGTTATTTTAAAGTATGCTGTGAGTATAGCTTCGTTGTATTGTTCATTCCATTTCATTCTTTGCCCATCTTGTGAATTTAACATGTTATTATTTGTTGGAAGCTGTTGGTCTGTACTAATTATATTTTCTAGTTCTTTTTTTACTTCTTGATAAATTTTGTCTATTATATTTTGTGGCAATAATTTATTACGTACTATAGCCCTTCTTTGATCTCCAACACGTTGACGAGTTACTTTCATATGAGGATATTTTTCTATGAATTTGGTATATAACGGTAGAAGGTAGGTGTTAGTATGAGTTTCTAGTAATGTAAGATGTAAATATGTACGCAGGATAAATTCGTTCATTTCTCTACTCCATTTATTGCGTACTTTAGGGGTCATGAAGGTGGGTACAGATACATTGGCATTAGCCTCCTGTACAACATCCTCCAAAATCATATTACGTCCTGAATGAGAAGATGAAGATGTAGGTGAAGATGCGTATGAATAATTTGATGAAGAAGGCGATGAAAAAGGATGAAGAGATGAAATCGGTGACAATGATAGTGATTGTTCGGCTGTATTATTTTCGGGATCTAGCCCGATGAGGGCCCGCCTGCTCAGCTCCTCATCGCCGACGGCCCGTATACTGAGACACCCAGCGTCGACTCCAGGTGCGCCCCGACGAACTCCGGGAAGCGGCCGTAAATTATATCTGTGATTACTTTTCTTCATAGTACAAAAAGGGGTTTTGGGATCGTTGGTTTGGATATGGTTAGCCAAGTTCTTAGTGGCCTTCTTTAGTAATTACATAGCATGTGTTAGATGTTATAACATTAAATATTACCCTGTACCTAATATCCGTAAGCCCCCCCACCACGACAAGGTGATCCCTTGGGGGGGTTATTATTATTATTATTATAGTAAGAAGCTGATGTCTTACAGATACCGATCTCCCGGTCAGCAGATTACATATGTATTGGGACATCCTCGGCGGAATACTCAGCTGACGCAATTTCTGCCTGAGCACCGGAAGAAGAACATTATCATATGCAGATGCGACATCTAAAAAGACACCAACCAAATACTCTCCTTTGGCAAAGGCTCGTCGAATATCTGTTGTAAGAATACTGAGACTATCAATAGTACTTAGCCCCTTTCTAAAGCCAAACTGAGAGGGCGCTAAGATATTCCTACTTTCCACTATCCATTCCAATCGATTTTTCAAAAGCCGTTCAACAATCTTAGATATAGTAGATGCCAGGGCAATGGGTCTATAGGAATTAAAATCTGAAGGACATTTTCCAGGTTTGAGGATAGGGATAACAATTTGGGACTTCCATGAGTTGGGTATATTGCCTGATTGAAATATTTCATTTATCATGTTTAGAAAATGGTGTTTAGATTTATCATTTAATCTTGTAATAAAGGAGTAAGGAATACCATCCTCACCTGGACTGGTATCCTTTAAATCCGTTAAGACGTTTTTAAGTTCTTCAAAGGAAAAAGGAAGATCCATTTCCTCCGAAGATTCAACCGGCGTGGATATAAATAAATCTTGGGATGGGACAAAAGGACGAGCCAATTTGTTTGCAAAATCGTTGAGCCAAACAGAAGGATTATTGGAATTGGGACTGCTGACATTGTTAAGAGATCGGCGAAATCTCTTAACATTTGTCCAAACAAGGGAAGAAGAGGAACGAGGACTAAGGGATTCACAAACACTTATCCAACCAGGTTTTTTCTTTTTCCAAATGCAATTTCTAAACTTCGCATCCTTGCGTCTGTAGTCGATAAAATTTTCCATAGTCATACAGGCTGCGTATGACTCCTCGGCAGATGTTCGCCGAAGGACAGAATCAGAGCATTCCTGATCCCACCAGGGATTGAAATGCATCCAATTCTGAATGGAGCGGTATTTGGGGATATGTAGGTCAGCAGCAGACATAATAGCAGAGACAAACCCTTCATAGTAAACAAAGATACTCTCATAATTACCAGACTCAGAAAGATTGCACAACATGCAATCCACAGAGTCGGCGTACTCGTTCCAGTTGGCCTTTTTTAAATTAAATCTATGGGGAAGGGAAGGACTAGGAGTGGAAGGAAGTCTATTATTTAAGGACAGCAAAATCGGGAAATGGTCGCTACCATGGGTAGATGGAAGTACAGACCATGATAGTTGGGAAGCAAGAGAAGGAGAAGATAAGGAAAGATCAATAGCAGACCTAGGGTTCTGATTTGCATTAACCCTACGAGTCGGTGATCCATCATTGAGAATGCAGAGATCCACATCATCAATCATGTCCACCAACAAAGGCACACACAGTAGTAGTAACACACACAGTAGTAACACCCCCACAAAGTGTGATGAGTGTTAAAATCACCCAGGACCACCACAGGGCTAGGAAGCGAAGAGATAATGACTTAAGCTCTAAAAAGATGGAAGGGGAAGGATGGGGGATGTAAACAGAAAGGAAGGAAATACCAAGGACCCTCGCAGCAACAGCATTCAACTGTTGACTATGAGAAGGGAGAGGAATACAGGAATATGGAGAAGAGTGCTGGATGAGGATAGCACTACCTCCATACCCGTCATTTCTGTCCTCCCTTAAACAGGCGAAACCTGGCACCCTGAATTGGGAGTCAGGCACCAGCCACGTTTCTGAGAGAGAGAGAGATTATGCAGAGAAATAATATAAAGTAATTCATGCTTTTTAGCACGAATACTCTTACTATTCCACTGTAGGAAGGATAGTGGAGCCATTGTGAAGGATATTGAAGATTTTGAGTAGGTTTTGGGCAACGTTGGACGGTAAAGGTAGTTCATCAGCACAAACTGATAATAAATTAATGTTTACTCGCTGTGGTTGACATATTGACAGTTGACATTTAACTTGTCAATGGTCGAGGACAATATCATAAGCGGTGGCTTTTGACACAGATAGCATATGATATTGCAATGTTTCGTTTTACGCTCACTATTATATTATTTATATTATGTACTTTATTTGATTATTTTGATTTTGTTTTATTAAGTTTGTTTTATTTTAAGAACTGATTGCTGGCAGGCATGTGATGTAATTTAATTGATTACTATAGATTTTAGGTTTTTCTTTTTTTTTTTTTATTGGTTGTTTTTTATTATTATATTTATATATATTATATATATATATATATTTATTTTTGTTATTATAATATTTTATATTTGTTATTTTATCTTTTTATTGTATTTACTGGATTTTCAATATATTTTTATATTATTTATTTTATTATTTAGTTATTTATATTGTTAATTTACGTATTATCATATTTATATATAAATAAAGTATGCATTATAATACGAGTTCTAGTAGCGACAGCATAAATAATGACATATTTCACCAGTGTGCTTCAACTGCATCCGATGACAGTTTCCATAGCATTCCTGACCCGGTGCCTCTTAATTCCTTGTTAAATTCCAAACTTAGTTCCTTTTCCAAAAACTTTAATGTCGTGCACATCAATGCGCAAAGTATTCCCGCCCAGTATCCAGATTTACTCGAATCTTTTGACGTTACAAACATTCACGCATTACTTGTATCTGAGACGTTTTTGAAACCTTGCTTGCCTTCAACGGCTTATGCTTTACCAGGTTTCCATCTTATAAGGAATGATAGGACAGAAAAGGGTGGAGGGGGGTGTAGCTATCTACCTTCGCAGTCACATTCCCTTTACTATTTTAGATAAATCCCCTTCAGCCTACTCGAATTCCTTAGAGCATATAATTATTGAAGGTCTGTTTGGCTCGCTAAAGCTTTTACTTGGTGTCTTTTATAGTCCTACGCTACCCATAAACTATTTTGATGTATTTGAGACTCTCCTAGAAAAATATATTCCTGGAGTTGATCATACTTGTAGTGATTATTATAAGTTGAGGGTAAGTCTAAATAAAGCGTTGGCTTACTCAGTTGTGATCGGACATTAAACGTGTACAAATCAGTTGGCATTTTATTCTTCTATTATCTCGAAAATACTACAAATTGGCGACGAGGGACTTACCGACGTTTGCAACAACGTGTATAAAGTGCATTTCATTATAAATTTTCGAGGATAATACGAAAATGGCGTTTTTTGGGAGTACACTCGGTTATGATCACCACTCGCAACAATGGGATATTTATATCAGTCGGTTTAAGCAATATTGTACAGCTAACAATATTAGCGAGGAGAACGATAAAGCAGGAGTGAAACGTCGAGCCCTGTTATTGACATCTTTTGCTGAGGACACGTACCGGATAGCGAAAGACTTGGCCTACCCTACGGACTTGGAAAATATAGAATACAGTACGTTATTGCAAAAGCTCACCACTCATTTCGTCGTAAAGAAAAGTACGTTTGCGGAACGATACGTATTTTATAAAGCGGAACAGCATCCTGGGGAAGACCTAACGGATTGGGCGGCTCGAGTTCGCAGCCTAGCGCAGCATTGTGAGTTCAAATCAGATCTTGACACCGCTTTAAGGGATAGATTTGTGTTGGGACTGGAAAACAATAAGGAAAAAGAGAGATTGTTCGCAGAAAATATCGAAACGTTGACATTCAATAAAGCTCTGGAGTTGGCAACAAATATTCGATGTGCCCGGTTAGCATTGCATAGGGCGAGCATCGAACCTGCGACTTCGCATCGCCACGCGACGGCGACGGACACATCCGGCGCCACCGAGGTGTTCGCGGTGCGAGCACGAGCAGCGGCGACGGCGAAGTTGAATAACGTGAAACCGGTTTGTGCTGTGTGCGGCTACAGGAATCACAGCAAAAATGAATGTCGTTTTGCTAATTATACGTGTCGCAAGTGTAATACGAAAGGACATCTACAACGCATGTGCGGGAAACAAATTACTAAATATAATAATATTTTTTTTAGTAATGATGAGAACGACATCGAAAAAGGTGATTTAAATAGTTTTAATATTAAGTGTATAAACGGAGCGCCGATGACGGAAACAGTTTTAATCGGTAGCGAGCGATTGTTGTGTGAGTTAGACAGCGGCAGTGCCGTCTCCGTGTTGCCCCAACACGTGTACGAGCGATGTTTCGCGGGGCGGGCCGAGTTGCAATCCTGTCGTGTGGTTCTAAATTGTTATAATGGCAGTAAAATGCACCCTTTAGGATTTATAGTGGTGCCTGTTGAATATGAAGGTCACACACAAATGTTGAAAATATATGTTTTAAATTGTTCTGTTCATCAGCCGGTACTTTTAGGTCGAGATTTTATAAGTGCGTTTAACTTGCAGTTATGCAGGATGACATGTCATAGTATAACGGATGATAAAGTATGTAACGGTTGGACAGAAACATTTAAAAAGCTATTTGTGGATGAATTAGGCCGTTTTAATAAATATAAAATTACACTAAAAATCAAGCCAAATTCGCAACTTAAGTTCCGGTAAGCGGCCGGTTCCTTTCGCTTTAAAGCCAAAAGTGGAGTCAGAACTAAAAAGATTAGTGAGTTTAGGTATTTTAGAAAAAATAGACCATTCAGATTTTGCTACTCCCATAGTACCGGTTTTAAAGGCAGACGGAAATGTACGGATTTGCGGAGATTTTTCAGTTACGTTAAATAAAGTTTTATACACGGACAATTACCCATTACCGAGAATAGAAGAGCTATTTTCTAAATTACATGGTGGGGTCGAATTTTCAAAAATCGACCTGTCAAGGGCCTATAACCAGTTAGTTCTAGACGATTCTAAAAATTTAACGTCCATTAATACTCATAAGGGGTTATTCCGTTTTAATAGATTAGTGTTTGGATTAGCTAATGCACCTTTTATATTTCAACGAGCAATGGAGCAGTTATTGTCTGACATAGAAGGAACGTGTATCTTTTTAGATGACATATTAATAACGGGGCCCACTAAAACTATGCATTTACAAAGATTACAATTAGTCCTAAGTAGGTTACAAGACGCGGGGCTACGATTAAAACGAGATAAATGTGAATTTTTTAAATCTTCAGTGGAATATTTAGGTTTTATAATTGATAAAAACGGGCTGCACAAGTCAAATCAAAAAATAAAAGCAATACTCGATGCTCAGTGTCCAAAAAATGTCAGTGAGTTGAAGTCTTTTCTCGGCATGGTTAATTATTATAGGTGTTTTGTTCCAAACACGTCGAGCATATTGAATCCGTTGCATTCATTATTAAAAAAAGGCGAGCCATGGATTTAGGGAAGTTACAGAATGATGCATTTACGAAAATTAAGAAGGAATTGATATCGGATCGAGTTTTAGCACACTATAACCCCGAGTCGACGACGATAGTGACGGCGGACGCGGGGCCCGCGGGGCTGGGCGCGGTGCTCGCGCAGCGGCAGGCGGACGGCTCGGAGCGCGTGGTGGCGTACGCGTCGCGGTCTTTGTCTAAGGCGGAACGTAATTATGCACAAATACAGAAAGAAGCGACGGCGATAGTATTTGCGGTACGGGCGGACGGTTCCATTTACGTTACGCACTGATCATAAGCCGTTGTTATCGATTATCGGAACAAAACAAAGCATTCCTGAACTAGCCGCAAACCGTTTGCAACGTTATGCGTTATTCCTATCCGCGTATAATTATAATATAGAATTTGTTAAGGGTGAAGGAATTAAAGGTTAAGAAAACATAATTAGTATATAATAAAAACCTATATTTAAAAATATATCTTACATTTTTAGAAGTGTTATATTTTAACATTTTTATATTTTGAATTGGAGTTTTCACTGTTGCCGCTGGCTGCCGCTGCCGAGAAAACTATATTTATGTATACTACAACTATTCAAGAATTACGGGAAATAATAAAATTTTGCGCATATTTGCGCCATTTTGATTTAGAGCAAAAAAAACAAAATGTAGTAAAATGTAAATTTTTGATATTTCATGAATACTGCTTTTATTTTAAATAATTGGCGTCCTATTTAGTTCTTTTTTGTTCTATAAGTAGAAGAAAACTATCAAAATGTTTATTTTAATATGAAAAATGATAATGTTAGCATAATTTTCATAATAAATGTCGCTGTCATTGCGGGGACGTCATTTGATATTGTTTCCATTACCGATTGTATTAGGTGGCGCTAGTGTGCTGCGTCTGTACTGATGCGTTTCCAATAAAAGCACAGACGACACGAATTAATTCTTATTCATCATTGTTTAAAATATGTCATTTTATTACTTTACGTTAATTTCACTATAAAATAATATTGCTTCTCACGAGGTCAAAAGGTCTTTTATTATAGATAGATATTACAACTCAAAAATGATTTCACTAACCTGCTTCTTGCTTAAGCTTCCTTTATCCTTAACTGCGAGTAGTTTCTTACCCTTAACCACGGGTATCATCCATTCATTACCCTTAACCTCGGGTATAATCCATCCATTCATTATCCTTAACCTGAAAAAGAATCCATCCATCACCCTTAACCTCGGGTGTAATCCATCCATTACCCTTAACCTCGGGTGTAATCCATCCATTACCCTTAACCTCGGGTGTAATCCATCCATTACCCTTAACCTCGGGTATAATCCATCCATTACCCTTAACCTCGGGTATCACCGATGATGAAGATGAATGATTAAAGACGAATGATGTGGGACGGATGATGAGGGACGAACGATGAGGGATGAATGACGAGGGACGAATGATGAAGGATGAATGCTTAACTCCTTAACCTCGGGTGGCATCCACCCTCAAACCCTTTCCTCGGGCACCACTCGCCCCCAAACCCTATCCTCGGGCATCATCCACCCCCAAACCCTATCCTCGGGCACCACTCGCCCCCAAACCCTATCCTCGGGTATCATTCATTCTCAAGCCCTATCCTCGGGCATCATTCACTTCATTTCTTCACCAACTGCACCATTCACATCACAATATGGCCCTTGACCTCGGGCGATATTATGTGGCCATGTTTCTGAAACTCGAAACAATATAAGCTTAGACTTGCACACATCATAATTATTTTTATTTCTCGTCACTTAAAGTTTCTACCATTCTAATTATAAAGATTATATTAACATAAAAGCCCTTGAAATTCATATCCTGTTCAAATGACTTTGACATTCGAAATTCGTAAAAAGTTTTAAGTTAACTGACACTGTCTAATCTGGCCATAAAGGCACATAATTGATATTTTGTCTTTACAATTACACGACTTTGAATCATAATAACCAAGAATATTAAAGCTCCAGAGAAAAATATAAATCAAAACACTCAATCTACAATAATGGACCAATAAACAAATAAAAATATTTGCCTACAATTGAAACAGAGCCAACACTTTTGAAATCATGTTTTCAACAAACAAATGGTAAACGGTAAAGGAAATCAATTGAACAACTAATAAGTAACACCAAAGTTCCCTAAGCTGGCTGGCCCTCATAGGATAAAGAGACACTCAAATATCTAAGAATAACAACTATCCAAAACCAGGAATTATTATCAAATCTTTGAACACAAATAAAATGAGATACTAATAAAATGAGCCAACACATGTGCTTGAATTTCATAGGAACATCAGATCCCGTAGCTATTAGAATATAACAAGCCATGGTCTATTGTACGTGGTCTAACCACCGAGGACGCAAAAGATCGTGCAAAGTGGAGTAGGTTAAGTAGGAAGGCAGACCCTGGTAATAGCCGGGATTAATGCCAGGAACGATAACTTCCATATTATGATAATAGATGGCAATGAATGCATATTTTAAAAAATATACCAAATTTTTTTTAATAATTTTATAATATAAATAAAAAAAAAAATATATAAAATGTGTTTTATACAGAAAAAATAATTAAATTAAAAATACATATCTATATATATTTATATATTTTTATTATTAATTTTAAACTCGATAACTATAATAATTGAAAATGCCGTTTTTTTTGTCTTTACATTTAAATCACACATGTTGGTTAAAGTGTAGGTTCAGGTTCAGGTTCAGGTTCAGGTTGAACCATGGTCATGTCACGGCATAAATTCATGTTTAAGTAGACAACTCCAATACATTTGTTATTTTATTGAAATAGAAGAGTTTATGTTAATTTATTAAGCATTGTGAATATGGACTAGCTGACGGATTTTATATCTACGACGTCTATATTTGGTCTAAGGGATTAACATCCCCTGCTGCTATTATTAATGTTAAAAATGGAAAATTTATAACCAAAGTCATTAATACCAATTCAGAAGGACGAACCATATGTAACATAGGTACATTTAAATTACGACCATATAATGTTATATATAAAAAAGGCAAACAAAATAGAAAAGCCGACGCCTTTCCTATGAATGAAATATTTCATAATAATATAGAATCATTATCAACCGTAAACTCTAATAATAATAAAGACCACAATCTAATTGACAGTATATCCCAAGACTTAAGTGCACAAACTAATGAAAACGTAGCGCAGGTACCCCTTGTATCTAGTAATAACAACGATAACAACATAGAGCCTGACAACGACAGACATAAGATTTTCACATCAGAGACTGACAGTACGAGTATCAGTACTATTGTTCCTAATAACTTAGTGTCCACTTACTAATTAAATATAATGCTAATGACAGACAAGTTAGGCAGTTTAACCCTAAAATAACACCCAGTTCGAAGTACAGAGTTGACAATAGAGTAACTAGATCATTGATAAAGGACGTATCTACTAAAGTAAATAATACTGAGAAGAAAATAGTATCATCTTTAAGGAAGTACATAAGAAGACCACATAAGGTAAGTGAAGCAGTCTATGAGCAGTATATCCCAAGACTTAAGTGCACAAACTAATGAAAACGTAGCGCAGGTACCCCCTGTATCTAGTAATATAATTAATTTATAGTGTTGAAGAAGACTTCTGAGTTAATCTCTATTGAGCGAAGGCAAGGACATGACTCTATAGGCTTCGAGTAAGAAGGGAAAAGGCTAATGATTGATAATATAATCCAAAAATCTTGTGGAATTAAATAAAAGCTATTATTAAGAGTTAATTTTGAAGCCCATTTAACTTGTTATTGTTTGTTGGTATAGCGGTAGATATGTGATACCGCTATTTAATATGATCTAATATTTATTTTACACTAAATGAGTAAAATTAAAGATCCAAATTTTGTGGAGAAATTGTCCAAATTTATTTACTGCACAGATAGGTGAAGAGAAAATAATTGAACACTCACAGAAGGAAATAAAGAAATTTAAATAAATACCAATAGAAAATACAAGCTAAACTAGCACGTAATAGCAAGAAGTTAAGTTATCATTCAAAGAAAATTGAATGCAAGCTAAGAGAGCAATGGATACACAAGTGAATGTCGCAAGCGATTCTAGCCGACTCTTTAAACGTGGCGATGCTGGCTAGCAGCCTACGACACGCATAGCAAAAAAACTCGGAACAGGTTTGAATTGTTCCAATGCGCTGCGTGCGGATGATTCTAGTAAATATATTAATATAAATTTTGAATAAGTAATGTTCCCTACAGTACTCCCCCCCACCAGAGACCTGGTTAAGGGCGATAGTAGTCTGGAAAGTTGACTCTTCTTCCGCTTCTTGTCCGCCTCTCAAGTGTCTGCTCCACGTCAGATTGAGAGACAGCCTTTGGTGCTGTTGTTATCCTCTTTGATACAGGAACGGCCTCTCGCGTAACATATGCGGGCTTAATCCTGTCCACACCAACGTTATTAGGCTTACCACATATATCTATTTTGAAATATTTAGGAGTCCTCTTGAGAACCTTGTATGGGCCTGCATAAGGTGGTTCCAGTGGTGTGCGGACGTGGTCCTGCCGTAAAAAAACATTTGTTGACTCTGCAAGGTCAGCTGGCATATAAAAAGGACCTGTCCTATGCCATGACGTGGGCTTCGGTGAGAGTCGTGCCAATTCTTCAAACTAATTCGTGATAAAATTTAGCTCTGTTTCTAAGTTCGTGAATTTGTGGCCGCTATTTCGTGATAAAAATTTTTTTTAAAAATTTTATTTTAGTAAAGTTAAATTATAATAAAAAAACATAAATATTTCAAGAATTTAATTATAAAAAAAAAATAATTTAAAAAATTAAGATGAGATCAGTTAAATCACGACAACATTAAAGCTTTTATAATTTGCAAACTATAAATTAAAACTAAATTCAAGTCTCATTATCTGAAAATAAGTACTTATGCTAGTTTTTTTTTTATTTTTTTGATTAATTACAAAATAAAATGAAGAACTTACGTAATAAAAATAAACTCGAATAAAATTAAATAATAAAAAAATAAAGAATAATTTTTAACAAAACATAAAACTACAAAACAATAACATTAATAAAATGATTAATTATCACAAATGATTCAAGCAGCATTATTTACAATGCAAAAAAATCAAAACGTTGAACTATATATCTACTACAGAGAAAACTCCTCGTTTATTAAGTGGTATAGGAGCTTTTATTTTCTTTAAAACGTCTTCATAATAGTATGTTAGGATGTCATCTTTTTCTGGCCATCGCCAATTTACACGACCAGTAATTGTATGTAAGCCACTCATAGTCATAGTCTTTACATCAAAAGTTTTTGGCGTTCCTTCAGACACTTTAGTGACAATACCAGGGAAATGTTTGTTCTCATATTTTACAACCACGTAATCGCCAGTCTTTAAAGGAATCTCGTCAGCAAGCATGTTCTCATTGATATGTTTCACAACGTAATCATCTTTTAACGATGTTGCTTTAGAACAGCCAGTCCTTTTACTCTTTTTTATGTGCTTTTTATTTGTATCTTTAATAATAATTAATTTATCTTTAGCTTTGTCTTCACGTTGTTTTTTTCGAAGTTCAGCTTTCTCTATTTTTTCTTTTTTTTCTTGGTCTAATCGTTCCTGGTACTTCATATATTCTGCTGAAGTAGCTACAGTTGGAATCAATGATTTTCTTATTTTTTTTTGTTGTGTTTTTACTGATATCTTTGTCGGGCCAAAGTAAAGAATTTTTGAAAGGAGTTGGGAGCTGTAATATAATATTTGAATCTACCATTGATTGTTCGTTTGCTTCACTGCACCGTTGCTCTGGGGGAGTGGTATCATTTAACGTATATGTTTTAACACAAGAATTTTTAGTTGGTGTAACTTGTATATCTGATACTTCTTTGGATTTTGTAGATGGCGTAGAAGTTTTTAAGTCAGGGTCAAAATTTTTAAATGATAAATTTTCTTCTTCACTGTCATCAACTTCGCCTCCTTTCGTTTGTGAACTGGGAGTTGATTGGGGTGTTAGTAGTATAGTTTCATCATCCTCTACAACCCCCTCTAAAATATTATATTTGTCGAAATCAATAATATTCTCTTCGACATTGCTGAGCGTGCAGTCGTTTGCCTGTAATGTGATGTCACCGATATTAATTTCATTATCACTACATGCACATATATTTTTCCAAAAATAAAATAAACTGAAATCTTTATTATCGCCTTGCCAAACTCCATTGCATTCTTTAAATATTTTTAGCTTTTCTTCACCTAACAGCTTTTCAAATTGAGCAGCAAATTGTTCGGAGTTGGCAGGACATAAAGTTTTTTCCAGCATTCGTTCATTCGTCTCGTCAGTAAAAGGTGTGCTCCCATCAGAACTACTAGAAGATCCTGCATCGCTTAATTTGCTTGATTTGACGAGCCTGTCATAGTAAACCGCATTTTGATTAAACGGGAATAGGCCAGCATGACGAAATCCATTTTGTATAATTTCAGGCTTGAGTGTCTTTTGGATACAACTATCTAAAATTGGGCCGAAACTTTCTTGCATTATTTGTCATTCGCCATTCGTGGACACTTTTTTTCCACGAATTCTTGAGTTCATGAAATACTGCAACGTCCATAGGTTGAAGTGCGTGACTGGAGTTGGGCAGAAGTGCTACGAGAATAATGCCGTTTTCTTTACAGAAAGTTGTTAAAGGAAGAGAAAGATGCGAAGAAACAATAACACAGGTTTTTTAATGTTCTCTTTCAATAAAAAACTATTAAATGAATTTGCGATGTACTCATAGAACGTTTGGCTCGTCATCCACCCATTATCCGATCTGCCAATTATCCACGTTTTCGGATATTTCGTTAGAATGCTCATTGGGATTCGCTTATAAGGAAAGAGAGCCAGTATTGGTATTACTTTTCCATCGGCTGAAGCACCAAGGCAAAGTGTTAAATTTTCCTTTTCGTCGTTGCCAGATCGACAATAAATGCTTTTTTGGCCTTTTCTGGCTAAAACAGCTTGTCCTTTGGGGCACAAGAAAAAAGCCGACTCGTCACAATTAAAAATTCGATACGGATCTTGAAGAATTTTTAGATTATTGGTCTCTTCTAAGTAATTGTAAACTCTGTCAAACCAATTCCGAATCTTTTGTTCTTTCTGTTACTGCTTCTCGTGCTGTAGTTATTGCCTGGCACCCCCTTGATGCAACATTTGGGTTTCTTTTCATAAATGCATCGTACCAGTGCCTCCCCGGTATCCCGTCCTTAAACGGATTGGATCTATTCAGTTCTTTGACAAGTTTACTTACAGAATTCAGTAATTGCTCCTTTGTTACGGGAAATCCAATTTTTGCCATGTAATGAATCCATTTTACTATTAATTGTTCTTCCTCTTTGGTGAGAACTGACGTATGCCCAGGAAGATTTGTGTGCTTACTTTTTAATTTATCCAATAACGTTTGATAGGGCACTTTAAATTTCTTTGAAGCCTTATATGTGCTCATTTCTTTACTCCTTACTGATGCCAAAGCATTGTTTAAATTTTCGCTTGTATAGCTCCTGTATGGCATTTTGTACTTTGCATTTACTGGAAATAAGATCTTTACTTAGATCACAAGACCAAGATAATCGATATTAATCAATACATGGGAGTCAAGGTGTAATTTTACGTATATTTACGTATCACGAACTTAGGGAAAATAAGGAAATGCAAAGGATCTTATTTCGTGTTACTGATTTTGGGAATTTCCGTAATCCATTTTTTTCGGTAATGTTTAAATTATGTAAAGTAACTATTAACTATCCTGAATATTATAAAAAATACACAAATATAAATAAAAAAGTTAATTAAAAAACCAAAATTCCATTGGTAGTACCTACACGAATTTAGCTTAAAAATATGAATTCAGGCTACCTTTATAATAGAATTATAGGAATTTAAATGAACAAAATATATACCGAATTTCGATCACAAGAAACTTAACTAAATACATTAACTGTTTTTAAGCTTTAAATTTAAATTATTTCAATTATTATATAAATATAAATTTAATAAAAAAGTATCCAAGATTTCCCTATTTCGGTAGTAACACGAAGTAAGGGACACACGTTAAATAAAATGTCTGCTATTCCGTGAGTCGATTAATTGCAATTTTAAAAGAATTTTACGCTTCCATTTACTTTTTTTTAAATTAAATAATTTATTATAGAATACAGAACAGCATATATTTAAAGTTTTAATTGAATAACTTACCTTTGACTTTCTACGACCTTAAGAAATGATTACGCTAGTCTTACGGTGGCAAGGAACACATGCACTGTACACTGTAGTTTATAGTCAACTGTGCGTTTAAAACGTCGTTATACGCTCAATGTTGTCATTAAAATATTATTACTTACATTTTTAGACAGTTGAAATTATAAAGATTTTGTACAAATATATACTTTACGTAGATAATACTTAAATTGCTTATTTTTCTTACCAGAAGCAAAACTCACGAAACCACGTACTATCACGAATTAACCGTCACTTACCTTAGCTCGATAAAAAAGTAATGAGTAAATTGGTTTAGAATTTTAATTTTTTAACATAAACGTATCGTATCACGATCAATTTATATCACTTAAAATGGACTATCAGGTGTATCCTTATTATATTAAATCGTCATCTATCCAAGTTATTTCACTAACTAAAAAATCGGGGTCGTGAATATAAAAGGTTGAGAACCATTGCTTTAGAAAACGGGATTCAATGTTCTTTAAGTGCTTCAAAATGGTTGTAGGTTTGATGCAGATGTTATACAGATCAATTATTTTCTTTAATAGCACGGTACTTCGTTACACATCATCCTATGTTAATACATAAGGAATTATCATTAACTTATATTTATATATTTAATAAAAGGTTAAATTTTAAGCAACATCTCAAAAAAATAAGAAAAAAAACGCGAAAAGGAAGGATTTTTAACGAAAAAAGAACATTATTTTATACGCAACTCTCTGTCTTTTCTATTTTTAATTTAAGTTTTTTGCTTCTAAAGATTATCATATATATATGTATATAAAATATTTTAACTAGTTTTTGTATCAAACAAAAAAACTTGTTAATTAATTCTATAAGCTAAGCTGTACAAGTATGCTGATATTTAATCTGTCCTTTTTTGCAGAGTTTTCTCGATCTTTTTCTTGTGTTGTCTTCAATAAAAGTTATTTTATTTATTTTTATTTGTTAATTAATAAAGGAGGAGGTCTGTACACATGATTTTTTTGGTGAAGATCTTCTTTGAAGCATAATATCACACACTTGAGCTGTATAATAGTTTCAATTTTAAGATTTTTTCATAATTAGCCAGGGTTCTATTCGAAACATATTTTAATGATGGATTAAGGATGGTAACTGCATAAAGTACAAGCGTGAAAACCAGATGATTAAACTTTTTACAAATATTATTTAGCTTCGTAAAAGGCGTTTCAGTCACTTTCTTGGAATTAAAATATTATTAGCATCCTAAGTAATACTTGGTTTTAAACTAAGTCGTTAAAAAAAGTGGCCATGGCATTATGAAAAAAAAATTAGGACAGTCGAAATTTTCTGTGAAGCTACTCACGCCCTACACTTGAAAGATTTTTTTTATCTACAGCGCTACTTATATTTAGTCTTTTCTGATTCCTCTATTTCTCTTTTGTGTTGTAAATTTAAGAGATAGATTTTTCTACGCTATTAATCACACATTGTATGAACTAAAAAAGATAGTTTGAATAAAAACTTGAAAAAAAAATTACAAACAGATTAGGGAATTCCAAATTGAGGTAAAATGTTACCACAGGAAATTTTTATTTGTTCTTGTTTGCTTTATAACTGGTTCTTTATTTTTATGTCAGAAGATTAAGTGATCTTCTTATAGGATTGGTTATTATATTTTGCATAAACTATATAAGCAAATAAAATATATATGCACTATAAGAAAAAAAATCTGGGCAGAGGGAAAAAATGAAATTTGTAGTGTATTTTTACTATAAAAATGTATAATTAGGCAGTATAATAATTTATACAACATAGATAGATTGACGTACATGATCTTTTTGTATAATTTTATCTTGACAAAGACTTTTTCATTATTGTTTTTTAATAAGAAAATAAACCTGGGCAATTTTTTTAGTGGTCTGTATGTACACCAACATGCTTTGAACCTCTAATATTTGAATTTTCATAATTTAAAAAATATTTTTTCTTGTTTATTTTGTAACTGTATTCTATATAGTTAATAGTACTTGCTTAGAATCTTCTTTTTTAAAATTTTTAAATTTTCTCTTAATTCAACCTTAAATATGCTCAGTAAGATTTAAATCAAGACTTATTCTGGCCAGAAAAGCTTTGAAATATTGGTTCGCATTAAATATTTCTTTACTAGCTTCAAAGTATTCTTTGGATCGTTTATTTATTAAAATGATTATTTTAAATTAACTTATTTTTCTAGAATATTGATTTCACTTTTGTAAAGCAAATTTGGAGATCCAGATGTTGTTCTTGTTATTTCAAATCATTTTCCTTCTTCATGATTGCTTAGGCAAAGTCCCTATGAAGATTTTAAAAAAATCTAAATTTCAGATATTTTTCGTTGTTAAAATTTTTATCAAACAGCATTTGAATCTTATCATTTTTTAAAATCTGAACGCTGTTTATTTTTAGATATAAGGGTATAAAAAAGTTTTGTTTGTTTCAATTCTTTACGGAAGTAAAAATTTTTTTTTTGCCCAGGTTTTTTTCTTATTAGAAAAAAAAAAAGAAAAAGTCTTTGTCAAGATCAAATTATACAAAAAGACCATGCTCTTTCATCTATTTACGTTAAATAAATTATTATACTGCCTAATGATACATTTTTATAGTAAAAATACACTACAAATTCCATTTTTTACGTCTGCCCAGATTTTTTTTCTTATACTGTAGATGAATACCAAGAGCTCCAGTATGATAAATAAAAATATATCTTTAGGGAACATAAAAGAGCTGTGCATAATAGAGTATTTTCTAAGCACAGGTCGAGTCCCACCTTTTTACTCCACAAAGCTATCATAAAGGTGTCTGGAAAATTTAATAATACTCTTTAAAGCGTTTAAAGTAAATTAATTTCTCTAAAAGCCTTACTTTTCACAACCCATAGTCTTACTAACGAATAGCAAGAAAAGGTTCTTAGAGCTATCCTTGATCTTTTTAGTAGAATGCATCATAAAGGATGAATCCTAAATTCTAAAATATTTGTCTTAAAATTCAGCTCAAAGTCATCATATCTGAAAAAAGAACTCATGATGATCTTCTTTCGGCGACTGGGAAAAGACAATTTTTAGAGAACTAACAAAAAGATTAAAAGAATCACAGATATGATGAAAGATTTACTATCAAGAAAAAAGTGGAATATTTGAGGTATAGAAAATTGGTTTTCAACGAAATAAGTATTGGACGAAACATATATTTTTCCTCTAGAATTTGTGAGAAGCAATAAAATTTTAAATGATGTTATATGCTATGAGTTATTATAGAGAGTGTAAGAAAGTAATTAGAGATTACATAAGAATCACCAATTCTAAAACTTAAAAAGATAGCTAAGATGATTAAAGTGAATCAAATAGCATATAAAAAAGAGTCATTAAAAACCAAGAAGAAGTATAATTTAAAACAGAATATAAAGATAAAATTAGCGATTTTGAGGCAAAAATGAGATATGCGAAAAAAGTTATAAAATATTATCAGATCTGTCCCGATATAACTTAAATGATAACAATTTGAACTTTTTCTTTCAATATGGCTTTGAATTCTGCATGTTTGAGACTTTCTTACTTTTTTTTTCAGAACATTATAACTCATATATAAAGTTTTTAATATTAATCAAACTCAAAAATAATACTCATAAAAATGCTTTAACAACATAATTTAAATCAATAGTTAACCAAAGTCACACAATTAATAAAAAACACTTTTTTGTTTTACATTTACATCATTTTTTTAAGAAAAGGGGTATAAAACATAGAAAGCAGATAATAAGAAGAAAAAAAGCAGATAGGAAGTACGAACTTTTATATTAACTATAGGGGAAAGTTTTATAGAAATATAGAGGGCGCAAATAACAACTCAGCTGATTGTGATGTTGAGGTGGAGGATATCGTGGACTTTTGGAAGAATATGTGGAATAACTCCGGCAACTTAGAATAAAAATAAGTTGTATCAAGAAATCGTTCCGATACATTTACCAAGATAAGATAAAATTTAACTTTTTTTTAATCTAGAAGAATTTAAGGATGTAATCAAAATTTTGCCAAGCTGGGCGGCTAAGGGCCTAGATAAGACATACAATTTTTTTATAAAAAAACCCATCTCTCTACTTGAACCACTTTAAATACAGGTAAGAGATTTAGCAAGGATCCAAAAAAATCAGAAGAGTTTCTTACAACAGAAAATACTCAATCAAATCTCAAAGAGAAGTGCAGAACAGGTATCGACTTTAGATCTATCACTTGCTTGTCAAACCTATATAAGCTATGTACCAGGTGCGTCTCAAAGGTTATACAATTAGAAATAGAAAATCGGAGATTAATTTGTGAGAATAAACTAGGAACGGTGAGAGGTATATAAAGCACGAAAGAGCAAGCTTTGCTTAATATTGCCATAAATAAAGAATACAAGAATGGATTTAAGATCGCTTGGATTGTTATCAAGTAAGCTCTTGATTCTATAGATCAGGGGTTCTCAACCTTTTGAGTCCGCGGACCCTTTTTTGATAGAAAATTTTCCACGGCCCCTTCTTAAAATTTTTTAAGCATTTAAGGATAAATTATTTTTTGACATAAACAAAAATATTTAAAACAAAGTATAATTTATTAAAAAACTTTTAGCTCATTGGAATCAATCTAGAGCTTGGTGTTTCAGGAAGCTTATAATTCTTTCTAAGTCTGGTTCTATTTTAGAAATTGCAAGTCTTAAATTGTCCTCTGAGTCCAATCGAACTCGGTTTTTGGTTTTAATATAAACCAAATTTGAAAACTTTTGGATTGCTTTTGTTTTCAAATTTATATATTCTTCTCCAATCGATAACTAAAATTCTTGATAATTTGTAGATAAAAATTTAGCGTTCAGCATTTGATCTGTAGAAATATCAATTATCTGCTCTTTTTCAGTTAAAGAAATTTTAGAACATAAAACATCTGTAGGGAACATTACTTATTCAAAATTAATATTATTACATTTACTAGAATCATCCGCACGCAGCGCATTGGAACAATTCAAACCTGTTCCGAGTTTTTTTGCTATGCGTGTCGTAGGCTGCTAGCCAGCATCGCCACGTTTAAAGAGTCGGCTAGAATCGCTTGCGACATTCACTTGTGTATCCATTGCTCTCTTAGCTTGCATTCAATTCTCAACCTTAACTTCTTGCTATTACGTGCTAGTTTAGCTTGTATTTTCTATTGGTATTTATTTAAATTTCTTTATTTCCTTCTGTGATTATTTTCTCTTCACGTATCTGTGAGTTAAATAAATTTGGACAATTTCTCCACAAAATTTGGATTTTTAATTTTACTCATTTAGTGTAAAATAAATACGATCATATTAAATAGTGGTATCACATCTCAACCGCTATATTGGTGACCCCTAAATTGGTGACCCCTAAATTGGTGAGCACTACAATAAATACCTACGTTTACTGCTGGCAAGAAGATTTAAAACGGCAGGAGGCCATTTTGACGACCTTGGCAAGTGACCTCTGATACAAGATGGAGGACGCGACTACATCCAACGTGTGCAGAATTGGCGTGCGTATTCCACCATTCTGGCCGGAAGAACCAGCCCTTTGGTTTTCACAAATTGAAGGTCAGTTTGCTTTATCTAATATAACAAGTGATACTACAAAATTTTATTACGTTGCCGCTCAGTTAGATAATCAATTTGCTGTCGAGGTGAAGGATATTATCATTTCTCCTCCCGAGACGGATAAATACATCACTCTTAAAACGCAACTGATTAAAAGATTGTCTGCGTCTCAAGAAAAGAAAGTGATGCAGTTGCTGAGGCACGAGCAGCTAGGTGATCGCAAGCCATCACAGTTTCTGCGATACATGCAAGATCTTGCGGGTTCATCTGTCCCCAAGGATTTTTTAAAAACATTATGGTCGAGTAGGTTACCACAAAACATTCAAACGGTTATAGCTTCACAGCCTGATCTGCCTATCGAAAAATTAGCTGACCTGGCAGACAAGGTGCATGAGATAGCACCCTCATCACCACAGGTCGCAAGCACATCTGCGATGGCCACACCCCCTGCATCCTCCATGTTGGAAGAAATGGCCAAGCAGATCCAACTCCTGACCAAGCAGGTATCGGAACTCTCGACCCAGGTACGTCACAACTCGGTCTCATCAAAATTTAAAGAGCGTTCCCGGAGCCATTCCAGACATCGCAGGAAGTCGACTACCCGGCAAAAATGTTGGTACCATTTTAAATTTGGTTCAAATGCTAAAAAATGTGTGCAGCCATGTAATTACGGAGAGTCGGAAAACTCTCTGGGCAGCCGGAAGTAGCGGCCAACGTCTGCCCTTTACCTACAGGCCGTCTTTTCATTACCGACCGTATTTCAAAAATGCTTTTCCTCATTGATACTGGCTCGGATCTCTGCGTTTTTCCACGGTTGGCTACCAAGGCGCCCTGTACCAAGACAAAGTATGAACTCATGGCGGCGAACGGTACAGTCATTCATACTTACGGTCCTACATTGTTACACTTAGACCTAGGACTAAAGCGTACTTTCACCTGGAAATTTACCATCGCTGATGTTTCAAAGCCCATTATCGGCGTAGATTTTTTGATATTTTACAATCTTCTTGTAGATTGCAGATGTCAGCGACTCGTCGATGGAAATACCACTCTGTCAGTGCAAGCAATAAAAGAAAATATCTCCGATGACCTTGCGTCAGTCAAAGCCATTTCGGGAGAATCAAAATATCATCAGCTGCTTCATGAGTTTCCAGAGGTAACGAGACCATCAGGTACGTCTTCCTTACCTAAGCATAATACCTTGTCGGGTAGGTCGACAAGAGTACAACAAATTCGTATTACGTTTTATATTTTTCGTTTAAATTTAATTATATTAACAGTTTTTACATGTATTTGCTATAAAAATAATCAGTCAAGCCTACATTACCTGGTTTACATTTATTCCTTACAATTACTGTGCAAAATAAGAAGTTATCACAAGATGGATATCCATAGTCAACTTTCTAAGAACATGGACGACATCGTGGCACTGTTTCAAGCACGTATGGATAACTTTGACAAGGTACTATCACAAACACAAAACAAAAGTCCAATCCAGAATTCTCAGAAAGTCTTTGGTGATCTGGCTACATTGTCTTCTGATTATACCAAATTCAAAGACTTTGTTTGCAAGACGTTGTCTATGTTGCGTCAGCAAATTCAGCTCCTCACAGAAGGCTACGATATGCAAGAAGCATGCTCCCGAAGGAACATTTTACTGTTTCATGGATTGCCCGAGACTGCAGATGAACGCCCAGAAGCTGTAGTGTTGAATGTGCTTCATGATAAATTAAAATTATCAAATATAGACAGTTCTATGATTGATATATCACATCGCCTGGGTACGATAAAGAGTAAGCCCAGGCCCATACTGGTCCGCTTTTCTAATTTAAAGTCAAGAAATTTAGTTTGGAATACCAAAACTTCCCTTAAAGGTTCCAGTGTAACAATGTCAGAATTCTTGACAAGACCAAGACAAGAAATCTTCAGTGCAGCTAGAAAGCATTTTGGCATTAAGAATTGCTGGACGGCTGATGGAGTGGTTATGGTGATACTGCCTGACAAAAGTCGCAGAAAGGTGGTAACAGTACAGGAACTTCAGATCCTTGTCAGCAATCATCCCCAGCCAATTAGTTCCAAAGATCCAAAGCCTTCCAGGGTTCGTCGGGGTGTTAAAAACGTTAAATAGTGTGCTTACTACTATATTTTCCTATATAAGTAGTTATAGTTTCTAGACCTTGTATTTGTGTTAAATTTATCTTCTATACTTCATTAATACTCAAATCTCGTTGGCGGCTTACGGACGACTTTTCCATATCTTGTTTTATTAAAATCTTTTCACTTAACACATTTTATAAACGCACCACTACAAAGTGTATACATTTGTTTTGACGATCACACGCGAGTAACCTTTGTAATTGCTTTGTAACTACTAACTTGCATTGTAATTGTATTATAGTCGTGCCGCTGACGTCATACTGTTAGCTAGTTCGGATAGTCGTAGTTCGGTAGATGTGTATGATAAATGTATGGATAGTCGAAATATATATACTTATATATATGTATGTATGTGTATATGTATTTATATATGTGTATTGTGTGTATATATATTTTGATAAGGAATAGTATAGGTTTAAATGTGTTTTACTTTCATTGTTCTATTAAACAAGGTACAAAAAAGATATTATATTGCTTGTAATAATATATCATTGTACTGTACCAAACTTATTAAGTTACGCTTATTGTTGTTTACATTGTGTGTGTTTGTTTACACACAAACAATAATGTGGTTTTTGGTGTTGTTAATATTGTAATTTAGCATCCTCTCTTCCGAACTGCCAGTGAATGTGGGTTTGATTATATTAAAGTTTTTATTTTTGTATAATTATTGGTGTTACTGTAAACAGTAGCCGATATTAATATTTATTATTTATATATTTGATCTATTTTAATTATATATTTTTATCATTTTATATTTGTTCTTATATAATTTTATTATTGCTGTAAGTATATATATACATATATAAAGTTCATAAATTATGTCAGATATTGATGAAGCCTTAAGGGATAATTATTTTACATGTTCCTCGTCTGAAAGTTTTCATAGTGTAACAACTGATGGTAGTGATTTGGGAGTTAGTGATTTTTCTTTGGATTGTAAACTTCAATCAGTATTCAATGTGAGCTCTTGCTTGAATCTGGTGCACATCAATGCTCAAAGCATACCAGCGCACTACACCGACCTTCTTGTGTCGTTTAACAATGTACCCGTCGACTGTATCTTGGTCTCAGAGTCATGGCTTAAACCTTCTCTCCCTTCTTCTCTTTATTCCATTTCAAACTTTAATCTCATCAGAAATGATCGTATTAATAAAAGAGGCGGTGGTATCTGTATTTACCTTAAAACTGATATTTCTTATAAGATCTTACAACATTCTCCCAATGAATACTCAGCCAATTTAGAATATCTCTTTCTTGAAATTAATTGCCGCCATACTAAAGTCCTTCTTGGTGTTGTTTATAGTCCCTCTATGAATATTAATTATTTCCATACTTTTGAAATAGTTCTTGAAAGCCTTGTCTCTTCTTATGAACACACAATCATTATGGGCGACTTGAACACTTGCCTTCTAAAACAAGACTCCAGAGCTAAAAGGTTACAATCTTTAATGTCTTCTTTCAATCTCTCTATTCTTACCCTCTCTGAAACACATTTTCCTCCAAATTCTGATCCCTCTTTGATTGATGTCATTATGGCCTCCAAGCCGGAGAACGTACGTGTACATGGTCAACTGACAGCCCCCTTCTCGTACCATGACCTCCTGTTTGTAAGTTACACTTTATCACTACCTAAGCGAAGAGGCAAAGTGTTAATGCGTCGTAACTATAAGCATATTGATCACGACTCGTTTGCTTCAGACGCTAGTTTAATGGATTGGTCTCATTTTTATTCATCTTCTGACATTGACGAAAAAGTTGACATTTTTAACAATAACTTATTATCTTTATTTAACGCTCATGCACCACTTAAACCAGTCCGTTTTAGACGCCCGCCTGCCCCTTGGCTAACTTCGTACGTAAAGATAATAATGAAGAAACGCGACAAAGCCAAGAGAAAGTGCAAGTGGCACCCGAGTCCAGAGAATGTTGCCGTCTATAAAAAGCTGCGAAATCGGTGTAACAGGTTGTGTAGAGATGCAAAACGCCAGTATATAACTTCCTGCATTAATAATTTCTCTCCTTCTCAAACTTGGAGATTCTTTGAGTCACTAGGCGTGGGTAAATCTCGTAACATTTCTTATCAGTCCATTGATTTGAATTCTCTAAATAGTTACTTTTCTGCTTCCCCCGTGCGTATGGCCAAATCCAATAAAACTTTATGTCTTCGAAAACTGGCTCAGGCCACCCAGCCTAACTGTGATCCTTTTGCCTTCCATGAAGTGACAGTAGAAGAAGTTAGAAAGGGTATCGTATCTATTTCCTCTAAAGCTGTTGGAAGTGATAACTTAAGTCGTGACATGTTGCTGCTATTGCTACATCTTGTAACTCCTATTATTACTCACATTCTAAACTTCTCATTCGAGTCAAAATCTTTCCCTACTGCCTGGAAAAGTGCACATGTCCTTCCGTTACCTAAACAATCTAATCCTATTCATTTTTCACACTTTCGTCCTATTTCTATCCTTCCTGTCCTTTCGAAGCTCCTTGAGAAATCAGCTTTTCAACAGCTTTCTAACTATTTATTCCAAAACAATCTTTTAAATACATTCCAGTCCGGCTTCCGTCCATCACACAGTACATGTTCAGCGTTAATTAAAGTTACTGATGATATTCGTTTCGCGATGGATAACAAAAAATTAACTATACTTATTTTACTCGACTTTAGTAACGCGTTTAACTCTGTGGATTTTGATGTGTTACTTGGTATCCTTTCCACACTTAACATCTCTCCTGCTGCCACTGAATGGTTTCGTTCTTATCTTCGGGGTCGCAAGCAAAGAATCTACACCGGAGAGCTTTGCTCTGACTGGGTTGATTTGGTAACTGGTGTACCTCAAGGCGGCGTACTCTCTCCTCTGCTCTTTTCCATTTTTATAAATGAAATTACCAAAATCCTATCTTGTCAATACCATCTCTACGCTGACGATTTACAGCTATATAGACACGCCACTCTTGAAGACTTAAACACTGCAATTTTGAACATTAACACTGATCTCGCTCATATTAGCGAGTGGGCGACTTTGTTTGGCCTTCTTATTAACCCCTCCAAATCTCAAGCTCTAATAATTGGTAGTAGGCAACTACGTGCTAGAGTAGATTTTAACACCTTACCTTGTATTAAATTAAACGAGACAATAGTACCGTTGTCTGATTCAGCAAGAAATTTGGGTCTCATAATTGATAGCCAGTTGTCGTGGTCTGCGAACATTAATGTAATCAGTAAACGTATACATTATTCTTTGCACTCTCTTAAACGCCTTCAAAATTTCTTACCCATTCGCACTAAAATCATTCTTGCTCAATCTCTTCTTCTACCACTGCTAGATTACGCTGATGTTTGTTATCCTGATGCTAATGAAGAGGCTCTCGACAAACTTGACCGACTTCAGAATATGTGTATTCGCTTTATCTTCGGATTACGCAAATTTGACCACGTGTCTGATTTCCGTCGACAACTGAATTGGCTTCCTGTGCGTTTACGTCGTAACCTGCACATTCTCACTTTGCTTTTTAACATTTTAAAGTCATCCTCTCCTCCTTACTTAAGGGAGCGTTTTCAACTGACACTTCCAAGTGAAAGACCGGTACGCTCATGTGTAACTCAAAGAAAGCTTGAGTACCCTATATGTAATACCTTTTTCTATGAAAAATCCTTCACAGTTCAAGCAGTGCACTTATGGAACTCACTACCTAACTCTATACTGTCGGGCAATCCATCTCTAAATACTTTTAAAATCAAACTAAAACAACATTTTCTTCATCTTAATTAGAATCTTTAGTAGTCGCTTTGTCTTTTTCTTTATTAATTTTCTTTTTCTGTTTCAACTCTTTTATGTCATTGTATATATTTATATGTTTGTATGTGTGTATGTTTGTAAAAGTATATTTATGTAGGTATAGGAATATTGATTAATATTATGTATATTTGTATGTAGGTTTATTATTATTATTATTAACATAACATTAAAATACCGCACCCGAATTATTTCTTATAACATCTCCTACATTCAAGGGTTTCTGGTAGAGATCTCTATTAGAGATAAGTTATCCTTTGTACACTTTTTTACCTGTTGTTATAAGTTTTCTGTACATTCTATCACGTGTGGTACATAAATAAATGAAAAAAAAAAAAAAAAAAAAAATACCGTGCATTACATCAAAACCATTCCCGGACCACCGGTTACCAGTAGACCTCGTCGTTTAGACCCAGTTAGACTGAAAGCAGCCAAAAAAGAATTTGACGATATGCTGTCACAGGGAACTGCCCGCTTCTCTAACAGTTCGTGGTCGTCCGCTCTGCACTTAGTTAAGAAGAAGGACGACGGATGGAGACCATGTGGTGATTATAGAGCACTCAATGCTCGCACAGTACCTGACAGGTATCCGATACGCCATATCCAAGATTTTTCCTACCAACTCTCTGGTTGTTCAGTATTTTCAACTATCGATCTAGTCAAGGCGTACAATCAAATACCAGTACACGTCAATGATATCCACAAAACAGCCATTACAACTCCTTTTGGACTTTTCGAGTTCCCGTACATGACCTTCGGACTGCGCAATGCAGCACAAACCTTTCAGAGGTTCATGGACGAAGTGCTACGTGATTTTGATGATTTTTGTTTTGGTTACTTAGACGACATTTTGATATTTTCCAGTTCTGAAGAACAACATCAGCGCCACATCAGACTACTCTTCACCAGGCTCAAAGAGTATGGTGTTTTGATAAACACATCCAAGTGTGTCTTCGGGCAGCGACAGGTAAAATTTCTTGGTTACCTAGTGTCAGATTCTGGGACTCAACCTTTAGAGACGAACGTAAAAAGCATACAGGAGTGCAATGTGCCGAAAACTGCTAAGGAATTACGACGTTTCCTCGGTATGTTCAATTTTTATCGGCGTTTTATTCCCGATGCCGCAAATATCCAAGCACCATTAGATGCTGCGCTTCTAGGACCTAAGATGAAAGGAGCTAAGCCGATCACTATGACACCGGAGATGATGGAAGCCTTTCAAAAATGTAAGACTTGTTTATCTCAAGCCACATTACTGGCTCACCCAGATCCTTCTGCAGAGCTAGCTATTGCCACTGATGCTTCTGATGTCGGAATTGGAGCAGTTCTTCAACAACGTGTTAATAACGTATGGCAACCTCTTGGTTTCTTTTCTAAAAAATTAACATCTGCGCAGAAGAAGTATAGTCCTTACGACAGAGAACTGTTAGCCATTTATGAAGCCATTAAATATTTTCGACACATGGTTGAGGCTCGAAACTTCGTGATTCACACGGATCATAAACCTCTCACATATGCATTCAACATTAACAGGGAGAAATGCTCACCGCGCCAATATCGGTACTTTGATTATATTTCTCAGTTCACAACTATTATTCAATACTTACCAGGACGTTTGAACGTAGTGGCTGATACTCTGTCACGACTGGAAGAGGTGAGTCGATCTATTGATTACCAGGCTCTAGCACTTGCTCAAGATACTGATCCTGAACTGCTAGGTCTGCTTCAAAAAGGCTCATCGTTAAAACTGGCTAAAGTAGATTTGCCAGACTGTAACCAGAAGTTATACTGTGACGTATCAATGTCTTCTCCGCGCCCGTTCATTACTGAGAAGTTTCGCCGACAAGTTTTTGAAACTTTACACAGCTTGAGCCATCCTGGTAGGACAGCTACAGTGCGGCTGGTGACACAGAGATTCGTATGGCCAGGGATTCGCAAAGACTGTAGAGAGTGGACACGAGAGTGTGTACTTTGTCAAAAGAGCAAAGTTCACCGTCATACCCTTGCTCCCTTATCCTCAATTCCTACTCCTACATCGAGGTTTGCACACATCCACCTCGACATCGTCGGACCTTTAACTATTTCGTCTGATTTCAGATATTGCCTTACTGTCATCGACCGTTTCACACGATGGCCTGAGGCATTCCCACTTAAGGACATCACAGCTGATTCCTGTGCTGCCGCTCTTCTCTCTGGTTGGATAGCAAGATTTGGCTGCCCTCTTCGAATTACAACCGACAGGGGTCGTCAATTCGAGTCGCATCTCTTCAAGGCACTATCAGCCATGGTTGGTGCACATCACTTTACGACTACTTCGTATCATCCAGCTTCCAACGGCTTAATCGAGAGACTCCATCGGCAGCTGAAGGCAGCTATCATGTGCCATCCCTCTTCGACCTGGACGGAAGCACTTCCCTTAGTGCTGCTGGGCATCCGTAGCGCTTGGAAGGATGATATTCAGGCTTCAGCGGCTGAGCTGGTCTACGGGGAGCCCCTTCGACTTCCAGGGCAATTTCTTGCACCCTCGGAAGATTATAGGACAGCAGATAGCACAAATCTGGTCACTCGTCTTCGTGCTGGTATGGCACGACTCTCACCGAAGCCCACGTCATGGCATAGGACAGGTCCTTTTTATATGCCAGCTGACCTTGCAGAGTCAACAAATGTTTTTTTACGGCAGGACCACGTCCGCACACCACTGGAACCACCTTATGCAGGCCCATACAAGGTTCTCAAGAGGACTCCTAAATATTTCAAAATAGATATATGTGGTAAGCCTAATAACGTTGGTGTGGACAGGATTAAGCCCGCATATGTTACGCGAGAGGCCGTTCCTGTATCAAAGAGGATAACAACAGCACCAAAGGCTGTCTCTCAATCTGACGTGGAGCAGACACTTGAGAGGCGGACAAGAAGCGGAAGAAGAGTCAACTTTCCAGACTACTATCGCCCTTAACCAGGTCTCTGGTGGGGGGGAGTACTGTAGGGAACATTACTTATTCAAAATTTATATTAATATATTTACTAGAATCATCCGCACGCAGCGCATTGGAACAATTCAAACCTGTTCCGAGTTTTTTTGCTATGCGTGTCGTAGGCTGCTAGCCAGCATCGCCACGTTTAAAGAGTCGGCTAGAATCGCTTGCGACATTCACTTGTGTATCCATTGCTCTCTTAGCTTGCATTCAATTTTCTTTGAATGATAACTTAACTTCTTGCTATTACGTGCTAGTTTAGCTTGTATTTTCTATTGGTATTTATTTAAATTTCTTTATTTCCTTCTGTGAGTGTTCAATTATTTTCTCTTCACCTATCTGTGCAGTAAATAAATTTGGACAATTTCTCCACAAAATTTGGATCTTTAATTTTACTCATTTAGTGTAAAATAAATATTAGATCATATTAAATAGCGGTATCACATATCTACCGCTATACCAACAAACAATAACAAGTTAAATGGGCTTCAAAATTAACTCTTAATAATAGCTTTTATTTAATTCCACAAGATTTTTGGATTATATTATCAATCATTAGCCTTTTCCCTTCTTACTCGAAGCCTATAGAGTCATGTCCTTGCCTTCGCTCAATAGAGATTAACTCAGAAGTCTTCTTCAACACTATAAATTAATTATATTACTAGATACAGGGGGTACCTGCGCTACGTTTTCATTAGTTTGTGCACTTAAGTCTTGGGATATACTGCTCATAGACTGCTTCACTTACCTTATGTGGTCTTCTTATGTACTTCCTTAAAGATGATACTATTTTCTTCTCAGTATTATTTACTTTAGTAGATACGTCCTTTATCAATGATCTAGTTACTCTATTGTCAACTCTGTACTTCGAACTGGGTGTTATTTTAGGGTTAAACTGCCTAACTTGTCTGTCATTAGCATTATATTTAATTAGTAAGTGGACACTAAGTTATTAGGAACAATAGTACTGATACTCGTACTGTCAGTCTCTGATGTGAAAATCTTATGTCTGTCGTTGTCAGGCTCTATGTTGTTATCGTTGTTATTACTAGATACAAGGGGTACCTGCGCTACGTTTTCATTAGTTTGTGCACTTAAGTCTTGGGATATACTGTCAATTAGATTGTGGTCTTTATTATTATTAGAGTTTACGGTTGATAATGATTCTATATTATTATGAAATATTTCATTCATAGGAAAGGCGTCGGCTTTTCTATTTTGTTTGCCTTTTTTATATATAACATTATATGGTCGTAATTTAAATGTACCTATGTTACATATGGTTCGTCCTTCTGAATTGGTATTAATGACTTTGGTTATAAATTTTCCATTTTTAACATTAATAATAGCAGCAGGGGATGTTAATCCCTTAGA
Organism: Heliconius melpomene rosina; assembly: GCF_056956725.1. Classification (NCBI taxonomy): domain Eukaryota; kingdom Metazoa; phylum Arthropoda; class Insecta; order Lepidoptera; family Nymphalidae; genus Heliconius; species Heliconius melpomene. The sequence goes on from NC_140409.1 coordinate 230,857, forward strand.
CCAAATATAGACGTCGTAGATATAAAATCCGTCAGCTAGTCCATATTCACAATGCTTAATAAATTAACATAAACTCTTCTATTTCAATAAAATAACAAATGTATTGGAGTTGTCTACTTAAACATGAATTTATGCCGTGACATGACCATGGTTCAACCTGAACCTGAACCTGAACCTGAACCTACACTTTAACCAACATGTGTGATTTAAATGTAAAGACAAAAAAAACGGCATTTTCAATTATTATAGTTATCGAGTTTAAAATTAATAATAAAAATATATAAATATATATAGATATGTATTTTTAATTTAATTATTTTTTCTGTATAAAACACATTTTATATATATTTTTTTTATTTATATTATAAAATTATTAAAAAAAATTTGGTATATTTTTTAAAATATGCATTCATTGCCATCTATTATCATAATATGGAAGTTATCGTTCCTGGCATTAATCCCGGCTATTACCAGGGTCTGCCTTCCTACTTAACCTACTCCACTTTGCACGATCTTTTGCGTCCTCGGTGGTTAGACCACGTACAATAGACCATGGCTTGTTATATTCTAATAGCTACGGGATCTGATGTTCCTATGAAATTCAAGCACATGTGTTGGCTCATTTTATTAGTATCTCATTTTATTTGTGTTCAAAGATTTGATAATAATTCCTGGTTTTGGATAGTTGTTATTCTTAGATATTTGAGTGTCTCTTTATCCTATGAGGGCCAGCCAGCTTAGGGAACTTTGGTGTTACTTATTAGTTGTTCAATTGATTTCCTTTACCGTTTACCATTTGTTTGTTGAAAACATGATTTCAAAAGTGTTGGCTCTGTTTCAATTGTAGGCAAATATTTTTATTTGTTTATTGGTCCATTATTGTAGATTGAGTGTTTTGATGTATATTTTTCTCTGGAGCTTTAATATTCTTGGTTATTATGATTCAAAGTCGTGTAATTGTAAAGACAAAATATCAATTATGTGCGTTTATGGCCAGATTAGACAGTGTCAGTTAACTTAAAACTTTTTACGAATTTCGAATGTCAAAGTCATTTGAACAGGATATGAATTTCAAGGGCTTTTATGTTAATATAATCTTTATAATTAGAATGGTAGAAACTTTAAGTGACGAGAAATAAAAATAATTATGATGTGTGCAAGTCTAAGCTTATATTGTTTCGAGTTTCAGAAACATGGCCACATAATATCGCCCGAGGTCAAGGGCCATATTGTGATGTGAATGGTGCAGTTGGTGAAGAAATGAAGTGAATGATGCCCGAGGATAGGGCTTGAGAATGAATGATACCCGAGGATAGGGTTTGGGGGCGAGTGGTGCCCGAGGATAGGGTTTGGGGGTGGATGATGCCCGAGGATAGGGTTTGGGGGCGAGTGGTGCCCGAGGAAAGGGTTTGAGGGTGGATGCCACCCGAGGTTAAGGAGTTAAGCATTCATCCTTCATCATTCGTCCCTCGTCATTCATCCCTCATCGTTCGTCCCTCATCATCCGTCCCACATCATTCGTCTTTAATCATTCATCTTCATCATCGGTGATACCCGAGGTTAAGGGTAATGGATGGATTATACCCGAGGTTAAGGGTAATGGATGGATTACACCCGAGGTTAAGGGTAATGGATGGATTACACCCGAGGTTAAGGGTAATGGATGGATTACACCCGAGGTTAAGGGTGATGGATGGATTCTTTTTCAGGTTAAGGATAATGAATGGATGGATTATACCCGAGGTTAAGGGTAATGAATGGATGATACCCGTGGTTAAGGGTAAGAAACTACTCGCAGTTAAGGATAAAGGAAGCTTAAGCAAGAAGCAGGTTAGTGAAATCATTTTTGAGTTGTAATATCTATCTATAATAAAAGACCTTTTGACCTCGTGAGAAGCAATATTATTTTATAGTGAAATTAACGTAAAGTAATAAAATGACATATTTTAAACAATGATGAATAAGAATTAATTCGTGTCGTCTGTGCTTTTATTGGAAACGCATCAGTACAGACGCAGCACACTAGCGCCACCTAATACAATCGGTAATGGAAACAATATCAAATGACGTCCCCGCAATGACAGCGACATTTATTATGAAAATTATGCTAACATTATCATTTTTCATATTAAAATAAACATTTTGATAGTTTTCTTCTACTTATAGAACAAAAAAGAACTAAATAGGACGCCAATTATTTAAAATAAAAGCAGTATTCATGAAATATCAAAAATTTACATTTTACTACATTTTGTTTTTTTTGCTCTAAATCAAAATGGCGCAAATATGCGCAAAATTTTATTATTTCCCGTAATTCTTGAATAGTTGTAGTATACATAAATATAGTTTTCTCGGCAGCGGCAGCCAGCGGCAACAGTGAAAACTCCAATTCAAAATATAAAAATGTTAAAATATAACACTTCTAAAAATGTAAGATATATTTTTAAATATAGGTTTTTATTATATACTAATTATGTTTTCTTAACCTTTAATTCCTTCACCCTTAACAAATTCTATATTATAATTATACGCGGATAGGAATAACGCATAACGTTGCAAACGGTTTGCGGCTAGTTCAGGAATGCTTTGTTTTGTTCCGATAATCGATAACAACGGCTTATGATCAGTGCGTAACGTAAATGGAACCGTCCGCCCGTACCGCAAATACTATCGCCGTCGCTTCTTTCTGTATTTGTGCATAATTACGTTCCGCCTTAGACAAAGACCGCGACGCGTACGCCACCACGCGCTCCGAGCCGTCCGCCTGCCGCTGCGCGAGCACCGCGCCCAGCCCCGCGGGCCCCGCGTCCGCCGTCACTATCGTCGTCGACTCGGGGTTATAGTGTGCTAAAACTCGATCCGATATCAATTCCTTCTTAATTTTCGTAAATGCATCATTCTGTAACTTCCCTAAATCCATGGCTCGCCTTTTTTTAATAATGAATGCAACGGATTCAATATGCTCGACGTGTTTGGAACAAAACACCTATAATAATTAACCATGCCGAGAAAAGACTTCAACTCACTGACATTTTTTGGACACTGAGCATCGAGTATTGCTTTTATTTTTTGATTTGACTTGTGCAGCCCGTTTTTATCAATTATAAAACCTAAATATTCCACTGAAGATTTAAAAAATTCACATTTATCTCGTTTTAATCGTAGCCCCGCGTCTTGTAACCTACTTAGGACTAATTGTAATCTTTGTAAATGCATAGTTTTAGTGGGCCCCGTTATTAATATGTCATCTAAAAAGATACACGTTCCTTCTATGTCAGACAATAACTGCTCCATTGCTCGTTGAAATATAAAAGGTGCATTAGCTAATCCAAACACTAATCTATTAAAACGGAATAACCCCTTATGAGTATTAATGGACGTTAAATTTTTAGAATCGTCTAGAACTAACTGGTTATAGGCCCTTGACAGGTCGATTTTTGAAAATTCGACCCCACCATGTAATTTAGAAAATAGCTCTTCTATTCTCGGTAATGGGTAATTGTCCGTGTATAAAACTTTATTTAACGTAACTGAAAAATCTCCGCAAATCCGTACATTTCCGTCTGCCTTTAAAACCGGTACTATGGGAGTAGCAAAATCTGAATGGTCTATTTTTTCTAAAATACCTAAACTCACTAATCTTTTTAGTTCTGACTCCACTTTTGGCTTTAAAGCGAAAGGAACCGGCCGCTTACCGGAACTTAAGTTGCGAATTTGGCTTGATTTTTAGTGTAATTTTATATTTATTAAAACGGCCTAATTCATCCACAAATAGCTTTTTAAATGTTTCTGTCCAACCGTTACATACTTTATCATCCGTTATACTATGACATGTCATCCTGCATAACTGCAAGTTAAACGCACTTATAAAATCTCGACCTAAAAGTACCGGCTGATGAACAGAACAATTTAAAACATATATTTTCAACATTTGTGTGTGACCTTCATATTCAACAGGCACCACTATAAATCCTAAAGGGTGCATTTTACTGCCATTATAACAATTTAGAACCACACGACAGGATTGCAACTCGGCCCGCCCCGCGAAACATCGCTCGTACACGTGTTGGGGCAACACGGAGACGGCACTGCCGCTGTCTAACTCACACAACAATCGCTCGCTACCGATTAAAACTGTTTCCGTCATCGGCGCTCCGTTTATACACTTAATATTAAAACTATTTAAATCACCTTTTTCGATGTCGTTCTCATCATTACTAAAAAAAATATTATTATATTTAGTAATTTGTTTCCCGCACATGCGTTGTAGATGTCCTTTCGTATTACACTTGCGACACGTATAATTAGCAAAACGACATTCATTTTTGCTGTGATTCCTGTAGCCGCACACAGCACAAACCGGTTTCACGTTATTCAACTTCGCCGTCGCCGCTGCTCGTGCTCGCACCGCGAACACCTCGGTGGCGCCGGATGTGTCCGTCGCCGTCGCGTGGCGATGCGAAGTCGCAGGTTCGATGCTCGCCCTATGCAATGCTAACCGGGCACATCGAATATTTGTTGCCAACTCCAGAGCTTTATTGAATGTCAACGTTTCGATATTTTCTGCGAACAATCTCTCTTTTTCCTTATTGTTTTCCAGTCCCAACACAAATCTATCCCTTAAAGCGGTGTCAAGATCTGATTTGAACTCACAATGCTGCGCTAGGCTGCGAACTCGAGCCGCCCAATCCGTTAGGTCTTCCCCAGGATGCTGTTCCGCTTTATAAAATACGTATCGTTCCGCAAACGTACTTTTCTTTACGACGAAATGAGTGGTGAGCTTTTGCAATAACGTACTGTATTCTATATTTTCCAAGTCCGTAGGGTAGGCCAAGTCTTTCGCTATCCGGTACGTGTCCTCAGCAAAAGATGTCAATAACAGGGCTCGACGTTTCACTCCTGCTTTATCGTTCTCCTCGCTAATATTGTTAGCTGTACAATATTGCTTAAACCGACTGATATAAATATCCCATTGTTGCGAGTGGTGATCATAACCGAGTGTACTCCCAAAAAACGCCATTTTCGTATTATCCTCGAAAATTTATAATGAAATGCACTTTATACACGTTGTTGCAAACGTCGGTAAGTCCCTCGTCGCCAATTTGTAGTATTTTCGAGATAATAGAAGAATAAAATGCCAACTGATTTGTACACGTTTAATGTCCGATCACAACTGAGTAAGCCAACGCTTTATTTAGACTTACCCTCAACTTATAATAATCACTACAAGTATGATCAACTCCAGGAATATATTTTTCTAGGAGAGTCTCAAATACATCAAAATAGTTTATGGGTAGCGTAGGACTATAAAAGACACCAAGTAAAAGCTTTAGCGAGCCAAACAGACCTTCAATAATTATATGCTCTAAGGAATTCGAGTAGGCTGAAGGGGATTTATCTAAAATAGTAAAGGGAATGTGACTGCGAAGGTAGATAGCTACACCCCCCTCCACCCTTTTCTGTCCTATCATTCCTTATAAGATGGAAACCTGGTAAAGCATAAGCCGTTGAAGGCAAGCAAGGTTTCAAAAACGTCTCAGATACAAGTAATGCGTGAATGTTTGTAACGTCAAAAGATTCGAGTAAATCTGGATACTGGGCGGGAATACTTTGCGCATTGATGTGCACGACATTAAAGTTTTTGGAAAAGGAACTAAGTTTGGAATTTAACAAGGAATTAAGAGGCACCGGGTCAGGAATGCTATGGAAACTGTCATCGGATGCAGTTGAAGCACACTGGTGAAATATGTCATTATTTATGCTGTCGCTACTAGAACTCGTATTATAATGCATACTTTATTTATATATAAATATGATAATACGTAAATTAACAATATAAATAACTAAATAATAAAATAAATAATATAAAAATATATTGAAAATCCAGTAAATACAATAAAAAGATAAAATAACAAATATAAAATATTATAATAACAAAAATAAATATATATATATATATATAATATATATAAATATAATAATAAAAAACAACCAATAAAAAAAAGAAAAACCTAAAATCTATAGTAATCAATTAAATTACATCACATGCCTGCCAGCAATCAGTTCTTAAAATAAAACAAACTTAATAAAACAAAATCAAAATAATCAAATAAAGTACATAATATAAATAATATAATAGTGAGCGTAAAACGAAACATTGCAATATCATATGCTATCTGTGTCAAAAGCCACCGCTTATGATATTGTCCTCGACCAGGGACTTCGCTAACGTTTGTTTTGGTTGACACACGTGTCAGTGAGGATTGTATTTAATTTAGTGTTGTTCATTGTTTTAAGTGGAAAAGTTTAAGTTTTTAGAGGTTCCATATTAACAAGGTGTTTGGTTTTAGTAAGTGTTTGTGTTGTTATTTGCTAGATTGGTGTTATTATATATATTTGAAATTGTAGGTTAGGATTTAAAATGGATCCAGACCCCCCGCCTGATCCCCCTGATCCTGGTGGTATAGAATCTCAGGTAAGTAGAAAAAGGCAAAGTGTAGATTCTCATCCTGATGTTGATATGGTTAAAAAAAACCATAATCGATCCATCCACTGCAACTCCTTCAATCCAAAATATTTACACTCACCCCTCCCTTTCCGAAAATGCTAAGTCATACCTTGAATCCGATAAAGGCCCTTTCATTGTGTATGTGGCGAGGGAAATTCCTGACCCGGCAGCTGGTACATCTATTAGAGCTATCAGGTTTGGCCAGTTTCTACACAAGAATAAAATTAACGACATCATTGATGGTGGTATTAAAAACATTGGTCGCAATAAGATTAGCGTTGAGTTCTCAAATGCTACTGCAGCGAATTTATTTTTGACTAACCCATTATTGAGTCTATGTAAATATGTTGCTGTTATTCCAACCTTTAACATCACTAGAATGGGTATAGTAAGAGATGTTCCCGTTGACTTCTCATTAGATGAACTTGTCGAGTCCTTGGTATTTCCCTCTGGGTGTGGTCAGGTATTGAAAGCCAGGAGATTAAATAGGAAGAATGTAAGTGAGGGGGTAACTACATGGATTCCGACACAGTCGGTTGTAGTTACGTTCCGTGGACAGATGTTGCCTGATAGGGTCTTTTCCTATCACTCTTCCCTCCCTGTAGAACCCTACAAGTTTCCTACCATTCAATGTTTAAATTGTTGTCGGTTTGGCCATGTTAAAGCACAGTGTAGGTCTAAGCCTAGATGTTACAGGTGTTCCCAGTCGCATACTGGTGATACATGTGACATAACCAAGGAGGAGTCTAACTGTATGTATTGTGGTAGCAAGCATTTTGCCAATGACAAAGATTGCCCCGAGTTTTTAAGACAACAATCAATCAAACTTTTAATGTCACAGGAGTGCATATCCTACATGGAGGCGTCATCACGTTTCCCTTCTTCCCAACGCTCTTATGCTGATATGGCAAAAGAAGTGTTCTCCCATCCTATCCCCTCATACCAACCAATTCCCAAGAATAAATCCCTGTTACCACATTCCAGTGTTCCAGTCGGTCCTAACAAATCTTATCGTAAGACTGTGTTCCAATTTCCCCGTCCCCGTGCTCCTTTAGCAAAGGGATATGATAGGCCAGCTCACCAGGCAATAACTGGTAATTGTCCCTCTTCCCTCCCTAATGGTTGTGCTCTTAATCAGAGTGTTGATAATTCAGCAATGACAAGAAAGGACCTGTTAGTCGTTCTAACAGAGACCCTTGTGAGCATAATCTCTTCCTCTGATGAATTTCCTTTACCGTCCCACGTTGCCCAGAACCTTACTAAAATCTATAATAAAATCATTAATAATGGATCCATTGAAATTCCTCCAGTGGAATAGTAACAGTATTCGGCCTAAAAAGCATGAATTACTGAATATTATTTCACTGTATCAGCCTGTCATTGTTGCCCTCTCGGAGACATGGTTGTTGCCTGATTCCCATTTTAGGGTGCCAGGTTTCTCTTGTTTGCGGGAGGACAGGAGTGACGGGTATGGAGGTAGTGCTATTCTTATCCTGCACTCCTCTTCCTATTCCCGTATTCCTCTTCCACCTCACAATCAGCAGATTAATGCTGTTGCTGTGAGGGTTTTTAATATCTCCTTTCTTTCCGCTTATATCCCTCATCCTTCCTCTTCCCTTTTCCTTAAGCTGAAGTCTATTATCTCTGCGCTTCCTAGCCCTGTGCTGGTCCTGGGTGATTTTAACACTCACCACACTATGTGGGGGTGTTATTACTGTGATAGATTTTCTCCTTCGTTGGTAGACATAATTGACGATGTGGATCTCTGCATTCTCAATGATGGCTCACCGACTCGTAGGGTTAATCCTAATCAGAATCCTAGGACTGCTATTGACCTCTCCTTATCCTCTCCTTCCCTGGCTTCCCAACTATCATGGTCTGTACTTCCTTCCACCCATGGTAGTGATCACTTCCCAATTCTGTTATCCCTCAATAATTCACACTCTCCTACTGTTAATCCCTATTCGACCCTTAAATATAATTTAAAAAAAGCTAACTGGTCTGAGTATGCTGACTCTGTGGATTATATGTTGGGCAATCTTCCTGAGTCTGATAATTATGAGAATATCGTTCTTTGCTATGATAGGTTTATTTCTGTCATTTTATCTGCGGCTGACTTACATATTCCTAAAAAGCGCTTCATTCAGAATTGGATGCAGTCCAATCCCTGGTGGGATCAGGAATGCTCTGATTCTGTCGATCGGCGAACGTCTGCCGAGGTGACATACGCGGCCTGTATGTCAATGGAGAATTTTATTGAGTACCTACGCAGTGATGCGAAGTTTAGAAAATGCATTTGTAAAAAGAAAAAGCTTGGCTGGGTCAATTTCTGTGAATCCCTAAGTCCCCGCTCCTCTTCCTCTCTAGTGTGGACAAACGTTAGGAGATTTCGCAGATCGCTTAACAATGTCAACTCTCCAAACTCCAATAATCCTTCCAGTTGGCTTAATGATTTTGCTGACAAATTGGCCCCTCCTTCTGTGCCATCCTATGACCTTTTTGTATCCTCGCCGGTTGAATCTTCAGAGGAAATGGATTGTCCTTTCTCCTTTGAAGAGCTCAATAACGTCTTAACGGATTTAAAGGACACTAGTCCAGGAGAGGATGGTGTCTCTTATTCTTTTGTTACTAGATTAAGTGAACAAGCTAAGCGCCATTTTTTAAATCTGGTAAATATTATATTTCAATCAGGCAACATTCCCAACTCATGGAAATCCCAAATTATTATTCCTTTGCTTAAACCAGGAAAGTGTTCTTCCGATCCTAATTCCTATAGACCCATTGCTCTATCATCTACTTTATCAAAAATTGTTGAACGGCTTTTGAAAAACCGTTTGGAATGGTTAGTGGAAAGCAGGAATATACTAGCACCCTCTCAATTTGGTTTCAGAAAGGGGTTAGGTACCATAGATAGTCTCAGTGTTTTAACTACAGACATTCGACGGGCTTATGCCAAAGGAGAGTATCTAGTTGGTGTTTTTCTGGATGTTTCATCTGCATATGATGGTGTTCTTCTTCCGGTACTCAGGCAGAAACTTCGACAGCTGAGTATTCCGCCGAGGATGTCTCATTACATATGCAATTTGCTGACCGGTAGAACGGTATCTGTTAAGCACCCGCTTCTTACTGTACCTTCCAGACTCGTCTGGAAAGGTCTTCCTCAAGGTTCAGCTCTGAGTCCTCTGTTGTATAATTTATACACGCATGACCTCGAACTGTCTGTCAATAGTTTTTGCAACATACTTCAGTACGCTGATGATATCGTTCTCTACTACAGCTCAAAATCTGTGGAGGACATAACTTTTCGTTTGAATACTGCTTTGCACTATCTTAACCAATGGCTTTCCGATCATGGCCTGGCATTATCAGTGCCTAAATGTCAAGCGATGATATTTACAAAAAAGTGACTAATTCCAAATTTTAACATTTTATATGATAATATTCCCATTAATTTTTCGGATAATGTAAAGTTTTTAGGTTTAATACTCGACAAACGATTGAACGGAGTTGCACATGCTGAGTATCTCAGCAAAAAATGTGAAAAAGGCATAAATGCTTTAAGAGCTGTGTCTGGTGTGTGGTGGGGTGCACACCCTTATACTCTTAAATTATTATATCATGCAATAATTCGTAGTCAGATTGACTATGGTTTATTTGTTTTAGACCCCTTTAATAAAGCAGCGTCAGAAAAGCTCAATCGAATTCAATATAAATGTCTTCGAATCATTCTAGGTGCAATGAGGTCTACTCCCACTAACGCACTCCAAGTAGAGTGTGTTGATCCTCCTCTTCCTATCCGTCGTCAATATCTCTCCGATCGATTTGTGGGCAAAATGTTACAGCTTTCTTCCCATCCTTTAAGGTCTAAGCTATCCGAGTTAGCCGACCTTATCCCTCATGACAAACCCCTACCATATGTACTTAATAGTTTCCTTAAATTTACCAATCTTCCTCATCCTCTGTCCTGTTCTCCATCTAACCCATTGTTTTGTACACCATACAAGGCTTTGGTTTATGCTCCTCGTATCATCACAGATCTTGGCTTGATCAAAGAAGATCCTGGCACCAACACAAAGTTTCAAGATATAATTCAACTCAATTGGTGTAATCATCTTCTCATCTACACTGATGCGTCAAAGCTCTCTAAAGAAGGCTGTGTTGGTGCAGCATGCTGGATCCCAAAATTCAAAATTATTTTGCAATTTAAATGTCCTCCCGAATCCTCTGTGTTTGTTTACAGGTGAGGCTGTTGCTTTATTAGAAGCAATCCTGTTTGCACATTCCCATGACTTTAGACAGACGGTTATTTTTACTGACTCGCTAAGCTGCTTAATGGCGTTAAGGGGTAACCCATTTCATAGTAAATTAAGATCTTCAATTGTTTTAAGGATTCGTAAAGAATTGTACTCATGTTATCTAAAGGGTTTGGATATTACTTTAGTTTGGATTCCAGGGCATTCTGGAATTAGTGGGAATGAATCGGCAGACTCCTGCGCTAAGTTAGCTACACAGTGTGGCACTTTAGATCATTTCTCTAATTCGGCCCAAGATTTATTGTCCCTTGCATCCACTCATCTCGACGAATCCTGGAGTAAATTCTGGGAAAGATCAATGTCTCTAAAAGGTAAGTACTACGCTTCTATCCAACCTTCTATCCCAAAGCGACCTTGGTTTTTTTCTCAAAAATTTACTGAACGGAGAATTATATCGACAATTTGTCGCTTGCGTTTTGGGCATGCATGTACGCCTGTTCATCTGGCTAAGATCAGGGTCAGGGATCACTCTCTGTGTGAATGTGGCCTCGACGACGGTTCTCCTTCTCACATCCTTTTCTCTTGTCCTAAATTGACCCGTCCCTTATATGACATCCTTCCTTATAAAGTTCCCCGCCCCCTTAATGTTCAGTGTTTGTTAATGTTTGTGTTTAGTCCGTTATGTAAATTTTTATGTAAATATATTAAGAATAACAAAATTAAACTGTAAACTAACATTTTTGTAAAATAATAGTATAGATTTTAGTTTAGATTTAGATTACTAACCCTCTTGTTTATATATTGTATATATTTTTTTTTTTTTGTATTGTTATAGGTGAAGGCAGTATTTTAACTGGACCACTCTTAAAAACATGCATTTTTCTGTTGTGTAATATTATTTCTCTTTTTTTACCGTACAATCTCTTTCGTGAGTTCTCCATTCAACGTGACACTGGCGAAGTGATTTTGTGCTCAACTGGCACGCTCGGAACGCCATATTAGAAAGAACAGAACAGAACAGAACAGTCCTCGACCATTGACAAGTTAAATGTCAACTGTCAATATGTCAACCACAGCGAGTAAACATTAATTTATTAGTTTTTTTTTTTTTTCGCTGACGTTTGTTTTGGTTGACACACGTGTTCGTGAAAATATCTTTTTTTACTATTGAAAATGTTTATCTTACATAGTGGAAACAATATATAATAGTGTAAATAGATCCATACTAATAAGGTGATTGGTAATAGTAAGTAGTTGTGTTGTCTTATAGTTTAGATTAGTTTTAGTATATAGTTAGGTTATTTTATTTTAAGATGGATCCTGATCCTCCACCTGACCCCCCTGATCCTGGGGGGGGTTATGTAAATCCCACAGAACAAGTAGTGAATAGGAAAAGACAAGGAGAGGAAACATCCTCAAATCAAGATATAGTTAAAAAAACTATTATAGACCCATCCACCGCTACCCCTTCCATCCAAAATGTATGGATCCACCCTGCCATGTCCGAAACTCCAAAATCCTATATTAGTACTGATAAAGGTCCGTTTATCGTGTATGTGTCAAGGGAATCTCCTGATCCATCTGCAGGGACCTCTATAAGAGCCATTAAATTTGGTCAATTTCTCCATACTAATAAAATCACTGATATAGTTAATGATGGAGTTAAAAATGTTGGTCGCAATAAAATCAGTGTCCAATTTACATCTGCTGATGCAGCAAATAGATTTTTGAATAATCCTGTTCTTAGTCTATGTAAATATGTTTGTGTAATCCCGACATTTAATATTACAAGGATGGGAATTGTAAAAGGAATTCCCGTTGAATGGTCTTTGGAAGAGTTTGTTGGCTCACGAATATTCCCTAGTGCGTGCGGAGAAGTTATAAAAGCAAGACGAATGAACCGCAAGAATGTAAGTGAGGGTGTAGTTACATGGGTTCCAACTCAAACTGTTGTAATTACTATACGTGGCCAACAATTGCCTGAAAGAGTATTCTCCTATAAATCTGTCCTTAATATTGAACTTTATAAATATCCTACAATCCAGTGCCTTAATTGCTGTCGTTTTGGTCATGTTAAGTCACAGTGTAGATCAAAGCCAAGGTGCTATAGGTGTTCCCAGTCTCATACTGGTGATGCATGTGACATCCGGCAGGAAAATTCAACCTGCATCCATTGCACAGCTAAACATTTTGCAACTGATAAAGGGTGCCCTGAGTATGTAAGACAACAGAACATTAACTCGGTTATGTCGCAAGAGTGTATTTCCTATATGGAAGCATCCTCTCGGTTTCCATCTGTCCAACGTTCCTATGCAGATGTTGCTAAGGAAATGTTTTCACCTCCTATTTTCACGAACCTCCAATCCCAACAAAGCAGACCTGCTGCTTCTTCCCCTAAATCCTACTCTAAAACAGTTTTCCAAGCTCCCCGTCCCCACGCTCCTATGGCAAAGGGATACAATAGACAAGCTCACCAGTCCATTATTAGCAGTTGTTCCTCATCCCTTCCTAATGGTTGTGCACTTAATCAAGGTTCAGACAGTTCAGCAGAATCTACAAAGGATCTGTTGATTGCTTTGACTGACACTCTTGTGAGCATAATCTCAACTGCTGATGAACTTCCTTTACCGTCCAACGTTGCCCAAAACCTTCTCAAAATCTTCAATATCCTTTACAATGGCTCCACTATCCTTCCTACAGTGGAATAGTAAGAGTATTCGTGCTAAAAAGCATGAATTACTTTATATTATTTCTCTGCATAATCCTGTCATTATTGCCCTCTCAGAGACGTGGCTGGTGCCTGACTCCCGATTCAGGGTGCCAGGTTTCGCCTGTTTAAGGGAGGACAGAAATGACGGGTATGGAGGTAGTGCTATCCTCATCCAGCACTCTTCTCCATATTCCCGTATTCCTCTCCCTTCTCATAGTCAACAGTTGAATGCTGTTGCTGTGAGAGTCCTTGGTATTTCCTTCCTTTCTGTTTACATCCCCCATCCTTCCCCTTCCATCTTTTTACAGCTTAAGTCTATTATCTCTTCGCTTCCTAGCCCTGTGGTGGTCCTGGGTGATTTTAACACCCATCACACTTTGTGGGGGTGTTACTACTGTGATGGATTTTCGCCTTCGTTGCTGGACATGATTGATGATGTGGATCTCTGCATTCTCAAAGATGGATGGATGGATCACCGACTCGTAGGGTTAATCCAAATCAGAACCCTAGGTCTGCTATTGATCTTTCCTTATCTTCTCCTTCTCTTGCTTCCCAACTATCATGATCTGTACTTCCATCTACCCATGGTAGTGACCATTTCTCGATTTGCTGTCCTTAAATAATAGACTTCCTTCCACTCCTAGTCCTTCCCTTCCCCATAGATTTAATTTAAAAAAGGCCAACTGGAACGAGTACGCCGACTCTGTGGATTGCATGTTGTGCAATCTTTCTGAGTCTGGTAATTATGAGAGTATCTTTGTTTACTATGAAGGGTTTGTCTCTGCTATTATGTCTGCTGCTGACCTACATATCCCCAAATACCGCTCCATTCAGAATTGGATGCATTTCAATCCCTGGTGGGATCAGGAATGCTCTGATTCTGTCCTTCGGCGAACATCTGCCGAGGAGTCATACGCAGCCTGTATGACTATGGAAAATTTTATCGACTACAGACGCAAGGATGCGAAGTTTAGAAATTGCATTTGGAAAAGGAAAAAACGTGGTTGGATAAGTTTGTGTGAATCCCTAAGTCCTCGTTCCTCTCCTTCCCTTGTTTGGACAAATGTTAAGAGATTTCGCCGATCTCTTAACAATGTCAGCAGTCCCAATTCCAATAATCCTTCTGTTTGGCTCAACGATTTTGCAAACAAATTGGCTCCTCCTTTTGTCCCATCCCAAGATTTATTTATATCCACGCCGGTTGAATCTTCGGAGGAAATGGATCTTCCTTTTTCCTTTGAAGAACTTAAAAACGTCTTAACGGATTTAAAGGATACCAGTCCAGGTGAGGATGGTATTCCTTACTCCTTTATTACAAGATTAAATGATAAATCTAAACACCATTTTCTAAACATGATAAATAAAATATTTCAATCAGGCAATATACCCAACTCATGGAAGTCCCAAATTGTTATCCCTATCCTCAAACCTGGAAAATGTCCTTCAGATTTTAATTCCTATAGACCCATTGCCCTGGCATCTACTATATCTAAGATTGTTGAACGGCTTTTGAAAAATCGACTGGAATGGATAGTGGAAAGTAGGAATATCTTAGCGCCCTCTCAGTTTGGCTTTAGAAAGGGGCTAAGTACTATTGATAGTTTCAGTATTCTTACTACAGATATTCGACGAGCCTTTGCCAAAGGAGAGTATTTGGTTGGTGTCTTCTTAGATGTCGCATCTGCATATGATAATGTTCTTCTTCCGGTGCTCAGGCAGAAATTGCATCAGCTGAGTATTCCGCCGAGGATGTCCCATTACATATGTAATCTGCTGACCGGGAGATCGGTATCTGTAAGACGTCCGCTTCTTACTATACCTTCCAGACTTGTCTGGAAAGGTCTTCCTCAAGGTTCAGCTCTTAGTCCGCTGTTGTATAACATATACACACATGACCTTGAATTATCTGTTAATAATTTCTGTAACATCCTTCAGTATGCTGATGACATCGTCCTCTATTACAGCTTAAATTCTGTGGAGGACATAACTTTTTGTTTAAATACTGCCTTGCACTATCTTAACCAGTGGCTCTCTGAGCATGGCCTGGCATTGTCGGTAGCTAAATGTCAAGCGGTCGTGTTTACAAAAAAGAGAGTAATTCCAAATTTTAAAATTCTGTGTGATAATATTCCCATTCATCTAACAGAAAACGTCAAATTTTTAGGCATAATACTTGATAAACGATTGAACGGAGTTGCTCATGCTGAATATCTCAGCAGGAAATGTGAAAAAGGCATTAATGCTTTGAGAGCTGTGTCTGGTGTGTGGTGGGGTGCACATCCTTATACTCAAAAACTGCTGTACAATGCTATAATTCGCAGTCATATTGACTATGGATTATTTGTGTTAGACCCCTTTAATAAATTACCTACTGAAAAATTAAACCGAATACAATATAAATGTCTTCGGATTATCCTAGGTGCCATGAAGTCTACTCCTACCAATGCATTGCAGGTGGAGTGTGTAGATCCTCCACTTCCTATCCGCCGACAATTCCTTTCTGACCGATTTGTGAGTAAAATGTTGCAGCTGTCTTCCCATCCTTTACGGTCTAAGCTATCTAAGCTAGCGGATCTCATCCCTCAAGGCAAACCTTTACCATACCTGCTTGATAGCTTCCTTACACTTACCTCTCTCCCTAATCCTTTGACTTGTTTTCCTTCTAATCCACTATTCCTTACACCGTATAACGCCCTAGTTCATTCTCCTTGTATTATCACAAATCTTGGCCTAACCAAGGGGGATCTTGGCACCAACACAAAATTTCAATCCATAGTAAATGAAAATTTTTCAAATCACATCCTCATCTTTACAGATGCATCAAAGCTTTCAAAAGAAAGCTGTGTTGGTGCAGCTTGCTGGATACCAAAATTCAAAATTATATTACAATTAAAATGCCCTCCCGAATCATCTGTGTTCACAGGCGAGGCTGTTGCTTTGTTAGAAGCAGTCCTGTTTACACATTCCCACAATTTTAAACAGACGGTTATTTTTACTGACTCACTAAGCTGCTTAATGGCCTTAAAGGGAAGCCCATTTTATAGTAGATTGAGATCTTCAATTGTTTTAAGGATTCGTAAAGAATTGTACTCTTGTCATCTAAAGGGTTTGGATGTTACTTTGGTGTGGATTCCAGGACATTCTGGAATCAGTGGGAATGAATCTGCAGACTCCTGCGCTAAATCAGCTATTCAGTGTGGCACATTAGACCATTTCTCCAATTCAGCCCAAGATTTGATGTCCCTTGCGGATATTCATCTGCATAAGTCCTGGAATAATTTCTGGAGTGAGTCAAAATCCCATAAAGGTAAGTATTACGCCTTTATCCAACCTGATATTCCTAGGCGACCTTGGTTTTATTCTCAAAGGTTTATTGAACGGAGGATTATTACAACAATCTGTCGCTTACGTCTTGGGCATGCTTCTACTCCTGTACATCTAGCTAAGATCAGGGTCAGGGACCACTCTCTGTGTGAATGTGGCCTGGACGACGGCTCCCCTTCCCACATCCTTTTTTCTTGTCCTAAGTTAACTCGTCCTTTATATGATGTCCTTCCTCATAAAGTCCCTCGTCCTTTAAATGTTCAGTGTTTGTTAATGTTTGTGTTTAGTCCTTTATGTAAATTTTTATGTAAATATATTAAACTTAACAAAATAAAACTTTAATTAACACCCATGTAAAATATTATATATTACTAATCTAATGTGCTGTGTGTATATTGTAAATTTGTGTTTGTTTTGTTTTAGGTGAAGGCTGTACTTACACAGGATCTCTTTTTTTTACATGTATTCTATAATTGTGTATATTTATCTTTTTTATTACCGGTCAATTTCCTTCGTGTGTTTTCCATACAACGTGACATTGGCGAAATGAATTGTGCTCAACTGGCACGCTCGAAACGCCATATACCGAGAAATCAATCAATCTATTATCAGTTTGCTTTTTCGCTGACGTTTGTTTTGGTTGACACACGTGTTAGTGAAAATATCTCTTTTTAGTGGTCCTTATTTACTTAGTGGAAACATTATATAATAATGTAAATAGATCAATAATAATAAGGTGATTGGTAATACTAAGTAGTTGTGCTGTTTTATAGTTTAGATTAGTTTTAGTTTATAGTTAGGTTATTTTATTTTAAGATGGATCCTGATCCTCCACCTGACCCCCCTGATCCTGGGGGGGGTTATGTAAATTCCACAGTTCAAGCTGTGAATAGAAAAAGGCAAGGTGAGGAAACATCCTCAAACCAGGATATAGTTAAAAAAACTATAATAGACCCATCCACCGCTACTCCTTCCATCCAAAATGTATGGACCCACCCTGCCATGTCCGAAGCCCCAAAATCCTATATTAGTACGGATAAAGGTCCCTTTATTGTGTATGTGTCAAGGGAATCTCCTGACCCATCTGCAGGGACCTCTATAAGAGCCATTAAATTTGGTCAATTTCTCCATACTAATAAAATCACTGATATAGTTAATGATGGAGTTAAAAATGTTGGTCGCAATAAAATCAGTGTCCAATTTACATCTGCTGATGCAGCAAATAGATTTTTGGCTAATCCTATTCTTAGTCTATGTAAATATGTTTGTGTAATCCCGACATTTAATATTACAAGAATGGGTATTGTAAAAGGAATTCCCGTTGAATGGTCTTTGGAAGAGTTTGTTGGCTCACTGATATTCCCTACTGCATGCGGAGAAGTTATAAAAGCAAGACGAATGAACCGGAAGAATGTAAGTGAGGGTGTAGTTACATGGGTCCCAACTCAAACTGTTGTAATTACTATACGTGGTCAACAATTGCCTGAAAGATTATTCTCCTATAAATCTGTCCTTAATATTGAACTGTATAAATATCCTACAATCCAGTGCCTTAATTGCTGTCGTTTTGGTCATGTTAAGTCACAGTGTAGGTCAAAGCCAAGGTGTTATAGGTGTTCCCAGTCTCATACTGGTGACGCATGTGACGTCCGGCAGGAAAATTCAACCTGCATCCATTGCACAGCGAAACATTTTGCAACTGAAAAAGGGTGCCCTGAGTATGTAAGACAACAGAACTTTAAGTCGGTTATGTCGCAAGAGTGTATTTCCTATATGGAAGCATCCTCTCGGTTTCCATCTGTCCAACGTTCCTATGCTGATGTTGCTAAGGAAATGTTTTCACCTCCTGTTTTCACAAACTCCCAATCCCAACAAAGCAGACCTGCTGCTTCTTCCTCTAAATCTTATTCTAAAACAGTTTTCCAAGCTCCCCGCCCCCACGCTCCTATGGCAAAGGGATACAATAGACAAGCTCACCAGTCCATTATTAGCAATTGTTCCTCATCCCTTTCTAATGGTTGTGCACTTAGTCAAGGTTCTGACAGTTCAGCAGAATCTACAAAGGATCTGTTAATTGCTTTGACTGACACTCTTGTGAGCATAATCTCAACTGCTGATGAACTTCCTTTACCGTCCTACGTTGCCCAAAACCTACTCAAAATCTTTAAAATCCTCCACAATGGCTCCACTATCCTTCCTACAGTGGAATAGTACAAGTATTCGTGCTAAAAAGCATGAATTACTTTATATTATTTCTCTGCATAATCCTGTCATTATTGCCCTCTCAGAAACGTGGCTGGTGCCTGACTCCCGATTCAGGGTGCCAGGTTTCGCCTGTTTAAGGGAGGACAGAAATGACGGGTATGGAGGTAGTGCTATCCTCATCCAGCACTCTTCTCCATATTCCCGTATTCCTCTCCCTTCTCATAGTCAACAGTTGAATGCTGTTGCTGTGAGGGTCCTTGGTATTTCCTTCCTTTCTGTTTACATCCCCCATCCTTCCCCTTCCATCTTTTTACAGCTTAAGTCTATTATCTCTTCGCTTCCTAGCCCTGTGGTGGTCCTGGGTGATTTTAACACCCATCACACTTTGTGGGGGTGTTACTACTGTGATGGATTTTCGCCTTCGTTGGTGGACATGATTGGTGATGTGGATCTCTGCATTCTCAATGATGGATCACCGACTCGTAGGGTTAATCCAAATCAGAACCCTAGGTCTGCTATTGATCTTTCCTTATCTTCTCCTTCTCTTGCTTCCCAACTATCATGGTCTGTACTTCCATCTACCCATGGTAGTGATCATTTCCCGATTTTGCTGTCCTTAAATAATAGACTTCCTTACACTCTTAGTCCTTCCCTTCCCCATAGATTTAATTTGAAAAAGGCCAACTGGAACGAGTGCGCCGACTCTGTGGATTGCATGTTGTGCAATCTTTCTGAGTCTGGTAATTATGAGAGTATCTTTGTTTACTATGAAGGGTTTGTCTCTGCTATTATGTCTGCTGCTGACCTACATATCCCCAAATACCGCTCCATTCAGAATTGGATGCATATCAATCCCTGGTGGGATCAGGAATGCTCTGATTCTGTCCTTCGGCGAACATCTGCCGAGGAGTCATACGCAGCCTGTATGACTATGGAAAATTTTATCGACTACAGACGCAAGGATGCGAAGTGTAGAAATTGCATTTGGAAAAAGAAAAAACGTGGGTGGATAAGTGTTTGTGAATCCCTTAGTCCTCGTTCCTCTTCTTCCCTTGTTTGGACAAATGTTAAGAGATTTCGCCGATCTCTTAACAATGTCAGCAGTCCCAATTCCAATAATCCTTCTGTTTGGCTCAACGATTTTGCAAACAAATTGGCCCGTCCTTTTGTCCCATCCCAAGATTTATTTATATCCACGCCGGTTGAATCTTCGGAGGAAATGGATCTTCCTTTTTCCTTTGAAGAACTTAAAAACGTCTTAACGGAAGGATACCAGTCCAGGTGAGGATGGTATTCCTTACTCCTTTATTACAAGATTAAATGATAAATCTAAACACCATTTTCTTAACATGTGTGGGCTACTCCCTCTAATTCTAATTTATTTATTTAATATTTAATTATATATTTACATGTCCCATATTTATTTATTAATTTAAAATCGCTTTATTATATTAATATTAATTATTTCTAAAACAAAATTATTTATTTATTTCCTATACAAAACACACAACTCTCATATTATTTAAAAACTTAATTTACTATAATGTAATTGCTACATTAGGCGAGCGGCGTCATTTTAGTCAACAGGTGATCGTTAGCGTTAGATCGTCGCTAGACGCAAATCACCAGCCAGTGAGTCGCAAACGTCCAACTAACGCGGATCCCTTGTCGCTCGCTATTTTATCGGCCATTTAATTAATTACGTCACTATTTTCAACGTTCTCATATTTTAGCTATTCACTCTTACTCCTTCTCTATTCTTTATATGTGTGGACTATTTATGTGTGGACTATTGTTGTAAATGCAATAAATATTTTGTGTAGTAAAAGACTATTTATTTTTACTAATCACCGCACCAACCACTAAACTGGTGACCCCGAACAGTGCACATAATGAGTGATAGCAGTGAATCCGTTAAAACCGCCGGTTCAGGTAACGACGACCGCGCGGACCACGTCACCGTCCGTCGCACGCGTAAGGTGCGTGTGCCAAGTGAACGACACGATTCGTCGTTGGGATGTCGGAATAATTTTAAAATTCCACAAATTTTCTGCGGACGATCCTGAGATATGGTTTGCGTTATTAGAAGGACAATTCAATAATTATAATACAGGGTGAGTCATATTGAACTTTCCGATTTCAATAAGGTGTGTATTAAAAACAAAGCGACATGCAGTAAAAATTATTTTATTGTTTGAAAGCACATAACATGCAGTTTTAATTTAGTTGGTTTTAAAAATGATATCCTGTAAATGTCTACCTCCATTGACCACACACTGCTGAAGCCTTTCCCGGAAGTTGTCCATTACTCGTCGAGTCATATTCAGCGGAATAGCATTGATTTCTTCCGTGATTGCAGCCTTCAGTTCATCGATGGTTCGGGGACGATGCGTGTACACCTTTTCCTTCAGGTAACCCCAGAGAAAGAAATCGCAGGGGGTTAAATCAGGTGATCTCGGCGGCCACCCAACGTCACCTCGCAAAGAAATGAGATGACCGGGAAACATTTGTCGCAGGATTTCCATTGAACGCCTGGATGTATGGGCTGTAGCACCATCTTGTTGGAACCAGATGTTATCGTTGTCATGATTCTGCGTTAATTCCTCCAATTTCGGTTTCAGAAAAGTTTCAAGCATGTCGCAATACCGAGCAGAGGTAACTGTGACGACTTGACCATCTTCTTCAAAAAAATAGGGACCCCACACACCAAACTCTGCAATAGCGCACCACACTGTCACTCGAGGGCTGTGAAGTGGTCGTTCGTGTAGGTTTCGTGGGTTATTCTCAGCCCAGTATCGAAAATTCTGTTTGTTGACAGTTCCGGCGAGGTGAAAATGTGCCTCATCACTGAAGATCAAAACAGCAGTGCGGGGGATCTGCTGAATGTCGCGGCATAAATTTGTTCGTGTGTCTAAGTCTCTAACTGTTAATTCTTGCACTACCTGAATCTTGTATGGGTGAAATTTAAGGTCTCTATGCAGTATTCTGCGGACACTACTGAAAGATAATCCTAGTGAAGCGGCATGTTTCCGAACAGAACGCCGAGGGGATTGTTGAATTGAAGCCCGCACTCTATCCACGTTTTCCGCTGACGTTGACGTCCTAATTCGGCCTTGTGGTCTTGTTTTTAATGCTGATGATGTTGCTCTAAAATTTGATACCCAATTTCTGATTGTTGGTCCAGTGGGAATGGGATCACGTCGACCAATAGCAAAATGTAAACGGAACGCACGCTGTGTTGTGATCACGTAGCCGCCATTTTTAATAAACTCTTCAACTACGAACGCACGATGTTGTCCCGACCAAGCCATTGCTCACACTAAAACTGCATGTCATGGCGCGTCTAATGACACCATCCCCACCCTTCTACTCCTTCCCTTCTTCGTGCAACGTCCTTCCAAAACCGGAAAGTTCAATATGACTCACCCTGTATTACCAACGACCATGCTAAGTACACTCATGTCATAACTAACCTGGACATGACGAATGCGAAAGCGGTAAAAGATATCGTCATTAACCCTCCAACGGAAAATAAATATAAGAAAATTAAAATGGAATTAATTCGGCGACTTACTGCTTCTCAAGAAAAGAAGGTTAAACAATTACTCACACATGAGGACCTTGGGGACAGGAAGCCCTCGCAATTTTTGCGACACCTTCAAGACCTAGCAGGACCTTCGGTGCCGGAAGATTTTATTAAGACGATTTGGTGTAACCGTTTACCGAAAAATATTCAAACCGTCCTTGCGTCTCAAACTACCCACACCCTAGAACAATTATCGGATTTGGCAGATAAAATACAGGAAATTACTTCACCTTACAATGTTGCATCAACATCGACTACTGCGCCAGTACATCCGCCCAGTGAGATTGCTGAGCTTAAAAATATGGTGGAAAAGTTAGCACTGAAGTTGGAAGAACACACTCGGGCTGCGTATCGTCCGAAGGCTCGCGGTTCATCACCTCATCATCGTTCCACTTTGCAGCAAAGGATAAGGTCGCAATCTAGTCACCGAAAGTACCCCATTTGCTGGTACCATGCAAAATTTGGGTCTAATGCAACAAAGTGTGTAAAACCATGCGAATTTGGCAAAGCGGGAAACTCCAGGGGCAGTCGCTGATGGCGACTGACGATTGCCCCTCCTCTGCGAGTCGCCTCTTCGTGAAGGACCACTCTACAAAGCTAAGTGGATTTCATTCGTCCGGCGCTTGCGCCGGGAAACAGTACAGGGCGGTTGCCCTTCTTCTGCGGTGTCTCGCGGCGGCTATTACGATAGCCGCGTCATTGGGGGATGGCCTGGGAGCCAAGGGGGAATCGGGTTAACTGGGGGGTCAACTGGGGGGGGGGGGGGAGTCGTGGTGAAGGGATGAGCTGTGTGCCCCCTGGGCGGTCAGCCAAGCCAGGTGAGACTCACGGTTACCCGTGAGAGGCCCAGCTTAGGCGACCAGCGACCGAAGGGGCAGCTCAGGAGGCGGAGTTAGGTAGGGTGAGGATATCCCTTGGTAGGCGCATCTTGTCCGGTGGCCTGGAATGCCATGGCGCGATGTCCTGGAGATGTGGGTGGTCCGATGCATCGGCGCGGCTGTATGCGTTGCGCGCGAGCCGGCCGATGTGTACCTCCAGGCTCTCTATTCTGAGGTCGCGCTGGATGGTGGTGTTCCGAACGTAATAGGGAGCCTGGGTGACGCGCCGGAGGGCGACGTTTTGGACCACCTGTAGGACCTTGCGCTGGGGCGCACTTGCGAGCGCGTACCAGGCCGGGGCGGCGTATGTGAGGTGTGGCCTCACGTAGGACTTGTAGAGGGCAAGTCTCGTGCGCAGCGGTAATTTCGAGCGCAGCAGCGGGCGGAGGTGGAATAACGCCACCTTGGCAGCAGCAGCGGCCTTCTTCACCTGCCTGGACATCTGCAACCTCCTGTCAATGGTTACGCCCAGGTAAGTGATCTCCTTTCTCCAGGGAACCTGCTCACCCAGCAGGCGCAGCGGAGGAGGGAATCTCAGGTGGCCTCCAAACAAGATTGCCTGGGTTTTAGCCACGCTGAGGGTGAGCCTCCACTCCGACAGCCAGCGGGGGAGCAAGTCGAGTGCTCGCTGGAGTTTGGTGGCGGCGTGGACGGGCGTCAGGCTCTTCGCGAGCAGGGCGATGTCGTCGGCGTAGAGCGCCAACGTCGAGCCCTGCTCTAGCGGGATGTCATCCGTGTAGAGGGCATACAGGGCAGGGGATAGTGAGCTGCCCTGTGGTACCCCGGCGGCGATCAGGTGGCTGCGGGAAACTGCACTCTCCACTCTGACGCGAAAGGTCCTGCCGTCGAGAAAGGCGGCTAGGACGGCGACGACGTGGTGCGGGGTTCCGGTACGGAGAATCTTCGTCAGAAGGCCTGGGTGCCAGACGCGGTCGAAGGCGCCGGCGACGTCCAGGAAGGCTGCACATGCACTCTCCTTCCTATTGGCTGCTGCTGCGGCGAAGTGGATCACTCGGGCCACTTGGAGCGTGGTTGAGTGGCCACTTCGGAAGCCAAACTGTTCGGGCCGCGGTTGCAGGTGCGGCTGCAGGAGTGGGAGTAACATCCTCTCGAACAGTTTGGCGATGGCGTTCAGAAGCGTGATGGGGCGGTAGCCCTCCGGTTTCCTATGATCCTTCCCTGGCTTCGGGATCATCACGACCAGACCCTCCTTCCACGCCCGGGGGAAGTAACCCAGGCGCAGAATGGCGCTGAAGAGTCTGGCCGTTGCTGCAGTCAGTCGGTTGTCGAGATGGCGTAGGGCGCTGTTTGTGATTCCGTCTGTTCCGGGAGCCTTCCTGGGCTTGAGGCCCCGGATTGCCTTCTTCACGGCCGAAGGTGAGAAGAATGGTGGATCAGGAGCAGTGAGGGCCTTGAGTGAGGAGAGGCGCGTCTTCACCTCCTCTTCGACCTCGGCATGGAGGACTGGGCACTCGCTGGGATTCGGCTGGAATTGGGCCGCCAAATAATCCGCCAGCATGTCGGCTCTCTCCTCTGAGGAGTATCTCAGGGAGCCGTCTTGATGGAGTAGTGGGCGGGCTGGAGGCTTCTTCTTCATTATTTGGCGGCTGAGCTTGTTCAGTGAGGGGTAGTCCTCACATGCCTTGGAGATCCGCTCTTCCCATGTGTGGGCCTCTCGGTCGCCAAGGGCGACTCTGACTTGGTCAATAAGCCTGTTCAGCTTGGTTTTTGTGGCAGGGTCCCTGTTTTTCTGCCACAACTTGCGGGTTCTTCTCTTCTTTTGGATGAGATCTTCTATCCACCTGGGTGTGGGAGGGAGTCCGCGCTGGCTAGGTGGAGTGGTGGCAGTGTCGATGGCGTCCTTGATGTTGCCCACTATGGCGCTTTCAAGGCGGTCGATACTTGCTGCGTCGATGAGGGGTTCGTTGCATGGGGATTGCATGGAGTGGAGCGCGCCCTCAAAGCGCTCCCAGCAGATCCGACCACCGGACGGCGGGCCCCTGGCGAGGGTCGGCCTGCCCTCAAGTGAGACAAGGACAGGCTGGTGATCGGATCCGAAGGCGTCCGATATTACTTCAAGGTCTATTGCATCTAACCCCCTGTGCACGACCAAGTCGATCGTCGTGGGGTCGTGTCTGGTGTTGTCGGAGTAATGTGTGGGCTCGTCAGGGCCGTCGATTTCGTAACCGAGCCTTTGGGCGTCGCGGTACAGGTATCGCCCTGCCTGGTTGGTGGAGCGACAACCCCAGGCGGTGTGGTGCGCGTTCCAATCGCCCGCGACCAGAGTCGGGGTGCTGCTGGTGAAGTGCTGCTGTACCACGTCGACGGCCAGGCGAGTGTTGCCCGGCCGGTACGTAGCATAGACCCTCAGTGGTTTGTCGTCGTGATGGATTTCGACACCCAGTGATTGGAGTGACTGGGTGTCGATGACGGGCAGCGGATGCACAACCAGATTCTTGCGGGTCGCAACGAGGAGGCCCCTGAACGCGTTCTCACCGGTGGCGTCCAGCCGCAGGACATGGTATCCTGCGATGCTAGCGGAGAATGCCGGGTGCAAGTGGGTTTCATTCACCAGCGCGACGTCGACGTTGTGTTGGCGCAGGATATAGCGGAGGGCGGGCATCTTCCTTCGCAGCCCCCGGGCGTTCCAGTATATGATTCTCAGTTTAGATGTGAATGGTAAGCAGGTTCTTCATTCCTTCCATAACACACTGGACAGGGTCTTGACCTTCCCTCAGAGCGAGGAGAACGTTTTTGAGGGTGTCAAGAGCCCTGTCGATGGCAATGAGTGCAGGCTGCGCCTTGGCCTGCGTCTGCAGTGTGCTTGTTGTGGCTGCGGTGGTGCCTGCAGCGGGGGCTGCGGCTGCGGGGGTGCGTGTAGTGGGAGGCGGGGGGTTGGTGGACGAGGCACCGGCCTGCTCCTGTTGCCTCCTCGTTCTCTTCCCTCCCCTTTTCTTTGGCCGTCTTCCTCCTTTGTTAGAGGGCGGGTTAGCGGGTGCCATGAGGTTGGTGGCCTCATTCTCCGCTTCCACCGTGTTGTCGTCCATTCTGGGGGCGGCGGCTTTCTTCGCCCTTCGTGCTGTGTCGGCTTGGGAGAGGGCTACAGTGCCGGCCCTCTTGTTGCGCAGTTCGCGTTTGAACTGTGGGCAGGCGGTGTGGTTGGCCGGGTGCGCGCCGCCACAGTTCGCACAGGTAGCTGGTACTTCGAGCGGGCGCGGGCAGTCGCGCGCGAGGTGTTCTTCCCCACACCTCACGCAGGCCAGGCGTCGGTGGCATCCGTGGCTAGAGTGCCGAAACGCCTGGCAGCGATGGCACTGCGCCGGGCCCCGCTTACTCCTCCAGGGTTCTACCTTGATACCCGGCATGTTCAGTAGTTCAGTAATTTGGTATATGCCGGGTATCAGATTCGGGGTGTTAGTGAGCGTCACGTGGAAGATGCATCCAGGCCGGCCCTTCCTCGCCTTGATCGGTCGGGCGTACTCGGCCTGGAAGCCGAGTTCTCGGAGAGCTTCGCTTATCTCGTCGGGAGTCGTCGTGACCGGCAGCCCTCTTATGGCAATCTTCCTACTCTTTTCCGCCGGTAGAGCGTATGAAAACCACGAGATTTGTTCCGACTTCTCCAAGTCGGAGAGATACCGCTGGATTACGCGGTATTCTTCAACGGATTCCGGTGAGAAGCGAACACCCTTGCCAAAGGGGCGCGCGTTCGGGGCACGTCCTAGTTTCATCTTTAGCGCCCGAAAGTGTTGAGTCCAATTCGGGAGCTCTTCTACCACTAGGGGCGGGTAGCGTGGCGTTTTTGGCGGCTTCGTAGTTGCTGGTGTTGCGCTGGGTACCGTTGGGATGTTGGTATTTGAACATTATATAAATTATAATGTTCAAATACCAACAATACATAATTTATATAAATTAATCACAAGTACAGCAAGATGACATTACATTTATCACCACATGAACTATGGTATGGTAAGAAACCACGTCTTGATCATGTCAAAGTTTTTGGATCAGAAGGATATGTTCATGTCCCTGATAAAAAAAGAAAGAAACTGGATAAAAAGAGTAAAAAAATGATTTTAGTAGGATATGACCAGTATAATTATAGAATGTTTGATATTGAAACAAAGAAAATAACTATATCAAGAAATGTAAGATTCAATGAAAACAACATGACTGTAACTGAAAATGGTAAGAAAATCCAAATAATTTCTATTGAAGAACTACATGAAAATGGAACTACTCAAACTGAAGAGCCAATGAGCTCAGAACAGCAAATTTCAGTGGATCAGTCTAGTCCAAGAAGCTTAGAGCAAACTCAAAGTGATGACAGTTTGCAAAGTTGTTATGATGAGAATGATGAAACTTATGAGCCAAGTAGAACTTTGGAAGATATTGAAGAACGTAACATTACACTGAGACCAAGACGAAATAGAATTCATGAGGCAAACCTAGTAGAGTTCAATACTCCAATAACGTTTGAAGAAGCCATGCAGTGTAATGATAGTGATAAATGGAAAGAAGCTATTTTAGAAGAGCTGCAATCCCATTATGAAAATAATACTTGATCCATAATAAAAAGAGACAATCAGAAAGCTATCACCTCTAAATGGGTATTTTGTATAAAAAGAAATGAAGATGGAAGCATAGATAGATATAAAGCTAGGTTATGTGCTCGAGGATTTGCTCAGGTGAAAGATATTGATTACAAGGAGACATTCTCACCGACGGTAAGGTATGACTCCATTAGAATTTTATTAAGTATAGCAGCAAGAGAAAATTATGAAATAGAGCAGTTCGACGTGAAAACTGCCTTCCTGTATGGAGAGCTTGCTGAGGATGTGTATATGGAAGTCCCCGAGGGTGTCAAGGCTGCATCAGGAAGCATATGTAAGTTAAATAAATCATTATATGGTTTAAAGCAATCATCTCGTTGCTGGAACAAAACGTTCAAGTCGTTTTTATTAACTTATGGTTTTAAAATGTGCCATTGAGATAATTGCATCTTTGTTGGTAATTTCCAAAATTATAAAGTCATTTTGATATTATATGTTGATGATGCTTTATTATTTTCAAAAAACAAACCTGTTTTATCTGCTATAATAAATGATCTGAAAAATGTTTTTAAGATTAAAGTGTTGAACTTGTATTCTTTTGTTGGCATGGAAATAAGTAAATTGCCTGATTGCATAATTATTCATCAAAAACGGTATACAGAGCAAATAATAGAAAGATTTGGTATGTCACAGGCAAATCCATGTAATACTTCTACTGATAGTAATGTTATTTTGACTAAAAATGAAAACATTGACTTTGTCCCTGATTTTCCTTATAGAGAAGCAGTGGGAGCATTACTGTTCCTGTCGTCTGTTAGTAGACCAGATATAGCTTATGCTATTAACATAGTAAGCCGGTACATAAACAATCCCAGTAAAGACCATGTTAATGCTGTAAAAAGAATAATTCGTTATCTAATAAAAAGTAAAGATATGTGTATAACTTATAATTATAGATCTGAATTAGTGGGTTTTTGTGATTCAGACTTTGCAGCAGATTTAGACTCGCGCAAGTCAAATACAGGATATGTGTTTATGTTCAATGGGGGGCCTATTACCTGGGCCAGTTGGAAACAAAATACTGTGGCATTGTCTACCACTGAATCTGAATATATGGCAGCTAGTGAAGCAGCCAAAAAATTTTATGGCTTAGACAACTTTTGTATGATATTGAACAGCCACAAAATTCAGTTACTCTGTTTATTGATAACCAGAGTGCCATTAAGCTTATACATAATCCTATCACAAAAGGTCGAAACATATCGATGTACGATATAATTTTATAAGAGAAAAAGTTGAAGAAAATATAATACAAATAAAATATGTAAAAAGTGCATGTCAACTTGCTGACTTTCTCACAAAATCATTGCCTGCAGCAAAGTTTGAAATTAATAGAGATAGTATTTTAAATAAATTGTAACTTTTGAAGAAGTTTGTGTAAATTTTTATAGACTTTGTACTATAAAATTTAAGTGGGAGTATTAAAGTTAAGTTTTTGAACGAAAGTTTTAGTTCTTAAGTTGGCCATCGGCGCCACTATCTTTGTAAGAGAACGTGATTATACTAAATTGAATGTAATTGTTGTGGAGAAATAAAAGTTTTTCTTAAAAGAAATCTTACAGTTTATTTATAATAAAAGCCTAAATCTAATACTGATCATCAGCTGATCAGCCAATCAGTTTTGCTTTTCATGAGAGAAAAGCAAACTGTTCGCCTCGTCAGTATCGCTATCTCGATTACATTTCGCAGTTCACCACCGATATCAGACACATTTCCGGTAAGGACAACGTTGTCGCCGATACATTGTCACGTATCGATGAACTGCAAATGCCTATCGACCTCCACTTGCTCGCTTCTTCCCAAAGCTCAGATCCTGAGCTTAATCAACTTCTAGATGGTGATTCATCGCTCCGCCTAGAAAAATTCCCACTCCCTAACAGTCCAACTATGCTCTATTGTGATGTAAGCACAAAGACACCCAGACCTTTCGTTACCAAAACATTACGAAAATCGCTCTTCGACAACTTACATAACCTAAGCCACCCTGGTGCCAATGCTACAGCTAAGCTAGCGCAGCGCAGCGCTTTGTCTGGCCACCTGGCCATATCATAAGGACAATCCTTACGAATACCTATTCGTAAGGATTGTCGAGAGTGGTCTCGAAAATGTCTAGCTTGTCAAAAAGCTAAGGTGCATCGTCACGTATTTTCACCCTTAGGCACGTTCGATTTACCTCGAGCGAGATTTGCTTTCATTCACGTAGACATAGTTGGACCCCTACCCCCATCACAAGGCTATCGCTATTGTCTTACAATAGTAGACCGTTTTACACGATGGCCTGAGGTGATACCAATGTCAGATATGACAGCTGAAACCGTTGGCAAGGCACTTATATCATGGATATCCAGATTTGGATGTCCATATGATATAGTGACTGATCGTGGTCGGCAGTTTGAATCCACGCTCTTCCAATATCTTGGAAGAATGATTGGATTCAAACATCGCCGTACAACCGCGTATCATCCAGCCTGCAACGGTTTAGTGGAGAGATTTCACCGCCAGCTGAAGGCATCTCTCATGTGTCATGCGGACAGCAATTGGTATGACACACTGCCTTTAGTTCTTTTGGGAATCAGGAGCTCATTCAAGGAAGAACTTCAAGCTTCTTCCGCTGAGCTTGTTTATGGAGAGCCGCTACGGCTTCCGGGAGAATTTTTCCACCCCACACCTCCACAAAGCACAGATCTTTCTGACTTTGCCACCCGAATACGACATTTCGCTTCCCAGTTGCGACCGTCACCAGCTGCACGACACAGCAAAAATAAGATTTTTATATTCAAGGATCTGAGTTCGTGCAGCCATGTCTTTCTCAGGAATGACTCAGTTAGAGGTGCATTACAACCTCCTTATTCTGGTCCTTTTGAAGTTTTGGAGAGAAATGATAAAAAATTTACAATCATGGTTAGGAGCAAACACGTGACTGTATCGATCGATCGCGTTAAACCTGCATACGTACTTGCAGATCCAAATCCTACTCCTCCCTACAGCCACAAGCTCAGTCCAACTCCCGATCCCTCTTCAAATCCTCAGACTCCTGCTACTACAACTCGGGAAGAAAAAAAAACCCCTCTCTGGACGCGTAGTTCGGTTTCCTAACTACTTTCGCCCGTAGGACGCTCTCTGGGGGGGAGTGATGTGGGCTACTCCCACTAATTCTAATTTATTTATTTAATATTTAATTATATATTTACATGTCCCATATTTATTTATTAATTTAAAATCATTTTATTATATTAATATTAATTATTTAATTACGTTTGCGGCAGTCGAGGGATTGAAAAAAAACCGAATAATTATTAATTATATATTAATACAATTATCTTAAAACTAACGACTGCTTTAATCGAAGTGAGAATAAAGAGTGTTTTTAACTTCTAATAAGATATAATTACGAGAATTAAAACACAGGTGCATTGGACAATTCGAAGAAATCGCTGGGTGGTCGCCCGAGATCAGGCGAGTCACTTTGGTACGTCAGCATATTCGTAGGGTTAGGGTTCCGTAACTCCTCCACCCCTAGAGAGGCAACTATTTGAGAATGTTGAGTGAAAAAGTTGCCGGAGTACTCGCTTCCTTAGGATCTTCTGGGTTATCTCCATTTTCTTGTACTTTTTATATTGTAATAAAATGATGAGTGCACCTGCACTGAATAATATTTCGTATACTGGTATGGTTGTATGATATACTGTAGAATCCTTTTCGTGTTCAATGTGTAGCGGTGATTGCATCACAATTTTATCCTTGATTCTATGGAGTCCATGAAGATTTATAGATGATATATTAATAGTTGTATCTGATGATTGAGTTCTACTTGGCAGAGATACCAGCTGCTATGTTTCGGGCATTCGGCCTCTATGTACAAGAATGAATTCTCGTTTGTTGCAATGAAAGGAGAGGATGGGATAAGAGCCTGTGATTTTTTTATTATTATTTACTACTAATAACTAATCTATATAACAAAAAAAAAATATCTTTAGAAATAATAGGAAATCGGAATATAAAAACTATTTTCTTATTAGCATAGTAAGAAGCCGGTTGAATTATAAGAAACTAACTTAATATATCTATACTAATCATAGAATGGTGCATGCTTGATGCATGTATAAAAGCTAAACTATTTTCTATTCTTAATAATTCGTTCCTTAAATCGTCTATGTTTTTACTTAATATTACTAATAGTTGGCCAAATTTCGCATATTTAATTAAAGTCAAACCATTATTCATTTTGTTAGAAAGTATTAACATTAAGGTACTATTAATTTTACTTTGATTTTCTACTAGTTGAGTAAAAACGCTATTATATTTAGTGATCCATTCTTTGCTTATGCTTAATTGATTATTAATTTCATTTGTAATTTTATCTTGATTACTTTCTAATAATTTTATAGCTTCGTTATACTTTAAAGCATCAGTATAGTCTAAGTTCCCTGTAATACTTTTTATAACTCTTCCGAGTCCATCAATGATTCCTCTTTTAGATCTAGTGGGTTGTAAGGATTTAATTTGAAGTAATATCTCGTCTAATTTGTTAAGCAAGTTATTTATCTGTATTTCATATACTGAACTGAACTGGATTTTATAATTGTGTGAATGATTCTGTAGACTGTGTGTGCTATCTTTTTATATTTAATGTCCGCGAATTTAATGTCCTGAAGATGTACCAGGGGTAGCATCGCAAACACGATGATCCTGTAACAAATTTGCTTCTTTAGGGATTCGCTTTAGTCGCGATTTTGCTATAGGGCCACGTCTCTTTTTAGTGTAAATATGTATGGGTAAATCGACAAGGACAGTGTCTTGTGTATGTGTATATCTAGGGGCTGTTTTCTGTCTTTCAGCTAATGGATCGGGTACATATTCTATCTCAGGTTCGCGTGTATTATTTCTATTTTCAATAAGGATCATTCGGTCACTAAGGGATGATTGGTTAATGATGTCGTACTCTTTTTTCATCCGCTCTTTATAGGTCTGTAAGTATTGTTGTAACATTTGTCGAATGAGGTCAATGTCAAGACAGTCTCGGGGGTCAAAATGTCCATTTAATAGATCAAAAGGTCTATGAAATTTATTAAGAGGTCTATCGTGACTACTGTCTGCCGTTAACGTAGAGGAGTTAGATCGATGAGAGGCGGTTATTGTTGACGAGTTTAATTTTCCAGGAACCGATACCGTAGAGGAATTTGATACCCTGCATAAGGTATCAGATGGATTGCCTAATAGTGAATTTAATTCATCGATTTCGTCTATTAATGACTTTGTTTCTTTTGTATGTATTTCTATTCTAGAGAGAGCGTCCGCGTTAGTATTACTCTTACCTTTTTTATATATCACTGTATAGTCAAATTCGCTTAATCGTAAACGCCATCTCGTAAGCCGTGAATTTGGCTCCTTCAGGTTCATTATCCATTGCAATGGTTTATGGTCTGTAACTATTTTAAATTTCCTACCAAATAAGTAAGGCCTAAAGTACTTTGTTGCCCAGACTATAGCCAATAATTCTTTTTCTATGGTACTATAGTTTTGTTCACTGTCGTTAAGGGTCCTAGAGGCATAGCAAATTGGTCTATCGGATCCTATAGGGCCTTGTGATAAAATAGCACCTATAGCCACATTGGATGCATCAGTTGTGAGGTTAAATTCTTTATTGAAGTCGGGGTATTGAAGTATTGGGTCATTTGTTAAAACGGTTTTACACTTTTCAAAACTAGATATGTATTCGTCATTTAAAATAATTTTCCTACCTTTTTTTAGACGGGTTTTGTTAATTTTGCGAAGTCTGGAATAAATTTACGATAATATCCAACTAAGCCTAGGAATTGTTTTATTTCTTTTGATGTTTTCGGTATGGGATATTTTTCTATTGCAGCTATTTTTTCGGGGTTAGGTTTAACTCCGTCTGCACTTATAATATAACCTAGAAAAGCTGTCTCTCGTTTTAAATATTCTGACTTATCCATTTGGATTTTAAAGTTGGATTCTCGAAGTCTCTGGAAGACTTTACTTAAATTTACTATATGCTCTTGTAAGGATGTACTAAAAACAATTATATCATCCATATAGACTAGACAAATAGAGTTTTGTAGGCCTTTCAGCACATCGTCCATCACTCGCTGAAAGGTCGCCGGAGAATTTTTTAATCCCATGGGCATACGAAGGAATTCATAATGTCCATGTTCTACATTAAATGCCGTTTTATGTATGTCCTGAGGATCTGTTTGTACCTGATAAAATCCGCTGGCTAAGTCTTAAGTCGTAAAATACTGACACTTTCCTAATTTATCTAATACGTCGTTAATGTTGGGGATAGGATATTTATCGTCTATTGTTTTTTCGTTTAATTTGCGAAAATCAACAACGATTCGCCATTTTCTTTTACCGGATGCGTCGACCTTTTTAGGCACAACCCAAATAGGTGAGCTCCATGCCGAATTAGAGGGTCTTATTATTCCTTGATCGAGCATTTGACCTATTTGTTTCTGTACTTCCTGTCTATGAACATATGGGTATCTATAGCTTTTTGTGTGGACGGGGACTTCGTCGGTGGTTTTAATCGAGTGTTTTAACTTATTTGTAAAAGTAAGAGGCTCGCCTTCTAGATAAAATACGTCAGCGTATTGGCTACATAGTATTTCTAGATTTTTCCGTTCCTCAACATTAAGATGCTCTGTACGAAGTCGCGTCAGAACGTCTTTTACACGTTGCGATTGTTCATTGCATCTAAAAGTGATATTATTAATTTCTGCATAGACGGCTCGGTCCATTGAGAATATTACGTCATTCCTACTAGGATTTTTAACTTCTACGATACCTCTGCTATTCTTAACGGACGTAAGGCATTCACTAATTATGCAATTTGAAATTTTTTGTTCTTTTACGTATGCTTCGCCATCGTGCATATTAAAAGGAATATTTAATAATTTTGATTGTCCTGCTGGGATTATATCTTCGTATAAATTTACATTACGGGAGTCATGTACGTAAATGGGGTTTGAAGCAGTCTTGGTAATAAGTGTTTTATTTTTATAATCTATTACTGCTTCCCATTTGTCTAACAAATCGGTTCCTATGAGTCCATCGAAATAGTCATGAAATTTATATACATAAAATGTTATATTACGCGGGTCATTAAATTCGTTAAAGCTTGGTATAGTTATTGAATAATCACTTCTAGTTTTGGCATGAACATTACATACTTCGAATGGATCGTAGTTTAGAGGAAAATTATTAAGATATTTTTCTACAACAGTTGGACTCAAAAAGGATTGATTGGCTCCTGTATCGATTAATCATTTTAATGGTGGCGATAATATTTGAATATATGGAAGGTGACGTTGCGTATGTAGATTAATTTCTATTTTAAGGTGTCGGACTTGGAGATTTTCTGAAAATCCTGCTCATTATCGTCAGATGTAATCTCATTAACGGTTTCTATTTGTGACGTAGTGGGATTATCGGTATAGTTTTGGGGATAGGCATCATAGTTATAGTCATAGTCATGGTCATAGGGGTATTCTATGTATTCGTTACTGTTATAATACGGTTCAAAGTCTGTATAATAATCGTACGAGTCGTAATCGTCTTCAAAGTTATTAAAATTTATTTCCCTTGATTTAAAATAATTTCTCGGGGGAGGATTACCGTATTTTAGCCAATTATGTCCTGTAAGTGTATGCTGTGTTGGTGGCAGTGGTCGAGACACAAAGTGGCTCACACCGCTCATGGGTCTAAGAAATCCATTGCCTTGATTGGGCTTCTGTGTGTTACTACTTCGAGGCGGTAACTTAAACGTGTGACTGTTAGGGTTGTAGTTCGGAGGTGGTGCACCGAACATTCTTTGTGTGTGCGTGGGTAGTCTAGGGTGTTGGTGTTCATTATTAAATTTAAAAGGCTGTGTGTTAGATCTATTTTGGTATATAGGTATACTTAGTGGAAATGCGCGTGGTGCGAATGTGTGGTGAGTAGCGTTAGGTCTAGCGGTTACGGTTTTGTTAAATTTTGAAACCTCGTAACGGCTGTGCATGTACATAGTATTAAGTTCTTCATGTACATATTCCAGAGCTTTTTCTATAGTTGGTGGTCGCATACAACGAATGCGGGATCCTAATGGTTCTTTAAGACCACGAACATAGGCCTGCATTGTTACTTTTTTATATAAATCGCGCTTTGCTTCGATAGTGGTGGATAGTGTTTCATGTAGTGTAACATAGGTCATTAACATGCTAAACAAATTTTGACAATGGTCATAAAATTCTTGAGGGCTTCTATTACCTTGTGTGGCTAAGGAGAGATCATTGTATAGGGCAGTCTCATCCCTTTGGTCGGAAAAGTTATTAATTAAAAGTGTTTTAATACCTAGCCAACTATCGGGTATTCCGTTTGAATTAATTTTGCTTGCTGCTGTGCCCGTTATCTTATTTAAAATTCCATTTAACAAACATACGTTAGAAAATTCACTACCAGGTAATTCACTAAGATATTGGATCGCTAAATGGTCACAAATTTGAATAAATCGAGTTAAAATATTTGGGTTCCCGTCGAACTCCGGGACAAGGCGGAGGGCCTTAAATATAGTGTCCGGATCGTGAGACATGTTAACTAAATTAATTAAATTAGAATGACTACTATCTAAATTTAATTTTTTTATTTCTTCCGAATTAATATTTCTTAATCTATCTATACTTAACCGACGGGCCTGCCTAGATGGAGGCTCTCGGGTCCTAGATGTGTTAGGATGGAAAATTTTGGTAAGTTATGAATAGGAAGGAGCAACACGAGAACAATTCTTATGTACTCACATAAATTGCATTATCTGGTCTCTTCTCAGTTGAATCGAAGGCTGGATTCTACTCCCGGCTGCCACAGGTCCGTAGATTCTGGATTCTCGAACGGTGCTCGATAGCCACCCCGGCGGCACGCGACGCGATGACAATTATCGAGTAATTAATTTAAACCGATCGCGAACCGGCCCGCGAAAATCCTACCGACTGCGCCAATTACGTTTGCGGCAGTCGAGGGATTGAAAAAAAACCGAATAATTATTAATTATTTATTAATTATATATTAATACAATTATCTTAAAACTAACGACTGCTTTAATCGAAGTGAGAATAAAGAGTGTTTTTAACTTCTAATAAGATATTATAATTACGAGAATTAAAACACAGGTGCATTGGACAATTCGAAGAAATCGCTGGGTGGTCGCCCGAGATCAGGCGAGTCACTTTGGTACGTCAGCATATTCGTAGGGTTAGGGTTCCGTAACTATTTCTAAAACAAAATTATTTATTTATTTCCTATACAAAACACACAACTCTCATATTATTTAAAAACTTAATTTACTATAATGTAATTGCTACTGTAGTGGTCATCGCGACCTTGAACGTTTGACCCACTTTCTGTCGCAAGACTCACGCGGCGAGCGCTGCGCGTACGCCGGTGACCAGTCCGCATAGCTACCGCGACACCGAACGCACGCCCCTTTCGCGCTTCACGCTAATTCGTTATCCAAGTTATTGTATTGTGTTTGAATAAACTCTATTTGTGTTCAAATATCGTGGACTTATTATTTCAAGCCTTAATAATAGTTTTGCATAATAACTTAACCATAAAACTATATTGGTGACCCCGTAAAGAACACGTGTGCGCGTCGCGTATTTAAAAGATGGCGAACGAAGCTAATGATAATGGCGGCGGAAGCCAAGTGTGCAAAATCGGTTTGAAGATACCTCCATTTTGGGCTCAAGAACCTGCGCTGTGGTTCGCTCAGATCGAAGGGCAATTTATTATATCGGGAATTACATCGGATTCGACGAAATTCTACCACGTTGTTGCACAATTAGACCAACAATTTGCCGCT
Source organism: Heliconius melpomene rosina (assembly GCF_056956725.1). NCBI lineage: Eukaryota > Metazoa > Arthropoda > Insecta > Lepidoptera > Nymphalidae > Heliconius > Heliconius melpomene. Next base: position 268,787 of record NC_140409.1, read on the forward strand.
GAAGTGAAAGACGTCATTACCGATCCACCCTCAACTGGCAAATATGATAAGCTAAAAATAGAATTAATAAACCGTTTATCCCAGTCGCAAGAAAAGAAAGTGAAGCAATTATTGGACCATGAGGAATTAGGAGACCGTAAACCATCGCAATTTTTACGGCATTTACGGACATTAGCTGGCAAATCAATACCGGACACATTTTTACGGACGCTGTGGTCAAATAGGTTACCTCATGGCATTCAGACGGTGATTGCGGCGCAGACAGGTTCCTTAGAGGAAGTGGCAGAACTGGCTGATAGGGTCTATGAGATTGCACCTCCCACACCAGTAGTCTCAAGAGTGGATCCAGGTTCTAGCAGCAGCACGAGTGGACGGCTACTGCTGGTACCACAGTAGATTTGGTGAACGGGCCAGCAGATGTACAACGCCGTGTACTTACCGAACGGCATCGGCGTTAAACGCCAACGGCAGCCGGAAGTAGCGGCGAACGACTGCCACAACGCACCTGGCCGCATATTTGTTACTGATAATGTAACTAAAATGTGTTTTCTTGTAGATACAGGATCTGATCTTTGTGTATATCCACTTCGAGCTCTTCGTGAAACACGCGCCAGGGTGAACTATGACCTGTTTGCTGCAAACGGATCGCAGATAGCTACTTACGGCTGGGTACATCTGCAATTGAGCATTGGCCTGCGACGCACATATAGGTGGAGGTTTGTCGTAGCTGATATAACAAAGCCAATTATAGGTGCTGATTTTCTCAAATTTTATAACCTGCTTGTAGATCTGAGGAACTACCGCTTAGTAGACGGCCTTACCTTACTGTCTACGCTGGCTCGTCCAGCAGGAGAAAAAGCAGCCGAGGTCGCTTCAGTCAAGGCAGTGTCGGGTGAAAGCAAGTATCACCAGCTACTTCGTGAGTATCCTGACATCACTCGACCTGCAGGGACTCAAAGTGAGGTAAAACATAATACTACTCACCATATACGCACAACTCCTGGACCACCTGTATCCTCCCGCCCACGTCGACTTCCACCAGATAAGCTGAAAATTGCTCAAAAAGAATTTGAGGATATGCTGATGAATGGTACGGCACGTAGATCTGACAGTGCCTGGGCATCACCCCTACACCTGGTTCCCAAGAAGGAGAACGGTTGGAGACCTTGCGGGGATTACAGGGCTTTGAACTCAAGGACGATACCGGATAAGTATCCCATCAGACACATCCAAGACTTCGCACATCAACTCGCCGGCAGCAAAGTGTACTCAAAGGTTGATTTAGTAAAGGCGTACAACCAAATTCCAGTGAATTCCGCGGACATCGAGAAGACAGCGATCACCACTCCGTTCGGACTGTTCGAGTTTCCTTTTATGACCTTCGGGTTAAGAAACGCGGCGCAGTCCTTCCAACGCTTCATCGATGAAGTTCTTCGAGGTTTACCATTCTGCTACGGATTCCTAGACGATATCCTGATTTTCTCCGAGTCAGAAAGTCAGCATTATAGTCACCTGCAACAATTGTTCAAGCGCTTGGCAGAATATGGAATACTCGTTAACACCGCCAAGTGCGAGTTCGGCAAGTCACAAATAATTTTCCTCGGACATGAAGTGTCAGCGGACGGCATTCGTCCTCTCGCAGATAAGGTACAGGCTATAAAGGACTTTCCGATTCCTAATACGGTGAAAGAGTTGCGTCGATTCCTCGGCATGTACAACTTTTACCGTCGTTTTATACCTGGTGCAGCAGAAGTTCAAGCACCGTTGAATATACTTCTTTCCGGACCGAAGACGAAATCTTCGCAAAGTATTACATTAACAGCTGAAATGGAAGATGCCTTCATCAAATGCAAATTAAGTCTAGCTAATGCTACTTTATTAGCTCATCCAATTGCAGATGCAGAGTTAGCAATGTACACAGATGCTTCTGACACTTCGATTGGTGCGGCGCTACAACAACGTACCGGCGGCTCGTGGAAGCCGTTAGCTTTTTTCTCGCGGCGTTTGTCAAGTGCCCAGAAGAAATACAGCCCTTACGACCGGGAGCTGCTGGCCATTTATGACGCCATTCGTCACTTTAGGCATATGGTAGAGGCTCGTACATTCACAGTTTATACCGATCACAGGCCGTTGACATATGTTTTCCAGCATAACCGGGAGAAATGCTCGCCACGTCAGTTTCGTTACTTAGATTTTATATCACAATTTACCACTGACATACGCTATGTGGCGGGCAAGGAAAACGTAGTTGCGGATGCCCTGTCGAGAATAGAAGCCGTATCAGTATCAATAGACTATGAGAATCTTGCACAATCTCAAGACAAGGATCCAGAACTGCAAGAACTTCTTAAAGATCAGACTACAGGACTCAAACTAATGAAAATAAAAACCACTGATTGGAATAGTAGCATCTACTGTGATGTTTCGCACCAGCCACGACCGTACTTGACAGCTGAGTTCCGAAAATCAATTTTCGATGCATTACATCGGTTAAGCCACCCAGGGATTAAGGCAACTGTCAAAGTGATAACACAGCGGTTCGTGTGGCCTGGAATAAAGAAAGACTGCCGAGATTGGGCAAAGAAATGCACAGATTGCCAAATTTCCAAAATTTCCCGCCATACCCATTCTCCTACTTCCACTTTCCAGACTCCTTCCGACCGTTTCTCCCACGTCCACATGGATATTGTGGGCCCGTTACCGTTTTCTTATGGTTTCAGGTATTGCCTCACTGCAATCGACCGGTTTACGCGATGGCCTGAGGCGTACCCACTCGTCGACATCACCGCCGAATCCTGTGCCCGCGCTTTCATCGCTGGCTGGGTATCCCGCTTCGGCTGTCCTCACAAAATCACCACTGACAGAGGGCGGCAGTTTGAGTGCGAGCTATTTCGTACTCTGACCACCATCTTGGGTACACAGCATCGACCTACCACGGCATATCACCCTGCTTGCAACGGCATGGTGGAGCGTCTTCACCGTCAGTTGAAAGCTGCCATCATGTGTCACTCAACCACCAGCTGGACAGAGGTACTTCCCCTGGTATTATTAGGGATTCGAAGCGCCTGGAAGGAAGACATAGGGTCGTCCGCAGCAGAACTTGTCTACGGCGAGCCACTCCGACTTCCTGGAGAGTTCTTCGTGCCAGCCAATGACCAGACCCTGGATTTGACAGATTTTACATCTCGTCTTCGTCTCCATATGGCGCGTCTGGCGCCAAAACCTGCAAGTAGACATCAAAATAAAACATTTTACATACCCAAGGAGCTGGCCACGGCAGAATATGTTTTTCTTCGGCAAGATGCTAGTCGACACTCGCTGGAACCCCCGTATACTGGACCCTACAAGGTGCTAGAGAGGAAGGAGAAGACTCTCAAGTTGGCTCTGCGCAACAGGACGGTCACTGTTTCCATTGACCGCGTCAAACCAGCCTATATAGCCAAAGACGGGTTAGAAGCAGAAGACATTCTTCAAAAGCATGCTGCTATCACACCAGCTGCAACTCCTGGCTCGGAAGCTGCAGTGAAGAGGACGAGAAGCGGCAGGATAGTCAGGTTCCCCGATTACTATCGCCCTCCGTAACCTTCGGTCTCAGCGGGGGGGTAGTGTAGTGGTCATCGCGACCTTGAACGTTTGACCCACTTTCTGTCGCAAGACTCACGCGGCGAGCGCTGCGCGTACGCCGGTGACCAGTCCGCATAGCTACCGCGACACCGAACGCACGCCCCTTTCGCGCTTCACGCTAATTCGTTATCCAAGTTATTGTATTGTGTTTGAATAAACTCTATTTGTGTTCAAATATCGTGGCCTTAATAATAGTTTTGCATAATAACTTAACCATAAAACTATACTACATTAGGCGAGCGGCGTCATTTTAGTCAACAGGTGATCGTTAGCGTTAGATCGTCGCTGGACGCAAATCACCAGCCAGTGAGTCGCAAACGTCCAACTAACGCAGATCCCTTGTCGCTCGCTATTTTATCGGCCATTTAATTAATTACGTCACTATTTTCAACGTTCTCATATTTTGCGGTATACTCATATTGCGGTTATTATCGTTATAAATTGTTTTTTTGTAATTTTGTTTATGAATAAATTATATATATAAATTTTGGTGGGTAGGTGCAAAAGTAGTAACAGCTGTTTGTAGAGCTCTCTAAATTTTATTATTTTAAAACTAATTTCTACATATAATTTAATACATTAAAGTTATGAACTAAATTTACTTACCTGCCAGCAGTGATTATCCTATAAAAATATCCAGGAATTTATAAGAATAACATCAAAACTACTGACCTTGTGTGACCTTGGTGAAAATCATTTTTTAATAAAACTTTAAGTGTTTATAATGGAATCTATCAAGCACTCCATAGAAGATTTGACACAACAATTCAATTCCCAAATGGCAGAGTTCCAAAAACAATTGAACTCAACACATAACACAGCAAGTCCAACAGCGAGCATAGCAGTGCAATTCAATTTATTTAAATCTTTTGTGTTGAACGCTCTTGAGGGTCTCCAACATCAAGTTCTACTCCTTACTAAACAGTACGATAATTTTGAAATGCGTAGCAGAAGAAAAATCTTGTTAGTGCATGGCGTTGCTGAGGATAAACAAGAAGACACTGCTTCGCAGGTGATCCAAGTCCTAGCCAAACATCTGAAAGTTCCAGATCTCTGTGTTGATGATGTCAGCAGATGCCAGCGCCTGGGGAAGATCTCATCAGGAAATCCTAGGCCCATTTTGCTTAAGCTTAGAGACCAGTCTATGAGGAATCAAATTTGGCACTCAAAGGCCTCTCTTAAAAGCACTGGTATTACTGTCTCCGAATTTTTAACCAAATCTAGGCACGAAGCATTCATGGCAGCGCGACAACGCTTCGGAATCTCTAAGTGTTGGACCAAGGATGGAATTATAATTGTCATTGGTCCAGAAGGCAAGCGACATAGCGTAGTCTCGTGCTCCGAGCTTGATAAAATCACTCCTAATCCTGATGCCCGAGGTCAAGTCAATCCTGCTCCTGCTACGGTCAAGAATCCAGCTATAGCCAAACAGGTCGCCCGCACAAAGAGAATCGTAAAGAAGTAACTTTTAATGTTTTTCTTTTTTTATTTTCACATATATCTTTAGTACTCTCCTCTTTGCTTATATAATTATTAGCCTTTTTTTATATTTTTTTTTATATACCTTTATATTCATATATAACTCTCTTCATTAAAATTGTTATTGTACCCACAATGTTTTGATAATGCTTATTACTTTGTATTTTGTAAACAAATATCACAATGACAGCTGACACTTGTCGGCTGTATGACCATAGATGGCGTAACAAAGTTCTCACTAAAACCTATTTCGTTACACGTTAATCGTTTACTTATTTATATTGTTTTTTTTTTTTTTTTATATTATTTTGTTTATTATTTATAATATAAAACACTGCCAGCAGGTGAATGAAGTCTAAACTAACTTATTACAATTGTTATAATATCTGTTAACATATTACTGTATATATATATATATATTTATAACTGTATCTGAAAAGCTTATTTTGTATACATATAGTTTATTTATCTTATTTTACGAATATTATTATTTATATTATTATTAGTATTCTTATTGATTGTATTATTATATTAACTTAAAACTATATCTTATTTTGTACATATATATATTTATACATTTATTTATTATTATTCTATTTATTTTTTTTCTTTGAACTTACACTTGTCTTTTGTTTGGCGTAGTTATGCATACTAATGACAATGTTAGTAGTGATAGTATAAATAGCGACAAACTTCACCAGTGCGATTCTACAGAATCCGATTGCAGTCTCCATAGCATTTCTGATCCTCTCAGCTCCCTCCTAGAAACCAAATTTAATAATTTCCCAAAAAATTTTAATGTTGTCCACATCAATGCGCAAAGTGTACCAGCCCATTACCCAGACATGCTCGACTCATTCAGCTTAAAAAATGTTCACGCTATCCTTATCTCAGAAACATTCCTTAAGCCGAGTTTGCCATCCACTGCATATGCTCTGCCTGGTTTTCACCTCATACGTAATGACCGGACTGAAAAAGGCGGAGGTGGAGTAGCGATTTATCTGCGTAGTCACATCCCCTTCTCATTACTACATAAGTCGCCGTCTGAATACTCAAATTCTTCGGAGCATATCTTGATAGAAGTCCTCTTTGGAACTCTTAAAGTTCTGCTTGGTGTTTTTTATAGTCCCAGCTTACACATAAATTATTTTGACTCACTTTAGGATCTTTTAGATAGATATGTTCCTGGAGCGGATCACTCTATCATTATGGGTGATTTTAACACTTGCTTACTCAAGGATGACTCACGTGCAGCTCGGTTAAAAAATATCATTAACAGTTCCAACTTAAACATTCTTCCCACGAACCCTACCCACTTATTTCCTGGTTGTACCCCATCTCTGTTAGATCTTATGATCGTCTCATCAACTGAACGTCTTGCTACTTTTGGACAAATATCAGCGGAAGCATTCTCTTATCACGACCTCGTTTATCTATCGTATAAAATACGTCCGCCTAAGCTAAAGCCGACGGTGGTGATGCGCAGATGTTTTAATAATATAAATAGTGAGAAGTTATAAATAGTGAGAAGTCATATTAGTCTTTGACACGGCCTAAATAATACTCCTTCACGCAAGTTCCGCGAAAATATCTTATTTAAAATTATTTCCACTCACAATATCTAACAACGGCTTCGAAAATTCAGTGTATAAAGTGTGTTAATATACATTAGTGATACAAACATTGCAATTAAAATGTGTATAATATCGTAAATAACGCAATAATTACTTAGATTTATATATTAATTTTTTTTGTGACAATTTGTGCGGTCAGTTGAATATTTCACTGCCACAGTGGTCAGAGTGCATCAGCGATCGAATCTCACGGTTACGCGCTAAGCAGAAGAACCATTATCGTATGCAGAGCTTTCGTCGAGACGTATGACGTACCCTAATCACTTCGTCATAGATTAAGCTCTGCAGATAAGACACATGTAAGAACAAGCAAGCATTTGCATCTGAGAGGACAACATTATTATCATATTATTTACTCAAACTTATTAAATAATAAAAATGTCACGGTCACAATGGGGTTGTTGTTTACCGGAAGCAGGTAATAATGATGAGTCTATAACATGTTCAAAGTGTAAAAAACGTTATCACTTTGCATGCATATTTCTTGACGCAACACTAGCTAATACAGATACGGGTTGGAGCTGCCCTGAATGTTGTCGTAATTCCTCTAAGAATGTAAAAAAGGATCACACTCCTATTCGCAATGTATCTACTGTGAGAGGAAGTAAAAGACCAGCACTTCAGTCTCCGCCTACACCGGAAAATCGCAGCATAACTCGGGATGATTTACGTGATGCAATAGAAGAAGTTATGAATCAAAAAATGCAAGAATTATTTTCTAAAATGGAAGATAGTATTAGCAAAATTATTGATAGAAAGATAAAACCATTAGAAGATGATATAATTGAAATTAGAAAGTTTTTGAATTTCACTAACGAGAATTATGAAGACATGAAAAATAACATTGATGCTTTTAAGGTCAGAATATCTGAGTTGGAATCTGAAAGAGATGAGCTTGGTTCTACTGTTAATTCTCTTAATCAAAGAATCAATCAAATAGAACAGCAGTCGAGACAGAGTAATATAGAGTTGCAATGCGTGCCGGATAATAAAAATGAAAACCTAATTAAGATAATTTGTGATTTAGGAAAGATTGTCGGTTGTCAACTAAAAGAAAATGATATACTGCGCTGCACCCGCACTGCAAAGCAAAATCAAAGCTCTCCACGCCCACGATCAATAATTGTACAATTGTCAACACCAAGATTGCGAGACGAGCTTCTTGCTGCGTCTATTAAATATAACAAGGGAAAATCTGTAGAAAATAAATTAAATTCTGCACTACTGGGATTGCCTGGAATTAGCAGACCGATCTTTGTCTGCGAACACCTGTCTCCCATGAACAAGGCTCTTCACGCGGCAGCCAGGAAGAGAGCGAAGGAAGCTGGATACAAGTATGTCTGGATTCGGAATGGCAGAGTGTTTTTGAGGAAAAGTGATGAAACCGAATTTATCGTAGTGAAAAATTTAGATATATTAAAAAACATTTGATAATTTGTTTATTTTTAAGTTTATTTAACTAGTTTTTAGCGGTGTTGGTATGTTATTGTCCAGTTCTCTCTTTTTAAAATTCGATTCCAATATAAAATTGTACTATCAAAACTCACGTGGATTAAGAACCAAAACACACAGCTTTCTTCAAGCGGTACTTTGTAATAATTATGACATAATCGTTCTCACAGAAACGTGGCTTAACGACTCGGTTTCTTCCAGTGAGCTTTTTGACGAGAGATATGTAGTTTATAGAAGAGATAGAAGTAACGCCGAACTAATTCACAAAAATGAAGGTGGCGGAGTCCTTGTAGCAATTTCCAGACAAATACACTCCAAACGTATATTTCATTGGGAATCTAAACTTGAAGACCTCTGGGTCATTATTGAAATTCCGATATCACATTCTTTACGTCGGGTTGCTCTCTGTGTAGTATATTTGCCTCCTCCGGTGCATAGTTCAATGTTGGATTACTTTATAGATAATTCTCGTCTTGTTCTCGAAGATTGTGATTGCAGCTGTATCTTAGGTGACTTTAATTTACCTAGTATTAATTGGAATTTATTGAATGATACTTCTTGCGAATATAATGTGCCAGGTTTATGTCAACCTTTAATAGATTTAATTAACATATATGGACTCAAACAGCATAACAGTGTAGTTAATAAGTCCGACAGAATACTCGATCTGGTGTTATCTAATTTTCCAACTTGCATAGTCCGTCCTAGTCACTCAACCCTCAGTAACATTGACCAGTTACATCCTCCTCTGGATGTAGATATTTCATTTGTAGGGCAAACGAAGCTTCCGTTTAATCGCGAATCTTTCAAGTTAAATTTTCATAAAGCCGATTTCATTAATATTTTAAAAGAACTTAAAAAATGTGAATGGGTGCAGATATTTGGGGATGTTAATGATGTTAATGTTATTCTTTCTAAATTTTATAATACCATTGGCGCTATCATTGAAAAATTTGTTCCTAAACAAAAAATTAAAAAATCTCGATATCCACCCTGGTTTAGTAGTAACTTAAGGCACCGTTTAAAAGAAAAATACAACCTTAGACGTCGTTTTCAAAAATATAAAAACCCAATGGACGAACTAGAGTTGCAGTTGCTAGATTCGCGTTGTACACGTTTGGCCATTGATTGCTATAATAAATACATTAGTGACTCAGAAAAAAATATTTTAAAAAACTCGAAATATTTCTGGACCTACGTGAAAGCCAAACGAGGTGGCACGAGCTCTTACCCACTTCATATGACTGATGGATCGGTGACCGCCTCAGATGGTAAGCAAACTTGTGAAATGTTTGCGTCATATTTTGCATCAGTATTCATAAATAATACTACTCAAAACTCTGATTACAGAGATTCTTTGGAGTACATGGAAAAATGTAGTCGGTTTATAACGCTACCTATTATAGACTCTGAAACTCTACTGGGGAAACTCAAAAGTTTAGATGAAAACAAGGGTGCCGGCCCTGATGGGATTCCGCCCGTGTTTATTAAGAGATGTGCTATATACCTGGTAGAACCTTTATTAATTATATTTAATATGTCCTTGCAAACTGGCATTTTTCCGGCTGAATGGAAAAAAGCGAGAGTAGTCCCAATTCACAAAGCAAACAACGTGGATTTAATATCAAATTACAGACCTATTTCCATTTTATCAACTTTAGCTAAGGTACTAGAATCGCTTGTTTGTCCCTCTGTACGTTTTTATTTTAAACAAAGTTTGAGCATTCATCAGCACGGGTTTGTTCCTTCTCGGTCAACATGTACCAATTTAGTTGATCTCACAGAAAATATAGTAGAGGCTCTTGACTCTCACAAGCAAGTGGACGTTGTACGTTTTAGTAAGGCTTTTGATCGTTTGCCTCATGATTTATTGATACAAAAGTTATCTGCTTATGGCATTTCTGGTATTTTTTTACAATGGATCAAGTCTTACTTAGAAAACAGAACATTCTCTGTAGTAGTCAATGGCTTTCACTCTAATTCTCGGAAAGCAACGTCAGGTGTTCCGCAGGGGTCTCATCTGGGTCCAATCTTGTTCACCATGTTTGTTAACGACATACTTAATGCTATAAAATTTTCCAAAACTTTTATGTACGCAGATGACCTAAAATTGAGTAAAGTTATAGACACTGTACAAGATTCAATGATGCTTCAAAAAGATCTTGATGAACTTCTCAATTGGTGTCGGCACAATAAAATGGATCTCAATCCAAATAAGTGTTTTTTTGTACGGTATTCTCGGAAAAGAAATGTCATCTCATTTCAATATAGTATTGTACAAAATAACATTAAAGAACTTGAGCAAATCCGCGATCTGGGTGTATTATTTGATAAAAAATTAACGTTTGTACCTCACATTGAACAAATAGTTAACCGGGGCTCAAAACTACTCGGGTTCGTATTAAGGAACATTAAAGGTTTACGTGATAACAGAGTCCGGATACTGCTGTACACATCTCTTGTTCGCAGCATCTTAGAATATTGTTCAGTAGTATGGAGACCTCACTTTGCGAGCCATTCTCTAGTAATAGAACGAATACAAAAAAGATTCTTACGGTACCTATTATTCTCGAACGGAATTTCAAAAAAGATACTACCTTCTTATTGTCAGCAATTAAATCACTTCCGAATGATTTCTTTAGAAGAACGTAGAAGGCGGTTAGATATATTTTTTGTCTCTAAAATTTTTACCAACGGAATTGACTGCCCTCAGCTACTCAATAAGTTTAATATACGTGTACCAGCGAGGTTTCCCCGTAATATAATAACCCTCCTTTATCCCCCACCCCGGAAAACAGTGTTTGGGTCAAACTCTCCTGTTCCTAGACTTTGCAAGTTGGTTAACGAGTACAGTGACCTATTTGACATTAATGCTGATTCAACTAGCAAGATTCGATTAATATTGAACACCAAAAATCAAACATGCTAAAAATATATTAAATTTAACATTTTTTTTTTAATTTTCTTTTTTGTTTTGTGTTGTTTTCTACGCTTAGGAGTTTATTTTCGGTCTATTATAGCAAGATGTATCTACCTGTAAGTGTTTGTTACATTTAGTCTTAGTTCCATGTACTATGTATCTTTTTTGTATGTATTGATGTAAACAAATGTTGGTGGATCAATAAATAAATAAAAATAAAATAAATAAGTTCATGAGCGATCTGAGTCGTATTAATTGGGATTGCATATTTAGTTCGGATAATGTTAATGATAAGGTAAATATTTTTAATTCCCTTTTGATTGAGCTTTTTGATACTCACGCACCGCTAAGGCCAGTAAAAATAAAACATCTCCCTGCCCCTTGGTTAACTCAGGATATCAAGGTGCTCATGGCCAAACGTAATTCTGCGAAGTCTAAATATAAGAAAGACCCTACTGACGCTAATCTGCAAAGGTACAAAACACTGCGGAACGGATGTAACAAGAGTTGCAGAGATGCCCGACGTAATTATATCCAGTCGTCAATTAACAACAGCAATCCTGCAAAAACTTGGAAATTTCTGAACGTGATGGGAATAGGTGGACGGCGTACTAATAACACAGCTACCTTAAATCACTGTACGGATTTAGACTCGCTGAACAGATTCTTTACCACCGTCAATTTGATGGATAACAAAACTAAAATGAAAACCCTTCACTCACTATCATTACGTTCTAGTTCTTCGACTAATTCCTTCCTCTTCTCTCCTATCTCTGCAGCTGAAGTACGTAAGCATGTGCTATCTATTAAGTCTGATGCTACTGGATCCGATAACATAAGCCGACGCATGATCCTACTAACGCTCAACTTTATTCTTCCTACCTTATGTCATATCTTTAATTTCTCTCTTTCCTCTAGTGACTTTCCTGATGCTTGGCGACATGCACTTGTTATACCTGTTCCTAAAATATCCAATCCAACAACTTTCGCAAACTATCGTCCTATTTCTATACTCCCTTTCCTTTCGAAGGTTTTTGAGCGCATTGTACATGAACAAGTGTATCAATTCCTGCACAAAAACAATACCCTAACTCCTTTCCAGTCTGGTTTCCGTCCTGGGCATAGCACAGTCACAGCACTTAATAAAGTCTGTGAAGATATTAGATACGGTATTGACAACCAGCGAGTGACTGTACTCGTTTTGTTAGATTTTTCTAACGCCTTCAACACAGTTGACTACGATTTACTATTATCAATATTAAAATTCATTAATGTCTCCTCCAAAGCTACTGAATGGTTTTCTTCTTACCTTCACAGCCGCAAACAGAGCATTAAACTTGAAGGAAAACTTTCGTCAGTGTGCCATATCAGCGCTGGTGTGCCGCAGGGTAGTGTACTGTCCCCCTTACTTTTTTCCATATTTATTAACACTCTCGCTCCACACATAACGTCATTTCACCACCTATATGCTGATGATTTACAAATTTACACGACCGCCGCCATAAATGATATCTCTAGCGCAGTAACTAAAATTAATTCTGACTTACAAATAATCAGCACCTGGAGTAAATCGTTTGGGCTTTCAATTAATCCAAATAAGTCTCAGGTATGCGTGTTTGGTAACTCTAAGCAATTATCTAAAGCACTTTCTCCTCTCCCTCCAATTATGTTTGACAATGTTTGCTTAGAGGTTAGTGCGAGTGTTAAGAATTTGGGAATCAGGATGGACAGTACATTTTCCTGGTCGCCTCATGTCTCCGAGCTCAGCCGCAAGATTTTTTGTGCCATAGGTAGATTGAGAAGATGGAAGAATCTCTTACCTTTAAAAACTAAAATATCTTTAGCCCATACTCTCCTTCTACCTATACTAGATTATGCCGATTCATGTTATTTAGATGTGTCTCAGCAACTGCTTGGTAAGCTTGAGCGCCTTCAAAACCTTATAATAAGATTTATCTTTGGATTAAGAAAACACGACCATGTGTCACAGTACCGTAGTCAACTTAAGTGGTTGTCAATAAAACATAGGCGTTATTTACATTCCCTCACACTCCTTTATACCGTCCTTTACCATCCTATCACTCCACCGTACCTCAAGGAACGTTTCAAGTTTCTAGGGTCGGACACCCAACACTCCCAACCCCTCCGTTCCCGTAATAACAACTTCCTTGAAATACCTATGTGCCGCACGAAATGCTATGGCGATTCCTTTACTGTGATGACAGTAAAACTTTGGAATGAGCTGCCAGTGGAAGTGAGACGGTCCCAATCGGTTGGGATATTTAAGCGGCGTCTTAAGCAGCACTATCTCAAAGTAAATACCTGAATTGACATTTTTGCTTAATCCTTTTATTTATTTGTATCTTTATTTGTTACGTATATATACGTATATTTGGTGTATCTAAGTATGTATGTACGTATGTATGTATATATTTATGTATTTGTATGTATGCATGTATGTATATATTTGTTTGTATGTATGTATGTATGTTGTGTATTTATCAGTGTATGTATGTTTATATGATAAATAACGTATTTATATTTAATAGTATCATATTTATTATCACTTTTTGCACCTTTTCGCTGTCTTTTATGTAATAAGTCCTTTCAAATGGTTGCCTGTAAGAAATCGCTTTTAGTGATAAGGCCGCCATTGCACTTTGTATTGTCTTTCTGTAATTATTGTTACTCTACTGATTCTTTGTTTATTTTAGTGCAATAAAGTATTATTATTATTATTATTATATATATAAATTATAAATTATAAATTATATTTTAGCTATTCACTCTTACTCCTTCTCTATTCTTTATATGTGTGTACTATTTATGTGTGGACTATTGTTGTAAATGCAATAAATATTTTGTGTAGTAAAAGACTATTTATTTTTACTAATCACCGCACCAACCACTAAACATGATAAAGAAAATAGTTCAATCAGGCAATATACCCAACTCATGGAAGTACCAAATTGTTATCCCTATCCTCAAACCTGGAAAATGTCCTTCAGATTTTAATTCCTATAGACCCATTGCCCTGGCATCTATTATATCTAAGATTGTTGAACGGCTTTTGAAAAATCGACTGGAATGGATAGTGGAAAGTAGGAATATCTTAGCGCCCTCTCAGTTTGGCTTTAGAAAGGGGCTAAGTACTATTGATAGTCTCAGTATTCTTACTACAGATATTCGACGAGCCTTTGCCAAAGGAGAGTATTTGGTTGGTGTCTTTTTAGATGTCGCATCTGCATATGATAATGTTCTTATTCCGGTGCTCAGACAGAAATTGCGTCAGCTGAGTATTCCGCCGAGGATGTCCCATTACATATGTAATCTGCTGACCGGGAGATCGGTATCTGTAAGACATCCGCTTCTTACTATACCTTCCAGACTTGTCTGGAAAGGTCTTCCTCAAGGTTCAGCTCTTAGTCCGCTGTTGTATAACATATACACACATGACCTTGAATTATCTGTTAATAATTTCTGTAACATCCTTCAGTATGCTGATGACATCGTCCTCTATTACAGCTCAAATTCTGTGGAGGACACAACTTTTCGTTTAAATACTGCCTTGCACTATCTTAACCAGTGGCTCTCTGAGCATGGCCTGGCATTGTCGATAGCTAAATGTCAAGCGGTCGTGTTTACAAAAAAGAGAGTAATTCCAAATTTTAAAATTTTGTGTGATAATATTTCCATTCATCTAACAGAAAACGTCAAATTTTTAGGCATAATACTTGATAAACGATTGAACAGAGTTGCTCATGCTGAATATCTCAGCAGGAATTGTGAAAAAGGCATTAATGCTTTGAGAGCTGTGTCTGGTGTGTGGTGGGGCGCACACCCTTATACTCAAAAACTGCTGTACAATGCTATAATTCGCAGTCATATTGACTATGGATTATTTGTGTTAGACCCCTTTAATAAATTACCTACTGAAAAATTAAACCGAATACAATATAAATGTCTTCGGATTATCCTAGGTGCGATGAAGTCTACTCCTACCAATGCATTGCAGGTGGAGTGTGTAGATCCTCCACTTCCTATCCGCCGACAATTCCTTTCTGACCGATTTGTGAGTAAAATGTTGCAGCTGTCTTCCCATCCTTTACGGTCTAAGCTATCTAAGCTAGCTGATCTCATACCTCAAGGCAAACCTTTACCATACCTGCTTGATAGCTTCCTTAGACTTACCTCTCTCCCTAATCCTTTGACTTGTTTTCCTTCTAATCCACTATTCCTTACACCGTACAACGCCCTAGTTCATTCTCCTTGTATTGTCACAAATCTTGGCCTAACCAAGGGAGATCCTGGCACCAACACAAAATTAAAAGAAATAGTTCAATTCAATTGGTCGAATCACCTCCTCATCTTCACTGATGCATCGAAGCTCTCGAAGGAGAGCTGTGTTGGTGCAGCCTGTTGGATACCAAAATTCAAAATTCTTCTACAATTTAAATGCCCTCCCGAATCATCTGTGTTCACAGGCGAGGCTGTTGCTTTGTTAGAAGCAGTCCTGTTTACACATTCCCACAATTTTAAACAGACGGTTATTTTCACTGACTCACTAAGCTGCTTAATGGCCTTAAAGGGAAGCCCATTTTATAGTAGATTGAGATCTTCAATTGTTTTAAGGATTCGTAAAGAATTGTACTCTTGTCATCTAAAGGGTTTGGATGTTACGTTGGTGTGGATTCCAGGACATTCTGGAATCAGTGGGAATGAATCTGCAGACTCCTGCGCTAAATCAGCTATTCAGTGTGGCACATTAGACCGTTTCTCCAATTCCGCCCAATATCTGATGTCCCTTGCGGATATTCATCTGCATAAGTCCTGGAATAATTTCTGGAGTGAGTCAAAATCCCATAAAGGTAAGTATTACGCCTTTATTCAACCTGATATTCCTAGCCGACCTTGGTTTTATTCTCAAAGGTTTATTGAACGGAGGATTATTACAACAATCTGTCGCTTACGTCTTGGGCATGCTTCTACTCCTGTACATCTAGCTAAGATCAGGGTCAGGGACCACTCTGTGTGAATGTGGCCTGGACGACGGCTCCCCTTCCCACATCCTTTTCTCTTGTCCTAAGTTAACTCGTCCCTTATATGATGTCCTCCCTCATAAAGTCCCTCGTCCTTTAAATGTTCAGTGTTTGATAATGTTTGTGTTTAGTCCTTTATGTAATTTTTTATGTAAATATATTAAACTTAACAAAATAAAACTTTAAATTAACACCCATGTAAAATATTATTTATTACTTATCTAATGTGTTGTGTATATATTGTAAATTTGTGTTTGTTTTGTTTTAGGTGAAGGCTGTACTTACACAGGATCTCTTTTTTTACATGTATTCTATAATTGTGTATATTTATCTTTTTATTACCGGTCAATTTCCTTCGTGTGTTTTCCATACAACGTGACATTGGCGAAATGAATTGTGCTCAACTGGCACGCTCGAAACGCCATATATCGAGAAATCAATCAACAATCATATATGTATTATTTATTATCGCCATATATCAAGAATTCAATTCAATTCAATTATTTATTATTTAATTACCATTAGCTTTATGAGGCTATTAAATGTAAATATCGTTCACCATTTTATTTGAATTTTGAACGTCCATTTCATTCGCTCAGAGTTTTGTTAGCTTATGCAGTGTTGCCAACCCCGAGAAACGAGAAAACAGTAGTTTACTAAAAAAAAAAACAGGAGAAAACGGTAGATTAAGTAAAAAAATGCAAATTTCATACTGTATTCGTATAATTAAAACAATCACATACTTTTTTTAGTTATCACACATTGGTATAAAAAAAATAGGTCTCTCTTTTAGTGCTTTTCCTTTTCCTGTCATCTTTTAACCACGATTTTTTAAATTTCTGTTCATATTTTAATGCTTTTTTTGGGAGGACTTTTGTCAGTCCATGAATCACTGCTCATTTTATCAAAGATAATAAAAATTCTTATTTAATATTAACAGCGGGATTATATATATTTTACTAATAGTCAATTTGAGCCACAACACAATACGCAATACTATTTAACGGTTTTAACCTGTAATTGAAGCTGTCATTTTTACACAGGGATTTCCCCGTGCATAAAAATATGACTGTTTAATCTGCCCTTGAATTCGAGGTAATGTCATCGAAGCACAGCAAAAGTTAATATTGCCATATAGTAGTTTTTGCATTTTATTGTGGACAGTGGTTAACAAAAATATTTGCATATTGTAGGTGGCGCAGAACACTAATTGAAAAACAGTTAAATTTTGGAATGAAACAGAAAACAGATAACAAGAGGCTTTTTTGTGTAAATATCAAATCTACTGTTCAAATCAAACAGTAGGGTCGGCAACACTGAGCTTATGTCGCCAACAGTGCTGCCAACCCTACTGTTTTAACAGTAGATTGACTATTTTTTGGAACGTTTGTTTTGGTTTACACACGTGTCAGTGAGGATTGTATTTAATTTAGTGTTGTTTATTGTTTTAAGTGGAAAAATTTAAGTTTTTAGAGTTTCCATATTATCAAGGTGTTTGGTGTTAGTGTTTGTGTTGTTATTAGTAAGATTGGTGTTATTATATATATTTAAGTTTGTAGGTTAGGATTTAAAATGGATCCAGACCCCCCGCCTGATCCCCCTGATCCGGGTGGTATAGAAGCACAGGTAAACCGAAAAAGGCAAAGCGTAGATTCGCATCCTGATGTGGATATGGTTAAAAAAACCATAATCGATCCTTCCACTGCAACTCCTTCAATTCAAAATATTTATACTCACCCCTCCCTTTCCGAAAATGCTAAGTCATACCTTGAATCCGATAAAGGCCCTTTCATTGTGTATGTGTCGAGGGAAATTCCTGACCCGGCAGCTCTATTAGAGCTTCCTCTATTAGAGCTATCAGGTTTGGCCAGTTTCTGCACAAGAATAAAATTAACGACATCATTGATGGTGGTATTAAAAACATTGGTCGCAATAAGATTAGCGTTGAGTTCTCAAATGCTACTGCAGCGAATTTATTTTTGACTAACCCATTATTGAGTCTATGTAAATATGTTGCTGTTATACCAACCTTTAACATCACTAGAATGGGTATAGTAAGAGATGTTCCCGTCGACTTCTCATTAGATGAACTTGTCGAGTCCTTGGTATTTCCCTCTGGGTGTGGTCTAGTACTGAAAGCCAGGAGATTAAATAGGAAGAATGTAAGTGAGGGGGTAACTACATGGATTCCGACACAGTCGGTTGTAGTTACGTCCGTGGACAGATGTTGCCTGATAGGGTCTTTTCCTATCACTCTTCTCTTCCTGTAGAGCCCTACAAGTTTCCTACCATTCAATGTTTAAATTGTTGTCGGTTTGGCCATGTTAAAGCACAGTGTAGGTCAAAGCCTAGATGTTACAGGTGTTCCCAGTTGCATACTGGTGATGCATGTGACATAGTCAAGGAGGATTCTAAATGTATGTATTGTGGTAGTAAACATTTTGCCACTGACAAAGACTGCCCCGAGTTTTTAAGACAACAATCAATCAAACTTTTAATGTCACAAGAGTGCATATCCTACATGGAGGCGTCAACACGTTTCCCTTCTTCCCAACGCTCTTATGCTGATATGGCAAAAGAAGTGTTCTCCCATCCTATCCCCTCATACCAACCAATTTCCAATAATAAATCCCAGTTACCTCATTCCAGTGTCCCAGTTGGTCCTAACAAATCTTACCGTAAGACTGTGTTCCAATCTCCCCGTCCCCGCGCTCCTCTAGCAAAGGGATATGATAGGCCAGCTCACCAGGCAATAACTGGTAATTGTTCCTCTTCCCTTCCTAATGGTTGTGCTCTTAATCAGGGTGTTGACAATTCAGCAATGACAAGAAAGGATCTGTTAGTTGTTCTAACAGAGACCCTTGTGAGCATAATCTCTTCCTCTTATGAATTTCCTTTACCGTCCCACGTTGCCCAGAACCTTACTAAAATCTATAATAAAATCCTTAATAATGGATCCATTGAAATTCCTCCAGTGGAATAGTAACAGTATTCGGCCCAAAAGGCATGAATTACTGAATATTATTTCGCTTTATCAGCCTGTCATTGTTGCCCTCTCGGAGACATGGTTGTTGCCTGATTCAAATTTTAGGGTGTCAGGTTTCTCCTGTTTACGGGAGGACAGAAGTGACGGGTATGGAGGTAGTGCTTTTCTTATCCGGCACTCCTCTTCCTATTCCCGTATTCCTCTTCCTCCTCACAGTCAATAGATTAATGCTGTTGCTGTGAGGGCTTTTAATATCTCCTTTCTTTCCGCTTATATACCTCATCCTTCCTCTTCCCTCTTCCTTGAGCTGAAGTCTATTATCTCTGCGCTTCCTAGCCCTGTGCTGGTCCTGGGTGATTTTAACACTCACCACACTTTGTGGGGGTGTTATTACTGTGATAGATTTTCTCCTTCGTTGGTAGACATAATTGACGATGTGGATCTCTGCATTCTCAATGATGGCTCACCGACTCGCAGGGTTAATCCTAATCAGAATCCTAGGACTGCTATTGACCTTTCCTTATGTTCTCCTTCCCTAGCTTCCCAACTATCATGGGCTGTTCTTCCTTCCACCCATGGTAGTGATCACTTCCCAATTCTGTTATCCTTCAATAATACACACACTCCTACTTTTAATCCCTATTCTACCCGTAAGTATAATTTAAAAAAAGCGAACTGGTCTGAGTAGCTGACTCTGTGGATTGTATGTTGGACAATCTTCCTGAGTCTGATAATTATGAGAATGTCGTTCTTTGCTATGATAGGTTTATTTCTGTCATTTTATCTGCAGCTGACTCACATATTGTGAGTGTTGTGTGTAGTGACGTGTTGCAAGCTTTGGTCAAATGTCAGCTGATGCGTTTTCGTACCACGACCTTGTCTACCTGTCATATAAAATACGTCCACCAAAACGGAAGCCGACAGTTGTAATGCGAAGATGTTTTAATAACATCGACAACGAAAAGTTAATGAACGATCTTGCTTGTATTGACTGGGATTGTATATTTAGTGCCGGTAATATCAATGACAAATTGAATATTTTTAATTCAATTTTGACAGAGCTTTTTGATATTCACGCACCGCTCCGGCCTGTTAAAATAAAACATCTCCCCGCTCCTTGGTTAACTTCAGATATCAAGTTGCTTATGTCCAAACGTAATACTGCAAAGTCAAAATACAAGAAAAATCCTACGGACGCAAATCTGCAAAGGTACAAAACACTACGGAACCGATGTAACAAGGCTTGCAGAGACGCACGACGTAATTTTATTCTCTCGTCTATTGACAATAGCAATCCCGCAAAAACTTGGAAATTTCTGAACGCGATGGGAATAGGGGACCGGCGCACCAATGATTCAGCTACCTTAAACAACTGTACGGATTTGGACTCGCTGAATAAATTTTTTACCTCTGTCAATGTATTAGCTGATAATACTAAAGCAAGAACCCTTCACTCCTTGTCATCAAAATCTAATCCTGCAACAAAACCTTTCCTTTTCTCTCCTATTTCACAAGCGGAGGTTCGCAAGCATGTGTTGTCAATTAAATCCGACGCTACTGGGTTTGATAATATTAGTCGACGCATGATTCTTCTTACACTTAACTCAATTCTTCCTGTCCTGTGCCATATTTATAACTTTTCCCTTTCCCATAACGAATTCCCTGATGCTTGGCGTCATGCAATTGTGATCCCTATTCCTAAAGTACCTAACCCAGCATCTTTCTCAAACTATCGTCCTATATCCATACTGCCTTTCCTATCTAAGGTTCTTGAACGCATTGTACACGAACAAATCTATCTTTTCCTACACAATAACAACATACTATCTCCTTTCCAATCTGGTTTCCGTCCTGGGCACAGCACAGTTACAGCTCTAAATAAAGTCTGCGACGATATAAGATGCGGTTTTGAACACCAGCAAGTGACTTTACTTGTTCTGCTGGATTTCTCTAATGCATTTAACACAGTTGACTTCGATGTTCTATTATCTATTTTAAAATCTATTAACTTCTCCTCGAAAGCTACTGAATGGTTTTCCTCGTACCTACACGGACGCAGATAAAGTATCAAGCTTGATGGAAAAGCTTCATCAATTTGCAGTATAAACGCTGGCGTCCCACAAGGTAGTGTACTATCACCATTACTCTTTTCCATTTTCATTAACACTCTCACTCAACTCATATCGTCATCGTACCACCTTTACGCTGATGATTTGCAAATTTACACAACTGCAGCTGTAAACGATATACCAAATGCGGTTAGTGAAATTAATTCAGATTTACAAATTATTAGTTCCTGGAGCAAATCGTTTGGGCTCTCTGTCAATCCCAACAAGTCTCAGGTGTGTATATTTGGTAGCTCTAAACAATTGTCTAAATTACGTTCTCCTTTACCCTCAATTTTTTATGATAATGTTTGTTTGGAGGTTAGTGAGAGTGTTAGGAATCTGGGAATCAGGATGGATGGTTCTTTTTACTGGTCGTCTCAGGTATCTGAGCTTAGTCGTAAAGTCTTTTGTACCATAGGTAGATTGAGAAGATGGAAGAACGTCTTACCGTTAAAGACTAAAATCTCTCTTGCCCACGCTCTCCTTCTACCTATCCTAGACTATGCTGATACATGCTACTTAGATCTGTCCCAGCAACTACTAAATAAACTTGAGCGTCTGCAAAATCTTATAATTAGATTTATTTTTGGGTTAAGGAAACATGACCATGTGTCTCAGTATCGTAGTCAACTGAAATGGCTGCCAATAGAATACAGGCGTAACTTGCATGCCCTCACTCTTCTTTATAGCATCCTTTTCAATCCTGTTACACCATCCTACCTCAAGGAGCGTTTTAAGTTCCTGGGGTCAGACACCTTCGATTCCCAAAACCTCCGTTCCCACCTTAACCATATCCTCGAAATTCCTCTATGCCACACGAAATGCTATAGTGACTCTTTTACGGTTAAAACAGTAAAGCTATGGAATAAGTTGCCGCTGGAAGTAAGACGGTCCCAGTCAATTGGGATTTTTAAACGACGTCTTAAACTTTACTATCTCCAACTCAATTCGTAAAACGACAATATTATAATTATATATGTATTTATCTTTAATTGTTGTATGTATGTATATATGTATGTATGTATATATGTAGATATACATACATATCTACACAAATGCCTGTATTAAACTATTTTGTGTTCTCTGAATATTGGTTTTTATATAATTTATGTACTTTTTGCACCTTTCTGCCTTCTTTTCTAAATTTAATCCTTCCGTATTTCTTTGGTTGCCTGTAAGAAATCGCTTTTAGTGATAAGGCCGCCATTGCACACTTGTTAATCGTGTTTCTAATGATTTGTATTTTTTTTTTTTCTCTTCTTATTTGTGCAATAAAGTATTATATTATTATTATTATTATTATTATTATATTCCTAAAAAGCGCTCCATTCAGAATTGGATGCAGTTCAATCCCTGGTGGGATCAGGAATGCTCTGATTCTGTCGATCGGCGAAAGTCTGCCGAGGTGGCATACGCGGCCTGTATGTCAATGGAGAATTTTATTGAGTACCTACGCAGTGATGCGAAGTTAAGAAAATGCATTTGTAAAAAGAAAAAACTTGGTTGGGTCAATTTCTGTGAATCCCTAAGTCCCCGCTCCTCTTCCTCTCTTGTGTGGACAAACGTTAAGAGGTTTCGCAGATCACTTAACAATGTCAACGCTTCAAACTCCAATAATCCTTCCATTTGGCTTAATGATTTTGCTGACAAATTGGCCCCTCCTTCTGTACCATCCTATGACCTTTTTGTATCCTTGCCGGTTGAATCTTCAGAGGAAATGGATTGTCCTTTTTCCTTTGAAGAGCTCAATAACGTCTTAACGGATCTAAGGGACACTAGTCCAGGAGAGGATAGTGTCTCTTATTCTTTTATTACTAGATTAAGTGAACAAGCAAAGCGCCATTTTTTAAATCTGGTAAATATTATATTTCAATCAGGTAATATTCCCATCTCATGGAAATCCCAAATTATTATTCCTTTACTTAAACCAGGAAAGTGTTCTTCCGATCCTAATTCCTATAGACCCTTTGCTCTATCATCTACTTTATCAAAAACTGTTGAACGGCTTTTGAAAAACCGTTTGGAATGGTTAGTGGAAAGCAGGAATATACTAGCGCCCTCTCAATTTGGTTTTAGAAAGGGGTTAGGTACCATAGATAGTCTCAGTGTTTTAACTACAGACATTCGACGAGCTTATGCCAAAGGAGAGTATCTAGTTGGTGTTTTTCTGGATGTTGCATCTGCATATGATGGTGTTCTTCTCCCGGTGCTCAGGCAGAAACTTCGACAGCTGAGTATTCCGCCGAGGATATCTCATTACAAATGCAATTTGCTGACCGGTAGAACGGTATCTGTTAAGCACCCGCTTCTTACTGTACCTCCCAGACTCGTCTGGAAGGGTCTTCCTCAAGGTTCGGCTCTGAGTCCTCTGTTGTATAATTTATACACACATGACCTCGAATTGTCTGTCAATAGTTTTTGCAACATACTTCAATACGCTGATGATATCGTTCTCTACTACAGCTCAAAATCTGTGGAGGACATAACTTTTCGTTTGAATACTGCTTTGCACTATCTTAACCAATGGCTTTCTGATCATGGCCTGGCATTATCAGTGGTTAAATGTCAAGCGGTGGTATTTACAAGAAAGAGACTAATTCCAAATTTTAACATTTTATATGATAATATTCCCATAAATTTTTCGGAAAGTGTAAAGTTCTTAGGTTTAATACTCGACAAACGACTGAACGGAATTGCACATGCTGAGTATCTCAGCAAAAAATGTCAAAAAGGCATAAATGCTTTAAGAGCTGTGTCTGGTGTGTGGTGGGGTGCACACCCTTATACTCTTAAATTATTATACCATGCAATAATTCGTAGTCATATTGACTATGGTTTATTTGTTTTAGACCCCTTTAACAAAGTAGCGTCAGAAAAACTCAATCGAATTCAATACAAATGTCTCCGAATCATTCAATCATTCACTTCACGCACTCCAGGTAGAGTGTGTTGATCCCCCTCTTCCTATCCGCCGTCAATATTTCTCTGATCGATTTGTGGGCAAAATGTTACAGCTTTCTTCCCATCCTTTAAGGTCTAAGCTATCCGAGTTAGCCGACCTTATTCCTCGTGACAAACCATTACCATATGTACTTAATAGTTTCCTTAAATTTACCAATCTTCCTCATCCTTTGTCCTGCTCTCCTTCTAACCCATTGTTTTGTACGTCATACAAGGCTTTGGTTTATGCTCCTCGTATCATAACAGATCTTGACTTGATCAAGGAAGATCCTGGCACCAACACAAAGTTTCAAGATATAATTCAACTCAATTGGTGTAATCATCTTCTCATCTTCACTGATGCATCAAAGCTCTCTAAAGAGGGCTGTGTTGGTGCAGCATGCTGGATTCCAAAATTCAAAATTATTTTACAATTTAAATATCCTCCCGAATCTTCTGTGTTTACAGGTGAGGTTGTTGGCTGTTGCTTTATTAGAAGCAATCCTGTTTGCACATTCCCATGACTTTAGACAGACGGTTATTTTTACTGACTCGCTAAGCTGCTTAATGGCGTTAAGAGGTAACCCATTTCATAGTAAATTAAGATCTTCAATTGTTTTAAGGATTCGTGAAGAGTTGTACTCATGTTATCTAAAGGGTTTGGATATTACTTTAGTCTGGATTCCAGGACATTCTGGAATTAGTGGGAATGAATCGGCAGACTCCTGCGCTAAGTTAGCTACTCGGTGTGGCACTTTAGTTCACTTTTCTAATTCGGCCCAAGATTTGTTGTCCCTTGCATCTGCCCATCTGGATGAGTCCTGGAGGAAACTCTGGGAAAGATCAAAGTCTCTGAAAGGTAAGTACTATGCTTCTATCCAACCTTCTATCCCAAAGCGACCTTGGTTCTTTACTCAAAAATTTACTGAACGGAGAACTATATCAACAATTTGTCGTTTGCGTTTTCAGGGATCACTCTCTGTGTGAATGTGGCCTCGACGACGGTTCTCCTTCTCACATCCTTTTCTCTTGTCCTAAATTGACCCGTCCCTTATATGACATCCTTCCTTATAAAGTTCCCCGCCCCCTTAATGTTCAGTGTTTGTTAATGTTTAGAAAGGGTATCGTGTCTATTTCCTCTAAAGCTGTTGGAAGTGATAACTTAAGTCGTGACATGTTGCTGCTAGTGCTACATCTTGTAACTCCTATTATTACTCACATTCTAAACTTCTCATTCGAGTCAAAATCTTTCCCTACTGCCTGGAAAAGTGCACATGTACTCCCGTTACCTAAACAATCTAATCCTATTCATTTTTCACACTTTCGTCCTATTTCCATCCTTCCTGTCCTTTCGAAGTTCCTTGAGAAAACAGCTTTTCAACAACTTTCTAACTATCTTTTCCAAAACAATCTTTTAAATACATTCCAGTCCGGCTTCCGCCCATCACACAGTACATGTTCAGCGTTAATTAAAGTTACTGATGATATTCGTTTCGCGATGGATAATAAAAAATTAACTATACTTATTTTACTCGACTTTCGTAACGCGTTTAATTCTGTGGATTTTGATGTGTTACTTGGTATCCTTTCCACACTTAACATCTCTCCTGCTGCCACTGAATGGTTTCGTTCTTATCTTCGGGGTCGCAAGCAAAGAATCTACACCGGAGAGCTTTGCTCTGACTGGGTTGATTTGGTAACTGGTGTACCTCAAGGCGGCGTACTCTCTCCTCTGCTCTTTTCCATTTTTATAAATGAAATTACCAAAATCCTATCTTGTCAATACCATCTCTACGCTGACGATTTACAGCTATATAGACACGCCACTCTTGAAGACTTAAACACTGCAATTTTGAACATTAACACTGATCTCGCTCATATTAGCGAGTGGGCGACTTTGTTTGGCCTTCTTATTAACCCCTCCAAATCTCAAGCTCTAATAATTGGCAGTAGGCAATTACGTGCTAGAGTAGATTTTAACACCTTACCTCGTATTAAATTAAACGAGACAATAATACCGTTGTCTGATTCAGCAAGAAATTTGGGTCTCATAATTGATAGTCAGTTGTCGTGGTCTGCGAACATTAATGTAATCAGTAAACGTATACATTATTCTCTGCACTCTCTTAAACGCCTTCAAAATTTTTTACCCATTCGCACTAAAATCATTCTTGCTCAATCTCTTCTTCTGCCACTGCTAGATTACGCTGATGTTTGTTATCCTGATGCTAATGAAGAGGCTCTCGACAAACTTGACCGACTTCAGAATATGTGTATTCGTTTTATCTTCGGATTACGCAGATTTGACCACGTGTCTGATTTCCGTCGACAACTGAATTGGCTTCCTGTGCGTTTACGTCGTAACCTGCACATTCTCACTTTGCTTTTTAACATTTTAAAGTCATCCTCTCCTCCTTACTTAAGGGAGCGTTTTCAACTGACACTTCCAAGTGAAAGACCTGTACGCTCATGTGTAACTCAAAGAAAGCTTGAGTACCCTATATGTAATACCTTTTTCTATGAAAAATCCTTCACAGTTCAAGCAGTGCACTTATGGAACTCACTACCTAACTCTATACTGTCGGGCAATCCATCTTTAAATACTTTTAAAATCAAACTAAAACAACATTTTCTTCATATTAATTAGAATCTTTAGTAGTCGCTTTGTCTTTTTCTTTATTAATTTTCTTTTTCTGTTTCAACTCTTTTATGTCATTGTATATATTTATATGTTTGTATGTGTGTATGTTTGTATAAGTATATTTATGTAGGTATAGGAATATTGATTAATATTATGTATATTTGTATGTAGGTTTATTATTATTATTAACATAATATTAAAATACCGCACCCGAATTATTTCTTATAACATCTCCTACATTCAAGGGTTTCTGGTAGAGATCTCTATTAGAGATAAGTTATCCTTTGTACACTTTTTTACCTTTTGTTTTCTGTACTTTCTATCTTGTGTGGTACATAAATAAATGAAAAAAAAAAAAAAAACTTCAAAATCTTAAAATACAATGCTCGCTATTACATTATGTATGTGAAAAAAAAAAAGATTTTAAAAATATACCTATATATTATTTATTAAACGAAACTAAATTTGTGGTGGGACGCCAGCTAAAGAAGAGCACGAACTGCGAGTGAACAAAGACGAACTGAGCGAGCAAATTTTGCAAGACCTGTGACGTCACGCGAGTCGGTTATGGCCCGACGGAATCTCGCGTCGCGCGCTTACTTTAAAGGACAATATCTCAAAAACTAATAGACGTATCAAAATAATTCTTTCACAAGTATTTTTTGTTTTTAAAAGACAATACGATGAGCTAGAATTTTCTATTTTATTTAGTGATTATTCTCCATTAACTTTTCATTGACAATGCTGATTGTCTATTAATAAAGTCACGTAGTTTTATTATTAAATAAATGATGTAGAAACATAAATACTTTATTTTTAGCCCATTTGCAACGAAAAATATAAAGAAAAAAATATAAAGAGTAAAGAGTATTTACTCTTTATATTTTTATTATTACTTTACAACTCTTAAGTTGTTAATTTTTAGTAAATTTTACATATTTCTATTACACTTTAACAAGATTATTTCCAACTCCTAAAATAAAGGAGGTAAAGACCTTTTTGTTAATCAAAAAACAAATAAAATGTATTTATGAGAAAACTAAATCTTTTATGCATCGTATCTCATATTTTAATGCCGAAAGTACTAAATCTTTTAACTATATTTTTATTTCCTTTCCCTTTTATTTAAGTAAAAAATATAAACCCATGAAAAACGTAAAACTAAATTTCTATAAGCTAAGCTTTCCAAGTACGCTGAGATGTAATCTATTCTTTTCTTGCTGTGTTTTCTTGATCATTCTTGTTTTGTCTGCATTAAAAGTCTTTTTATTTTATTTATTTTATACGTAAAACTAAATGAATAAAATCTTACCTTGATAAGTATAAGATTCTTTATTGCACTAAATTAACACAGAACAAAACATACATAACGAAAAGACATACACAACGGTGGACTTATCTCTAGAAGAGATCTCTTCCAGTCAACCCGTGGAAGTGGATAAGTGCAAGTGGTAAAGTAGCGGGAAAGACAAGATAGTGCAGGGAAATTGAGAAAGACAAAAACAAAATAAATAATAAAATAAAACTAATAGTAATAATAAATACAAAAAAAAAAATAATTAGGCATGACATACACATAAATAAACATAAATATAGTTATACAAAATAAATAATATATTATAACATCTAAATATAAATACATATATACTATATAATAAATACATCAAGTATATATATCTATATAAAAAGTAACAAAAAGAAAATTAAGCTTCACTATATAAGATGAGGAAAGATTATATAAGTAACCACTATCATTAAAAAAAAAAAAGATTAATTGTCTAACGATGCAAGAAGATGTAGTTTTAATTGGGATTTGAAGGACTTTATGGAAGGGCTTTTCTGGATAGTTTTAGGGAGTTGGTTCCAAAGGGATGCGGCGTATACAGAGAAGGATTTCTGAAAGAATTTGGTGTTGCTCTTAGGTACGTTAAGCGTCGGTATGACACCAGACCTCCTTGAGCGTGTAGGGATAGGGAGAACGTCAAAGCGGGATCGAAGATAACATGGAAAATTCTGGTAGTTAAGGATCTTAAAAAGGAGTGACAGGATGTGCATATCTCGGCGAAGTCGAATTGGGAGCCATTTGAGCTGAGTTCGAAATTCGGAGACGTGGTCATACTTACGCAAACCGTAAACAAAGCGTATGGCAAGATTTTGGAGTCGCTCTAATTTGTTCAGCAGCTCCTCGGTCACATCCAAATAACACACATCAGCGTAGTCGAGAATAGGTAAGAGAAGAGATTGTGCAAGCATAATTTTAGTTTTATGAGGTAGGTAGTATTGGAGACGCTTGGAGACGAGAACGAAAGGAGAAATGCATGCGCTTGCTGACATCATTAATGTGTGGTACCCAGGACATGTTACTGTCAAAAATTAGGCCCAGATTTTTTACTCTGTTACAATATTCGATTACTACTCCTGAATACAGGATCTTCGGCATTGAGTTCCAATTTATTTTTTGTCTAAGTTTGCTGCTTCCAATGATAATTGCTTGTGACTTACCTGGATTTACTAACAGTCCGACAGATTCGGCCCAAGTAAAAATAGCAGCGAGATCATTATTTAAAGCTGCAATAGTCCCAGGCAAATCGCTAACATAGCAATGCCGGTATAATTGCAAGTCATCCGCATACAGATGGTAGGGAGAAGAAATGACTCTAGATATATTGTTTATAAAAACAGAAAATAGAAGTGGAGAAAGAACACCGCCTTGAGGAACGCCACAAGTGATATCTAACCACGTCGATGTGACATCATTAGATTTTACACATTGCTGACGACCTAAGAGATAGGAGCGAAACCAGCTTAAGGCTTCAGAAGAGACGTTAACTGCACGAAGAGAGCCCAGAAGTGTATCAAAATCAACACAGTTAAAAGCGCTGCTGAAATCCAGCAGTACCATTACAGTGAGCTTGGTGTTATCCATAGCACATCGAATGTCCTCCGTGATATTCAGCAACGCACTAACCGTGCTGTGAAAGGATCGGAAACCGGATTGGTAAGGACACAGTAGGTTGTTAAAGGAAAGGAAAGAATACAGCTGATTATTTACTAAGGATTCTAGGACTTTGGATAGGATTGGAAGGATAGATATAAGACGATAATCGGTGACGCTAGAGGGATTGGAGATTTTTGGTAAAGGAATGACATAAGCATACTTCCATTGTGCGGGAAAAACATTACAAGTCAGTGAGAAATTAATAATGTGGGTGACCACTGGAGCAATGTATTCCAACACAGGAAGGATCATGTCAAGGCTGATACAGTCACTTCCAAAGGATTTAGTGGATATGGACTTGATACACTTCTTGACTTCAACTTCAGTTACAGTTTTAAAAGAGAAAGATGTAGAGTCAGGTAGGACAGTAGAAGATAAAAATGACAGTGTTTCAGATTTAGTTGAAGGGCTTAAATTTAATAGAGGTGTAGTAAAAGATGAATTTAAATCATGAAGATCCAATGATACCGAATGAGTATGCTTGGTGTTGCCTACCCCGAACGACTCTAAGAATCTCCAAACTTGCGCTTGACTGAGATTCTGAATAGTGGTGTGAATATATCGGCGTTTAGCATCCCTACACATTCTGTTGCAAATGTTTCGCAATTTTTTGTATGCAGCTAGGTTTTGTTGGCAAGGATATTTTTTATTTTTAGTTTTAGCTCTATCACGTTTACACATCGTTCTTTTAATAATAGGTGTTAGCCAGGGAGCAGGCGCATGCTTCATACGAACCGGTCTCACAGGGGCATGTTTGTCGTAAATGCGAATCAGTTCAGTAGTTAAAGAGTTTACCATACTGTCAATATTTGTTAATGACATTATGGGTGACCAGTCTGTTGAAATATTAAAATTTGACTTTACCGATTGATACAACACTATGGCAGAAGGTGTCACCTCACTTTTGTACTAACTTATTATATAATCTGTGCTCTGTGGAATCTCGTCAATTATTAAACTACGTTATAAATTTCTTTGATCTTTTAATTAATAAATTCATCAGGTTATGGGCCCAGACCACCTGATTGATCTTTCAAAACAGTTAACAGTATAAAACAGTATAAAAGTTTCATTGAATTCGTAATAAAAGTAGTTCCGAATAGTCATAACCTTAAAGTCAACACGTGCTTTCCTGTTTCTTGCAATCTCTTCATCAGCAAAATGTCTTCTACAAATACGATGGCACTGATTGAAAAACTGACTGGAAGAGAGAACTATCCAACGTGGAGATTCGCCGTTCAAACGTATCTTGAGCACGAGGACTTGTGGCAATGTGTCACAGCGAAAGAAACAGTTGACCCCAAACTTGACACAAAAGCTAAGTCTAAAATAATTTTATTGGTACATTCTATCAACTATGTACATATACAAGAGGCGAAATCTGCCAAGGAGGTGTGGAATAACCTCTCTAGAGCTTTTGATGACAAAGGATTGACGCGAAAGGTTGGCTTATTGAGAGATCTGATAACCACAACATTAGAATCATGTCAAAGCATAGAAGACTATGTAAACAAGATAATATCAACAGCACACAAGTTAAGAAATATAGAATTTGATGTAAATGATGAATGGCTTGGTACGCTATTGCTAGCTGGCTTACCTGAAGTATACCAGCCAATGATCATGGCACTTGAAAGCTCCGGTGTAGCAATAACTGCTGATTCTGTGAAAACTAAGCTATTACAAGATGTAAGAAGCTCTGAAAGTAATGCATTATATGTGAATAAACACAAAGGGAATAAGTTGCAGGTTGCCAAACAAGCTTCAGAGAAAACAACTAAAAGTAAAGGTCCAAGATGTTTTGTGTGTAACAAATATGGACATATAAGTAAACACTGTTGGCATAAGAAGAAACAGTCAGATCAAAGTGGAAACTATGTGGCAGTATTTTCTGCGACTGAAGACAATGAAAATGGATGGTTTATAGACTCTGGAGCGTCAATGCATATGACTATGCACAGTGACTGGCTATATGACAAAATACCACCACCAATAAATACAATAAAAGTGGCAGATGACAAGAAACTTTTAGTGGAATCTTGTGGTAAAGTAAATTTAAATGTGATCGGCAGTAATGGCAAGATGAATACAATTCAAGTTAAAGATGTTCTTTATGTTCCTGGTTTGGCCACCAATCTTTTATCTGTCAGTCAAATTATTAAAAATGGATGTCAAGTACAATTTGATCACAAAGGTTGTAAAATATCAAACAGAAATAATGAACAAGTTGCCACTGCAAAGATGAGTAATAATATGTACAAACTGAATACTCATAGTATGCCTGCCTACACATCTGTAACAAAAGAAAATGACTGGTATTTATGGCATCAGAGAATGGCTCACTTAAATTTTGAAGACTTGAATAAATTAACAGAAAGCTCTGGATTGAAGTTGGAAAATAAAGAAAAAGTAATATGTATTTCTTGTCTACAAGGAAAACAATCAAGAATACCTTTCCCTACTGAGGGATCACGAGCTCAAAATGTACTGGAACTCATCCACTCTGATGTTTGTGGACCCATGGAGGTATCATCTCTTGGAGGTGCCCGTTACTTTGTTACATTCATTGATGACTTCACTCGAAAGGTATTTATATACATATTAAATAAGAAATCAGAAGTGTTTGAAAAATTTAAGGAATTTAAAGCCTTAGTGGAAAATAAACTTGGTGTTAATATAAAAACACTCCGTACTGATAATGGGAATGAATATTTAAGCAATGATTTTAAGCATTTTCTTAAAATGTCTGGCATTTCTCATCAAACTTCCGCCCCCTATACCCCTCAACAAAATGGTCTGGCAGAACGAATGAACAGAACTCTATTAGAAAGAGCAAGATGTATGTTGCTTAATGCAAAACTAAATAAACAATACTGGGCTGAAGCAGTGACAACAGCAGCACATATCACTAATAGATGTCCAACAAGGGTGTTAGATTATTTAACACCAGAAGAAAAATGGACTGGTAAAAGGCCAGATATTAGTAATATAAAAGTCTTTGGTTGTGAAGCTATGGTTCACATCCCTAAAGAAAAAAACAGGAAGTGGGATCCAAAGGCAATAAAGATGATCTTTGTAGGCTATAGTGAACAAACAAAAGGCTATAGGTTCTTTGATCCAAAGACAAGAAAAACCTTAATCAGCAGAGATGCAATTTTTATTGAAAGTTCAGTAAAGAGAGATTATGCAGCGGTGCCATTATCTGAGTCGGTCTCGGAATCAAAAATTGAAAATGAAAGCCCGACTAATAATGACACAACATCTGAAAGCACTGAAGACTCCTACCAATCAGATGATGGATCTATATATGAACCAGATGAAACAATTGAGGAAATGGAATCAGAACGAAATATAACAACTAGATCTAAAATGCGGACTGCTAAAATGCAAGGTAATACTTATATGTGTGCAGACGAAATAATTGATCAATATGATGTTCCAGAAACCTATGCTGCAGCAATATCCACTGACAATGTGCATGCTGAGAAATGGAAACAGTCAATCAAGAAAGAACTAAATGCACACCAAAAGAACAACACCTGGAGTTTAATTGAAAAACCAAAAGGAGTACGACTAATTGACTGTAAATGGGTTTTCAGAGTAAAAGATAATGGGTCAGTGTTTAAATCAAGACTATGTGCCAAAGGATGTGGACAAATAAAAGATATTGACTACACTGAAGTTTACTCACCAACAGCAAGATATGATTCAATAAGAATCTTACTCTCAGAAGCTGTTCAACATGAATATGAAATGATGCAGTTTGATATCAAGACTGCATTTTTATATGGAGATGTGAAAGAAGACATTTATATGAGAGCACCTGAAGGTTTGGATGTCTCACCAAATCAGGTATGTAAACTTAATCGTTCACTCTATGGTTTAAAACAAGCACCAAGATGCTGGAATCAAAAATTTGACAATCTGCTTAAGAAATATGGATTTAAGAACAGCCATGCAGATAGATGTGTTTATCTTGGAAATGTTGATAATAATAATATCTATTTATTACTATATGTTGATGACGGTCTACTAATGTCAAAGTCAAACAAAGCATTACAGATAGTAATATGTGAACTTAAAGATAATTTTGAAATTACACAGAGTGATCCAAAGAATTTTGTAGGAATGCAATTAGAAAGATTTGAAAAATGTATTTTTATCCACCAAACAAAATACATTGAGAGATTATTATGTAAGTTTGATATGAACAATGCTAACAGTAATAACATTCCAGTTGACCCGCATACAACTCTAGAAAAGGGAACTGAAACACCAGACAAGAATATACAGTACAGAGAAGCTGTTGGTTCACTAATGCACCTTGCAGTGGTAAGCAGGCCTGATATAATGTACGCAGTCAGTTTGGTGAGTCGCTATTTGAATAGTTATAATCAAACACATTGGAATGTTGTAAAGAAAATATTTAGATACTTAAAAGGAACAAAAGACTATGGTCTATGCTACTCGCCCTCGAAGAGCTGCCTTGAAGGCTACAGCGATGCAGATTATGCAAAAGATACTTGCACACGTAGGTCTTTGACAGGATATATATTCATAAAAAATAGTGCTGCTGTGACATGGGCAACACAACGTCAACACAGTGTGGCATTATCCACTACTGAAGCAGAATTCATGGCTGCATGTTCAGCAACCAAAGAAGCCATATGGTTAAAAAGATTATTAATAGATATAAATGCATTTAACCAGAACTCTATCTGTTTAAACATTGACAATCAAAGTGCAATTTGTTTAATTAAAAATGTAGATTACCACAAAAGATGCAAGCATATTGATATAAGATATAATTTTATTAAAGAAAAATATTTAGAGAAAGAAATAGATCTTAAATATGTAAATACCAAAGAACAATATGCTGACATCTTTACTAAGGCTTTACCCAAAGAAAAATTTCAATATCTTAGAGATAAAATTGGTGTTAAACAATTATCAATTTTATAAAATTGTATTAACTAAGTATGACAACTCAAGTTGTAAATGTAGTTACTAAGAGTTTGTTAAATGTAAGTGCATAATGGTTAAAGTTAAAATGAACATTTTTATATTTTTTGTAAAACTTATAAATTGAAAGTTCAAATTTGGTGAGAGTGTTGAATTCTTCTGCTTTTGTATAACTTGTAGATTTAAAGTTCAAATTTGGTGAGAGTGTTGAAATATTAAAATTTGACTTTACCGATTGATACAACACTATGGCAGAAGGTGTCACCTCACTTTTGTACTAACTTATTATATAATCTGTGCTCTGTGGAATCTCGTCAATTATTAAACTACGTTATAAATTTCTTTGATCTTTTAATTAATAAATTCATCACAGTCGATGTTTCTCACATCCTCCCTTAAGCGTTCAAGGTCCATATGCTTAAAATTGCGTTGGAAAAGTATTTTACCTCTAACCTTGGGAGGACGGAATTTATACGTAAGAAAAATTAAATCATGAAAAGAGAATGGAGCTGTCGTTTGCCCATGAGAAACAACGAGATTAGGGTTAGAGACAGAGATGAGGTCAATAAGAGAGGGTCTACAGTTAGGAAAGTAATGGGTGGGACACGACATCGGAAGAATGTGTAAGTTGTAGGTATCATATAATGTTTTTAATAAATTAGATCTTGTATCATTTTTTAACAGACAAGTGTTTAAATCGCCCGTACAGATTACATGCTCGTATTGAGGTGAAAGATATTCCAGAACACTTTCTAAAGCACTAAAATAGTTGATTTTATCATTTGGGGAGTATAAAGTCCCTAAAAGAATTTTTTTATGGTTTAACGTTACTTCCACAAAAAGATATTCTAGGGTTCCTGTCGATTGATTGGGGGAGCAGGCAATAATACGAGCAGTAATGTTGTTGCGAAGGTAGATACCGACCCCACCGCCACCTTGCAAAGTACGATCATTGCGAAATAGCTGATAACCTGGGATACTGTAACTAACAGAGGAAAGGGAAGGGTTTAACCAGGTCTCAGATATACAAATACAATCGACTATGCCGGAGCTAAAGGATGCGAGAAGATCGGAGTAGTGAGCAGGAATGCTCTGAGCGTTGATATGCACCAAGGAAAAAGTATTAGACGGGTTGTTGAAGGTCTCAGACAATTTATCTACAAGTGGTTCGGAATCAGAAAGTGAAGAGTGATTTTGAGTTTCAGCGCTGTCATAATCACTGTTAGAGCAAGAAAAGTATTTAGGTATATAATATATATATATTCCGTTCCCCACTTTCTGCCGAATTCTGGAGGCATTGCGTGTTGAGTGGCAGCCGCGCTTTGCCTCGACACCAGAGCGAAGAAATAGATATATAAGCGTTAATAAATATTTCACTTCCTCGAGTGGGATCGAACCCACAACCATCGCGTTACTGTCACACCCTTGTGCCGCTGCACCACGACGGTCTCAATTAATAGTAGTTATGTATACATTTTCCCTAGTTGAAATCTAATTAAGAAATATGTTTATATGTATGAATATGGTGGAAATATTTTAGATTTAGTTATAGCTAATATTAACTTAAATATATCAGTTTCGACTGATCCTTTACTAAGTGAAGATAAATATCACCCGGCATTAGAAATTGACAGTTTTGAGATTTTTACAGCCGAGGTTCGTCCTGCAAAGTTTATAAAATATTTATTTCAGAAAGCAGACTATGATCATATAAAGAAGGAACTTTCTTTAATTAAGTGGAATATTATTTTTCAAAATAAATCAGTAGATGAATCTTTAAATTGTTTTTACGAAATTTTATATAAATTAATTAATGATTTCGTGCCTAAGCATGTCGTGGGAGGAAGACACAATTATCCTGTTTGGTACTCTAGAGCCTTAATAAAAGTTATTAGGGAAAAGTATAAAATACACTATAAATGGAAAGTATATGGTAATTTATTGGACTATGATGAATTTAAACTTTTGAGGGATAGGCAAAAGCAGATGCAAAAAACATGCTTTAAGCGTTACGTACTTTATATGCAGGATCATATATTGAAATCGCCGGAAGTTTTGCACACGTATGTTAGGTCGAAACGTAAGAAAGCATCGATTTATCCCAGTATCTTGTATTATGACAACGAAATCTATGACGACGAACTAAAAATCTGTCAAGGTTTTAATAAATATTTCAAAAGTGTCTTTATTGATTCCACGCTAAATTATACCGAACAAAATTATAATGTTTCTTCCTTTTCAGACGAAAATCTATATATGATTAGGCTCACAGAGACAGAAATTCAAAAATTCAAAAATTCAAAAATTGCTTAATATACGAAAAAGTCCTGGTAGTGATAATATACCTTCAGTATTTTTGAGACACTGTGCTAATGAGGTTGCTTTTCCTGTAATGCTTTTATATAATAAATCACTGAGTGAAGGTATTTTCCCATCTAAATGGAAAGAAGCACACATCATACCTATACATAAAAAAGGATCTGAAACTCAAATTACAAACTATCGTCCTATATCCATTTTGAATATATTGGGTAAAGTGCTAGAAAAACTAATATATACTAAATTGTATTCTGTTCTCAGCAGAGCCATACCTAATAATCAATATGGATTTATGAAAAGGCGATCAACTAATTCTAATCTGATTGGCTTTACAAGTGACATTTTGAAATACATGGACGAGGGATATCAGGTTGACGTAATTTATACAGATTTCGAGAAAGCGTTTGACCGCGTGGACCATGTCATCCTTATGAAAAAATTATATGCCTTAGGAATACGAGGAGATTTATTTCGCTGGATGAAGTCTTATATATCTAATAGAAAGCAAGCTGTCAGATTGGGAGGATCTCGATCCGATTATGTTTGTATCACTTCTGGAGTACCCCAGGGCTCACATTTAGGACCACTGCTATATAATATATATCTGTTTGATATGAGAGATTGCTTTAAGCATTCTAAATTTTCAATGTTTGCAGACGATAAGAAGGTGTACATGAAAGTGAACAACCTTGCAGACTGCTTGTTGATCCAAAGCGACTTAGATAGGTTAAGTCAATATTATAGAAATAATAGGATCACTGTCAATGTTGAAAAATGTAGTCAAATTACTTTTACACGAAAAAACACTTTAATTGATCACCCCTACATTATTAATAACTGTTCAATTAAGAAAACTAATTTGGTTCGTGATTTAGGGATTTTATTGGATAGCAAATTGCTAATGAATAAACACATTAGTTACATTACGAATAAAGCTTACAAATCTTTAGGTTTTGTTATTCGTTCATGTAAACCCTTCAAAAATATTAATTGTATAAAAAGTGTTTATTTTGCGCTTGTAAGAAACATATTAGAGTATGGTAGTTGTATCTGGAATCCCCAGTTTGCTAAATATATAAATGCTATTGAGGCTATACAGGTAAAGTTTATTAAACACCTGAACTTCAAAATATATAGGAATTTTGGGAGCTACGAGGAAAGCTGTAAATACTTTCATATTACTTCGCTATGTGATCGTCGTGAATTATTATTTTATTATATTGGACATGATGATAATTTATAACCTTCTGTCAGGCAACATTGATTCACCTGAATTGCTCTCATATCTAAATATCAACGTACCTATAAAAAGAACTAGAAAAACCCTAATCTATTTTATGTACCTACATCACATACTAAATACGCGGCTCTTTTTTGTCTCGGGCACCATTATTATACAATAAAAAGTATTCTCATATTGATCTCTTCCATTTATCTGCAGATTCTTTTAGAAACCAAATTAAACGGTTTCAATACACATAATTGCTTATATTGCTATACACACACACACACACACACATACACACGCATTAACACACGCACTCAAACACGCACACATACACACACACATACACACACACACATGGGGCATTTTATCTTATTTTTTTTTTTTTTAAAGATTATGTATCTTTTTAAACGGTTTTATTTAGCTCACCCCGTTTGTTTGTTTGGGTCAAATTTAGTAATTGAAATTTAACCCTCTTCCCGTTAACCGATTGATCTGAAATTTGGTATACGCCTTTGATTC
The DNA here is from genome assembly GCF_056956725.1 of Heliconius melpomene rosina. Classification (NCBI taxonomy): domain Eukaryota; kingdom Metazoa; phylum Arthropoda; class Insecta; order Lepidoptera; family Nymphalidae; genus Heliconius; species Heliconius melpomene. The sequence continues at coordinate 307,636 of NC_140409.1, forward strand.
TGGTGACAATACAATTATCCATATTCAATATTATTGTGAATCCAAGATGGCCGCCGCTACAAGATGGCGGACAACTTAGTTTTTTTCAATCCCATCAATATGGATATCAAATGAAAGGGCTTGTCAAGTAGAATTCAGTGGACTATACAAAATCAAAATCCAAGATGGCGGACAAGTTAGTTTTTTTCAATCCTATCAATACGGGTATCAAATGAAAGGGCTTGTCAAGCAGAATTCAGTGGACTATACAAAATCAAAATCCAAGATGGCCGCCGCTACAAGATGGCGGACAAGTTAGTTTTTTCGATCCCATCAATATGGGTATCAAATGAAAGGGCTTGTCAAGTAGAATTCAGTGCACTATACAAAATCAAAATCAAAGATGGCCACTGCTACAAAATGGCGGATAATGTAGTTTTCAATCCCATCAATATGGGTATCAAAATAAAGGGCTTGGTAAGTATAATACAGTATACTATACACAATTACAATATGAATCTCCCACCTAAGTCAAGATCTGGTATCCTGTCGAGGACTGTGTGGCTATAGGGTGCCTAAAAATGATACGTCGCTAGGGGTACCACCCAAGGTAAAAGGTAAAAGCGCGCCGAGAACTGTATGGCACTAGGTGGATAAAAATGATATGTCGTTAGCGTTTTCCCCTCAAGATTCAGGCACATCTTGTTGTACATAGCCTTGTCCCTCTATTGGACCTCTGGGGGGGTCGTTCGTAACATTCTCCATTAACCTTGCAATAATGAGACATCGAGCCTCATTTCAACGAATTGAATAGCATGAGAAATAAAAACTAAAAACTTAAAAATAAAAAAGTATAAAAAAAATTTTTAAGTTAAACGGTTTTATATTGCAGATAAATGTACTAAAAGCTAAAAAATAATTTCATAGAAATTATGATTACTAAAATAAAATCGTGGGGACACTTGCTACTTACCACTAGGTGGGTGAAGTCTCACGCTATGTCTTTCAATTGTAGATATTGGACGTGCCCCACGATTAAATTTTAGTAATCATAATTTCTATGAAATTATTTTTTAGCTTTTAGTACATTTATCTGCAATATAAAACCGTTTAACTTAAAAATTTTTTTATACTTTTTTATTATTATACTCGTATATGTATCTTTTTTTTTTTTTCTAATAACATAACATTTAAATGATGTGTAGCTCTGTACTTAAATAATTTCTTATAAGTAGAAAACTGTAATTGGCTTTATTTTTTGTACAAGTTTTTTTTTATAATTAGTAGTTAATAATATGCTGTTGTTTTCTGTATAATAAATAAATAAATAAAAAAAAATATTAAGCTTAATTAAATAACTTACGCATTAGAGACATATTAGAAACGTGTGTGTGTCTATTTTTAAATTATATTGTTATTTTTAAATTATATTTATTTATTTATTTATTATTTTTTTTTTTTTTTTATTATATTGTTTATTTTTTTCTTCTGAACAAAAATAATTCCCACAATGCCATTGAAACGAACTCCCCCCTCTACATCGTCATCTTCTCCATTGCAACATTGTCTATCGGAGCCAAGTTTGATCAAAGACAGCATGAGCAAAGGTGTAGTTCCCGATGTTGGTACAATGAATGTTACTTCTCGTTCTAAACGAAGACGCTCTCCTTCAGTAGATATCGGAGAGAGATTGGCTTCTTTTATGACAGAGATAAAAGACATTTTGAGTATTTTTAAATTAGAACAAAATCGCAAACTTGAAGAGCTCTCTGTAGCCGTAACTGAAATAAAAAGACAAAACAATGAAATTCAGACATTGGTTGAGTTCTTGTCACAAAAATACGATTCGATAGTTTGCCAAATTGAAAAACTTGAATTAGAACGTCATAAAGATCAACAACAGATACAACTTTTACAGAGTAAAATTGAAAGCTACGAACGACTGTCCAGAGCAACTTGTGTTGAAATAAAAAATATTCCGCCAGCTCACGCAGAAACCAAGGATAACTTACTTAACACTGTCACCTCGATCGGGAAACACCTCAATGTATCAATACAACCGTATGAGATAAAGGATGTATTTCGCATCAATTCGCGTGACTCTGCAGCTCGGTCCATTGTTGTAGATTTTACAGGAGTCATGATGAAGGAGAGAATTATTCGTATGTATAGGAAAATTAATGGAGAAAATAATGGATTGACCACAAACAAGCTGGGATTTAATGGTCCGTCGAAACCAATTTACATATCTGAAAGTTTATCGCCCAAGATGAAGAGGCTATTTTATCTTTCTCGTGATTTTGCTAAGACAAATGAATACGCTCACTGTTGGATATCAAATGGAAAAATACTCTTAAGGAAGAAGGAAGGAGAACGTTTCAAGATTATAAAAGATGAGAATGATCTGTCTGGCTTAAGATCCATGAAATGACTAGCCGTATTTATGTCTATTTATGTTATCGTCTTTTTATTTAAACTAGATTTAATTATTATTTTAACCTATGAAATATACGCTTTTTGTAATCATGTACTATTTATTATGTATAATTTTTTTATGAGCATCATTTTTACTAATTTGTCAAAACTACACAACATAAAAAACATTTACAACATACACAAATCAATTTACAACTCAAATATTAATAATCGTAACTACAAAGTCTCTAAAGTAATTAAACATAATTTTTATGCGGGTCTTTCTAAACTAAGCCCATTAAAAGTAACCCCAAATATGGTAATTATAATAATATGCACCCACGTTATAAATATTAATAAAAATGTTGATTGACAAATCGATTATAGAAAATATTGAAAATATATCAGTGTCAGACTCCCAAATATGTACTCCCGAACAATATAATGAATATCTCAAATTTGATGAAGGTCTAAAAGTCCTTCATGTTAACATCCGAAGCATTACTTGTAATTTCGATTCTCTTTTGGTTTTGTTGAAAAGATTAACTTATAATATCGATGTGATAGTGTTGTCAGAATGTTGGTTGAGCAAAGTCACAGTCATACCCAACATTCCCAATTTCGGTTTCTTCAAGTCAAGTCATAGTAACCAAAATGATGGTGTTATAGTTTATATTAGAGACCATCTAATTTGTGAAGTAGTGGAGCCTGTTTTTGATGAAGCCAATTGTTTACTAATTAAATTCTCCAACAATATTGCTCTCATTGCTCTATATCGATCCCCATCCAACAAGAATATCGCATCTTTCATTAATAGCCTAGATAATGCATTAAATTCAATAGTTAATTTTAGAACAAAAATTATAATAGGGGACGTAAATATTAATATTGGCAACTTGTCTGATGATGTACGAGCAGACGAATACCTAAACCTTTGTGCTTTACACGGTTTATTGCCAGGGCACCTATTTCCTACCAGAAATAAAAATTGCATCGATCATATACTACTCAAAACTGATACAACCGCTAAATCTTTCGTTTTAGATACTGTATTTACCGACCATAGTCCCATAATTGTTTGTTGCGATCTACATATAAAACAGGTAACAAAAATACGAACATCTTTTCTCATTGATAAATCTGCTATTATTGCTGACATTAAGGAGACAGATTTTTCTGATGTTGTAACTTCCACTGATCCTGAACACTCTGCAAACAGATTAGTATCAATCTTATCTGCTGCTATAAAAAAACATACCCGTGAAGTATCGGTTTCTAGTAAAAGACGAATATTAAAACCTTGGATAACCCCAGGATTATTGCGATGCATACGAAACCGTGATAAACTCTATAGGAAAGTAAAAAAAGATCCTAATAATATAGATTTAAAATCATCGTTTACCCGATATAAGAATTTTTGCAATAATTTATTAAAGAAAATTAAAATAAATTATGAAAGTAACGAATTCATTAAAGCTAAGAAAGATTCAAAAAAGACTTGGGACCTAATTAAACAGTTTGGCAATCTACCTAACAAAAAAGCGAATGTGTCAAGCCACCTCTTAAAATCAGTAAATGATGCACACGAAGCAGTCAATAGTGTTAACATCTTTTTTGCCAATATAGGGAGAGAGATAGCGTCTAAACTCATTCAACCTACCGCTAAGTATAAGAAATACATCAACTTTCCAAATAGTCAATCTATGTCCTCTTCGATGGTAATTAATAACACCGATGAGTCTGAAATCAGGTACATCATCTGCCAACTTAAGGACAACTGCGCTGTGGGTTGGGATGGGATTTCGACATCGATACTAAAAGCAGCTGCGGATTTCTTGACTCCTCCAATAACTGTACTGTTCAATTTGTGTTTATCGAAGGGCATATTCCCTAGGGTTTTTAAAAAAGCTATTATTCATCCAATCTATAAGAACGGTGATAATGAATCTGTCAACAATTATAGACCTATCTCCATATTGAGTTCTTTGTCCAAAATCCTAGAAAAAGTAATTTATAAGCGACTTATTTCCTACTTGGATAAGTATAAACTGCTTGAAGATAATCAGTATGGCTTTAGGGTCAATAGGTCTACTGAGGACGCACTCATGAATTTAGTAAATACCGCCACTCAACATATTGATAAAAAAATGAAAACTGTGGGTATTTTTCTGGACTTATCAAAAGCCTTCGACACCGTTTCTATCCCTCTCCTTCTTTCCAAATTAGAAAAAAATGGTATACGTGGAACGGCGTATGACCTTTTTAAAAGCTACCTGAGTGAGAGAACCCAGTGTGTTTCTATAAACAATATTATAAGTAGCGATCAAAATATATCCTTCGGAGTGCCACAAGGTAGTGTGCTGGGACCTATCCTGTTTCTTATATATATTAACGACCTGTGCAAGCTACAAATTCCAAATTGTAAAATTATTACTTACGCTGATGATACGGCTCTGATAGTTAATGGTAGTACATGGTCTGATGTTCGTAAGCATAGTGAAAATGCTCTGGCTACTATAATCAATTGGTTATCATGCAACATATTAACGCTAAATACTCAAAAAACTAAATTCATTACTTTTGGCCATAAATCCCAAATTCCATTTGATACCTTTACGATCATTGCACACAAATGCCCAGACCAGGGGCACTTTTGCGATTGCTGCCCTCTTAGTCGTTCACGTACACTAAAATACCTCGGGGTAACCCTAGATGAAAATCTCACGTGGACTGAACATATAAATGCATTGGTATCCCGATTAAGGAAACTCATATACATTTTTAGAAATCTTAGATCTTGCGCAACCCAGGAAATCTTAAAAATGGTTTATTTTTCTCTTGTGCAGTCTATTTTGAATTACTGCATTCCGGCATGGGGTGGAGCATCGAAATGCATGATGCTTCGACTGGAGAGAGCCCAAAGATGTGTTTTAAAAGTCATCACACACAAACCTAGGCGCTTTTCAACTGCAGATTTATATAAAATTTGTAATGTTCTGACTGTTCGACAATTGTTTATCTTGCACGCTATTTTACGAAAACACACAGAAATATCTTACAACCAGAATAGTGAAAATTTGAAACGCAGAAATAATAGAGTATGTCCGACTGAAAAAAGACGCTTGGCCTCCTCAAACAAACATTACGTTTATTTGAGCCCAACACTGTACAATAAAGTCAATGAATACCTTAAAATCTACAGCCTAACGCTACGAAGGTGTAGAATTGTATTGTTTAATTGGCTTCTAACACTAAATTATAGAGACACCGAAAATCTTATTAAATTTCAGATGCAAACATAAGCACGCACCACACACACAGACACACACGCGCACATGTACACACGCACGCATACACACAGACACACACACAAATACACACACACACATACACACACACACACTCACACAAACCCACTTACTTTTATATTATTTTACTTTAAGAGTTTTTTTTTTTTTATTTTATTTTTTTGTATTTCATGGTAATTTTTTGCTGTTTCATATAATTACAATAGTTACTAAGCAACGCTAGGGAGGTGGGCGTTAATAGCCGCAACACAGTGTATCACTAATGCGGTTATTATCGTACAAATTGTTTCTTGTGTAAATTTTCTTGTGTATTCCAATAAAGTATAAAGTAAAGTATATGTAATCTTTCTCTTATACTCGCATTCTCTTGAATCATTTTTTGGGATTAATGAATGGCATTATAGGCAGAGGGAACCTAGTATTAAGACATCCGTTCTCTACGGTGAAGATTCAAAAGATATATTTCGTCTAACATTATTTATTTTAAAAACATTGTAACTTTACTACGAAAACTTTTAAATAGAGAGATATTCCTAAATCTCTACACTAAACCAATACTTTCTGTGAAAAAATATGGTTCAACAATCAGTAAAATCTCAACTAAAAAGAAAAAAAAGAAAGAAAACCCAAAAATATGCACCTCTTTAGAAATATTATAATGTTCCTTCGCATAATACAAAGCCTTTTCATGGTTCCCCAAAGCAGCATGAGCGTTGCCGAGAGACCAACAAGCTCTCCCTTCTCCTACTCTGTCTTGCAACTTCCTCGCGGCGGAGAGATGACGGGCGTGGTACTCTTCCGCTATACGATATTCTCTTAATAAAGTGTATGTATTTCCCAGGGAATAACATGCTTGGGCTTCAACTGCTGAATCCCCTAGTTCTTCTGCCAGCGCGAGTGTTCGTCTATTAGGAGGAATGGGTAAAATTGATTTATTTAGTGTCTATTTTTTTTATTTATTAAGCGTTGATATGGAAAATTGTAATTTTTTACATATATATTTTACGTATTTATAATTTATAACTGAGATTTAAATGTTGTCTGCGACATAAGACTGGCAATTTTCTGATAACGGTCTCATATATTGGAAGTTTATCTTGAAATGATGAGTGCCAAGTAGGTAATATTCTAATTAAACTGAAAATTATTTGAAATTTGGGAAAATATATATTTTTTTAAATACAAACATTTATACCGGGAATTGAACCCTCGACCATCATAAATACCTAAATAACTCAACAAAAACTGCTGAAAATAGTAGGAATGAAAAAAGTAAGTTTAAATAATTTAAGAAAGTTAAAAGCTAAGTTAAATCGTCATCTGTCATTCCATACAAAGTAAGTTTTCTGCGTAAGTAAATGGAATGAGCGCAAATAATTGAATTCGCTAGCATTTTAAATAAAACACAGTATTATTAGTTTAGCAAATAATATTCATCGCGATTGCATCAGAAGTATCATATCTATATATATATAAAATCGAAAGGTCACTCACTCATCACGAAATCTCAGAAACTACATGTGCTAGGAATCTGAAATTTTGCATAGGAGGTATTTGTATTTGTGCTCGCTAAGACGGGAATTTGCAATATTCGATATCTAAGGGGTTATTTTTGGGGTTGAAAGTTTGTATGAAACTTCGTTACTACAGATGAATGGACGTCACTTATAGGACGTAGGTACTCATGGAGACAGAAATTAATATTAACGTAGTTCACGCAGGCGAAGCCGCGGGCGGGCCGCTAGTTATACATAAAGGTTATTTCGCGTTGCAACCAAAGATTTATTATACATCTTACTTTAATATAATAAATGTGAAAGTTTGTGAGGATGTTTGTTCCACATTCACGCAAAAACTACTAAACGAATTTAGATAAAACTTTGCAGTGATATAGCTTATATAGAATAACACATAGGTTACAATTTATGTAAAGATTTTGTATAATTTTTCTATAATATAACAATAAGCGGGCGAAGCTACGTTTCGTTTCCTAGATAAGCACATTTGTAAAATATTTAAACAAAGAATTAAAAAAAGACGTTTGACGAGTATTGAACTCGTAACTCACCGCACTTATACATGTAAGTAATTTATGAAAACAACTAATCATATACATAAACAAATGTTGCGTATCGCGTAACTCAACGTTTCACTTTATGTGACCAAATCGGAGAAACCAAAATATTTTGAATTTAAAAAAAATACAAAAATTTCCCTGTGCTAAAAAGAAGACTCATATTATAAGTTTATCCACTATGCGCTAGCAATATATTTAAAGAAAAAAAAATAACTACAAAGTATAATTGACACTCGCTCATAGCAGGATAGGCAGAGAGAATTAAGTTTTAAGACACTCCATTCCCATTAAGACACATTCCCCACTTTCCGCCGAATTCTCGAGATATTTCATATCAAGTGGCGAATCTCCACGCAGCGCATCTCATTACCAGAGCGAGGAAATAGTTCATTCCTCCAAGTGGGTATCGAACCCACAACCTACACGCCACGACTGGCCTCACAATTAAAATTGCATATAAGAATTATAAACAATTAAGGGCAGCTGGACTTGAACCTGCATCTATTAAAAGCTAAAGGCTGGCAAAAGCCTATCGCTGTTTAGCTTACCTTATTCACTGAATACAGACAAATATTTTTTTTTCCGGGCTACGTGGTCTCAGATATACAGATATATGAACACGCAGGCACGTCAAATTTGTAATATTCATCTCTATGCGTCATTTTAAGATTAAAAACGGCGTTATTAACACAAACAAAATATAATACAAAACTAGAGTGATACATCACGAGCAAAAAAAGAAAAGAAAATAGAAAATAGAAAATACTCACTTATAATGTTCAGCAGCGTTTTCAAATTGTCCCAAAAATATGTGTGAATTTCCTAAGTTACTATTGGCACGTCTCTCCGCCGGCCTGTCGCCTACTTCTTGCGCTATCCTTAATCTCTCCGTGTGATACTTGATAGCTCGTGTAAAGTCACCTAGAAGGTAACAAGTGTTGCCGAGATTTCCACACGCCCGGCCCATTGCTTGTCGGTCACCTAAACTACGCATTAATTCGAGATTCTCTCTGAAATGAGGGAAAAAAAAACAGAATATCATTGATATTATAGCTAAGCTGAGTATCCATATATAGGAATAAAGGCAAAGGAATTAGCGTCGAGACACTCCATTCTTTGCTGTCGAGTGGAAATCAAAAAAAATCTCAACGCCTCGCCTTTCTTCGTTACCACAACGACGTTATAAAAATGTTAAATATTTCATTCCCCCGAGTGGGAAATCGAAGCTACAACGAGCACGTCTAAATCCTATTTTTAATTTCATTTTATATCGTTACGTATAACTAAAAAATCCATAATTATTTTTGAGGTCTTAAACAAATCTAATCATAACTTGACCATTTTTCTCAAACTCCTTTCGAGACTCCATAAAATGAAGTATTGAAAAGTTCCCCAACAATTAGTGGTATTCAACAACCTGAGGGATTTGACGGTACGTTGTTATTTCAGTTAGTGACCCATGAGCCAATTACAAAACCAGGAGATGAAAAATAGTACGCAATTCAAATTAATTTAAGCATCTCTATGCTAACGATAGATAATAAGTACGAAACCATAAATTGCAACATAAAAGAAAATCGAGGCTGTCATCGAGGAGTAGCATAAGGGTGTGACTGTGAACGCGTCGGTTGTAGCTTCCATTACCTACTGGCAGGAAACAATATATATTTGCATGTCCTCGCTCTGATAACGAGGCAAAGTTCCAGACAAATGATAATTTCTTACCCTGGGCATGGACCACGTTGCCCAGGTAGCACAAGGCGCGACCTTCACTTAGATAATCGCCCAGAGAACGAGAATTCTCCAAATGCCCACCACCATAGCAATGAGATTGGCGTTTAACTACGCTTCGATAGCTTCAGCTTATAATTTAGTTTTAGGTAATATTTCCAATAAATAAATACATGAGAAAATAAAAAGACTAAAACACTTACTCATAATAAGCAACAGCCTGCATCAGGCTCTCTCTAACATCTTGCGGGAAATGGCCCGGATCGTTTTGCCCCACTCTACCCATCTGCTTCCCCTGGGCATGGAACACGTTACCCAGGTTGTACAAGGCACGACCTTCACTGAGGCGGTCACCTAAAGAACGAGAGATCTCCAAATGTCGTTTACAGCATTGTACCGCCTCGTTGAACTTCCCCATCACTTTTAGTGTGTTACCCAAATTGCCTGACGCTTTCGCCTCGCCCAGCTTATCGTTCATTGTTCTGAAAATACAAATTAATACAAATTAATATGTTTTTGTATAATAAAATGTTTTTAGTTCTCAAATATCTTAGTCTAAAGATTGTACCTGTTTCAACTTATTGAACGGACATGAACTTACGTCATGTTAGAATGCATTCAGCATTCTAACATGACGCAGGTTCATGACGAACTTTTGGACCTCCCCTCGTTTCTATTAGTACAAAAACAAGTAGTTTCCGAAATTGTATTAAACTACCAAAATAAGACGGATATTTATGCATTATTCTCTGGTAACAAGACAAACCGCGGCGTTGAGTTCTCCCACACAATATGCAATATCTCGAACATGGGTCTAACACAGGGTTCCTTCTGCCTACCCTGCTATATGCGGATACAGCGTGAAACCAAAAACTATAATCAATTCCTTACCTAGCCAAAGTAAGATCAAGTTTATGGTACTGCATAGCCTTATTGTAGTCGCCCAGGTAGAAATACGCGTTGCCAAGTTGGCTGTAGATCGCGCTGAGTGTTCTCAGGTCGTCCGTACCAGCTTGTATGGCCGCTTGGAAGAAGGCCACGCCGGCCCTGCAGTCCCCTGCCTTGCACAACCTTTCCCCTTCCAGAGCCAGTTCTAAGCACATGGAACCGCCATCGCAACTCTGCAATTTTAGGAACATAGGCTAAAAATTATATATTTTATTATTTTAATATAGTAATACAATTCACATTAAATTTTTGCGGTTTTATCAAATGTGGATAACAATAGCAGACATAGGACAACATTTCTTCATATTTAATGTTCTCTTAAGGGGTATCTTTGTGAGTAGCAGAGCAAGGGGAAGCATCATGCCTTGGGCGCTACTCCCAAAGGGGCGCCGAATGGTCCGCAAAACTATTTAAATATATGTATGAATAGCACTTACATAATATGCATTTCATTTAATTATGTAAGTGCTATTCATTTAAAGCTAAGCTTGAGCCTGAGACTTTATTCATTTATTAATTTGAGGGGGGGGCGCTTTAAAAGCATTTTGCCCCAGGTGGGAGTTAAGCTCGCCAAGCAAGCAAAGCTAAGCACTGGTGAGTAGTGACGTACTTTTCAATTAACTAATGGAATCTTCTAGAACTTCTTATACGGTCTATGGATTCGAACCCATTTTATAAGTAATACCACCAATAAGCATATACATAAGCCATGCCGATGAGGTATAAGTGTTACGTCATTAAAATATAGCTAAGTATTTGATATTTACTTTTTGTAATATTTTGTCTGTCTGTTAATCTGTTTTATAGTTTCCGCACGTTACAGAAATAGCAAGATACGTAGCGGAACTTAACGCCGGGCTTAGCCGGGAATAGTATGTTCAAAGGTTTTCAATTTACATGGATTTTTAAATGGGGTTTGAAACCATTATATCATGTAAGAATAAAACCAGTATTACATTATACAGAGTAGTGATTTCTTACTACATACGTACATACAAAGATAATTCGATGAATCATAATGTATTGACAATTTCCATGTAAAATACTTATTAAGCATTTAACTAATTAATTATTGACTTATGTTCAGTGTAGAGAATATTTGAATTGAAATTTTTATACAATTTAACAAAATACTAAAATTTAATAAAAAATTAAAGTCAGTTTAATGAGAAAAATTATGGAAATGGAAATTTAAAAAAGTAATTGTTCAAAAAATATATAATTTTGAATATTAATGAATGTTTAATGAAACCTCAACAAATAAAAAAGCTTTTAAAAAATAAGTATCTATTACTATATGAAGTAAAATGCTATATAAGATCATGCAAATTTGAAAATGACACTAAATTCTTATAGATTTTCGGCCTACATTTCTCACCTACTGTGCAGGAATACATACTTGTTGAAATACCTTATCCTGCTGGAAGTCGAGGATTGTAGTCTAGTAAAATATTTACATTGCATTATTTATTTGTATTAGATATACATTTTAGCCAGTCGTGGCGCAGGGCACAAACGTCTGACTGTAAACGTGACTTTTGTGGGATTCGATTCTCGCTCGGAGGAATGATATATTTCATATGCCTATGCCTTGAAAATTCGGCGGGATACACGGTGAAGCCGATAATATAAAAATTAAAAAAGATATACATTTATATGTATGAAACTTTTGTTACAGTCTACAGAGTGACTGACAAACAACACACAAGCCACAAACATAACTAGTGTTCTTAGACAGTTGAAATTCGGCATGTAGGGAGGTTAGGTAGTGTAAAAGAGCACTAAGAGAGGATTTCTCGAAAAGTCAAAACAAAACAAACTAGTGTAATATATGATTTAAAAGAATTTTTAATTAAGTATTACTTAAATAACTTTTTTTTTTTAAGAATTTTCTTTCTACGATAATTCATCCCCCAAGTTAGAATAGAACCTAATTCCATGTCAGTTTACAGGATACATGTATTTATAGTCATTAAAAATGTCATACAAAGTGAATGGTTTTCAGAATTTATTTCTGTGCATTTATATTAACCTTGGTAAGAGCTGTACTAATTTCAACTTGCAAGTAAAGTGCAAGAGGTGAAGGCCAAGAGGTATTTCACAGAAAGCACTTTTATCTTTAAAAAGGTACATCATTATGTTTTCACAGTATAAAAACTTGAGTATAAAATTTTAATAATTAATAATGTTGCTCATATAAATATTGTGTATTATAAAAACAATATACATATTACAAATTATTACCTATATTACTAATATCAATAGCCTATTGAATAACTGTACATGTCATTGAATGACTCTACAATTGTAGATGCAATTTTCTTACAGACATTTTTAAGAAGAAGAAGAGCTAGTGAACTAGCTCTTGTAAGAACTGCTTACTTTTCATTTAGCTCAAAAATGTTAAATGTCATTTTTTTGCGGAGGATAGTGTTTTAACACTAGTAACTCTCTGCCTCCTACACTATAAGTTAGAAATGTGTCTAATCAAAACAAAATATTAACTAATTACAATAGTAGTACCTATATACTTAGAAGTTATGCAAGCGTTATACCCAATAGAATTATAAGTGATTATAATTAATTCATTGTTACATATACTGTTATTTAACTTCACACATAATGAAATGTAGTGCACTTACGAATTAAACTAAGTTTTACCTGTGGCTTTGCCCTCTAGATCAAATGGAAATAATTAAGTTGTTGGTGACACTTTCTAAGGCCCATATTTATATACCACTCTTAACTCTGAGATTCATCTTAGAGATACTGTTTTCATTCATAAATTATAATCTGTGAATGAATACGGTGTCTCATGATTGCTCTCAAGATCAACTTTAGATTTGAGAGTGATTTATAAATATGTCCTTAGGGATGTATGTGTTCAAGGTAATTTTCACTGCAGGTACAGTATTTTACATCAAAACAATACTGTGATGTAATATAGCCTGTCTCAATAAACAAAAAAATCAACACAATTTTTTTTTTCAGTTTAGTCAATAATTCCTGAGACTAGGCATCCAACCAAAAAGACATCCTCTGACGACCTCTTCTGCTTTATAATATTAGTATATCTATACTATCTAGTACAAATATGCAGTGAACAGTGAAGTAAACTGTAACACTCATATTTGACTTCAAAAACCACCAGGAAATTATCTTTATATTATTATTAATGCAAATCTCTTTTATAGCAAATAAGGGAATTTACATAGTTAATTATTCACTTTTAGTGTCATGACGATTTCCCAAATATTGTGATCTTTATATTTATTTTATATTTTTTCTAACAATATTAAATGTATGTAATAATGTTCATATGTATATATGAATTTCAAATTACATAACAGATTGGAAAAGTAATTAGCTCGGTAAATAAATGATTGTTGCCAATAATATTCAATTAAGACTTATTTAAAATTATAATTTTAAATTGAGACAAATCTACATTCTTGTTTGTTTTACAAATTGATGATGATGAATTGATTAATAATTAATTGAATATAAATTCAGGTTCTTAAATTATATATTATTAAATGACAGAAATTTGTCAAAAAAAGTGCATTATTTATAGAGATGGATACACAATTTTTATTAAAATCCATAACAGACACTTAAGAGTGTTGTACATAAAATTAAAATGTAGATAAAATAAATTTAAATAGCAATGTTCCTTTGTTTTTTTACTTACTTTAACAAAAAAGTTTTTGCTAGTTTGTTTACAAAGTATAACAGTAGTGTATAAGAAGGTAAACATGAAAATTGTCAGGCTAACATATTTCGATGTGTTAATTGTAATATGAACCATATGTCTTTAGATAGAACTTGTCCAGTGTATATAAGGGAAAAAAAATTACGTGATATAATGAGTGAATTTAATGTTTCTTATAGAAAAGCCTTGGATATGTATGTTCCTCCTACTCCATTTCGTTCAACGTCGCAAGACAATGTTATGTCGAACATTACAAGACAAGCCCCGTTTGATGCTACATATGCTTCACCTATTATTCCTGCAAAGAATACATATGCACAGGCTACATTACAATCAAGAGTGACCCAGGCTGCCACTACCTTACAGAGTGACAAGAGGATTTCTACAGAGCGCCCCAAAGAAAAGGAAGTCATGACTGATTTTGAAGAATTTAACACGAACATGAATATTAATATAGATATTAGCGAAGACAATTGCAGTGAAGAAGTTTTTGACAATAGTTGTAAGGATAATAGTAAACATTCAAGAGATTACTCACTCAAATGGTTAATTGACAAATTTAAATACATTATTTTAATTAAAAAAGGCAATATTAAAAGTAAGATTATATCTATAGTTCAAGTGGGTATCGAGTGGATGGTGTCTTGGATAGTTAGTAATATACCAGAAGACTTTTCTTTTTTAGGAAAAATGTTTAACAATGGATAGTGTTACAGTTAATATTTTGCAATGGAATTCTCGCAGTATATTACCAAAAAAAATAGATTTTGAACAAATGTTGTTCTTAGAGAAAATACATATTGTTGCACTTAGCGAGACTTGGCTTACTTCGGACTGTACACTTCATATAAATAATTATAATGTTTTTCGTCACGATAGGTCGGATTCATATGGAGGTGTTGCAATTCTAACCCATAAATCCATTAAAGCCCAAATTTGTCCAACTAGAATATCTAATTCTGGTATTGAAATAGTACATGTTAAAATTTATAATTGTAATATGATTCAGGATTTAATCTCAGTTTATTGTCCACCAAATATTCAAACTGTGAAAAGTGATTGGGACTCGTTATTTTCAGTAGCTCATTCCAAAGCCTTAATATTAGGAGATTTTAATGCTCATCATTCGAATTGGTCAAACAAAACAAATCAAAGAGGGAATCAAGTTTTTGATTCTATGATAGATAATAATTTCATTATTTTGAACAATGGCAAAGCAACTCGATTTAAATTAGTTAATGATATTTTACAAGAATCTGCTCCTGATATATCTATGGCCTCTTTGGATGTGGGTTTACTTTTTAATTGGAATGTTTCTAATGATTCTCTAGGTAGTGATCATATGATGATAAAAAATACGACGTCAAATAGTTTTACCCCCCAACTATCAAAAAAGAGAAATTTTAAAAAAGCTGATTGGGTGGGTTATCGTAGGTTCATTGAAGAAGCAGTCAAAGATTTTGAAGTATGTTCTAATCCAGAGGAAGCTTATAATAGGTTCCTAGATATTTTAAACAAAGCTGCAGATTTAAATATTCCATATATAAAATTTAATCAAAATCCTAGTGGTAAATTTCTTCCAAAAAAGTATTGGTCTTCCTTATTATCAAAAAGTATAGCGAGAAGACGATTAGCTTTGGTATGTTTTAGAAAGAATCCCACACCTGATAATTTAAACTCGTTGCAAGAAAAAATTCGGGAAGCTCAAATAATAACCAGAAGAGCTAGGAATAAAGCATTCCGTACGTATTGTTCCTCCTTTGATGAAGATATGTCCGCAAATAGTGTACTGCAAGGTATGCGATGGTTAAAAGGATACCGTTCTTCTAAGCCCTATATTTTAAAGTCATTAGCTGAAAGTGTACTATATAATCTAGCTCCCGATTCTACATGTCCACCGTTACCAACTTTTTTATCTAATAATGTTCTATTGGAAGCTGAAATAACTAGACAAGAGTTAAATAAATGTATTAAAACTAAAGATACTGCCCCAGGGTGTGACGATATTTCGTACTCAATGATTCATAATCTTCCAGATTTGGCGAAAAATATTCTATTGCAAATATACAATCTTTTTTTCTCTCTTAATTTTGTCCCAAAACAATGGCGTCAGATTCGCGTTATAACGATTCCTAAACCAGGTCGTGATTTATCAACTGCTGCTGCAATAAGACCTATATCCCTGATGTCTTGTATGTGCAAAATTTTTCATTCCATAATTAATAAGAGAATTGAATGGTTCCTGGAAAAAGGGAATTTTTTCGTAGAGGAGACAACAGGTTTTAGAAAAACACGCTCTTGTCTAGATAGCTTAAATTCATTAATTTCTAATATTCAAATTGGTTTTTCTAATGATTTAAGTACCATAGGATGCTTTGTAGACCTAGACAACGCATATAATAATGTTGATATTACCTTACTATTATTAACCTTAGATAAACTTGGCATAGGATCAGTGTATTGCTGGGTGCTGCGAGGCGGTACCCTGAGGGGGATAAAGGTCCTCTGCTACGCCGATGACACGCTGGTCTTGGCACAGCAGAGGACCTATCGGGAGGCGGCGGTACTCGCGACCGCTGGAGTAGCGGAGATTGTCGGCCGCATAAGGCGGCTTGGTCTGGAGGTCGCCTTGAACAAGTCCGAGGCGTTATACTTCCATGCTCCTCGTAAGGGCCCACCACCTGATGCCCACATCGTCGTCGGTGGCGTCAACATAGACGTCAAGGGGAGCATGAAGTACCTCGGACTTGTTCCGGACGGTCGGTGGAGTTTCCGGGGCCACTTTACATCCTTGGCCCCGAAACTGATGAAGACAGCGGCGGCACTGGCGCGCCTTTTGCCCAATGTCGATGGGCCGAGCGCCTCTAGCCGTCGGCTGTACACCGGAGTGGTCAGGTCGATGGCCCTCTACGGTGCTCCCGTCTGGGCGGACGCCCTGGATCGGCACAACATCACCCTGTTGCGACGTGCGCAGAGGGTGATGGCCATCCGGGCGATACGGGGGTACCGGACCATCTCCGGTGAGGTGGCGTGCGTGCTGGCTGGAGTCATGCCGTGGGATCTGGATGCTCTGTCTCTGGCGTCGGTCTATTGCCGGCGTCGAGGCCTAGTGTCCGGGGAACCGGCAAGCCAGGCACGCACTGAGGAGGTGCGGGTAGCCGCAATGGAGTTGTGGGAAACTCGGCTGGCAACACCATCTGCCGGCCTGAGGACGATCGAGGCTGTTCGTCCAGTGTTCCGCCAGTGGTTAGCGCGGCGTCACGGCGTCCTAACCTTCCGCATGACACAGGTGCTCACGGGGCATGGCTGCTTCGGGGGTTACCTGTGTCGGATCGCCGGGAGGGAGCCCGACGCTCGCTGCCACCACTGCGACGGCTGCCTCGATGAGACGGTCCAGCACACGTTGGAGGTGTGCTCAGCCTGGGCGCCTCAACGTCGCGCTTTGCGCGACGTCATAGGGCACGACCTTTCCCTGCCGGCCGTGGTCAAGGCTATGGCCGGTAGCGAGACGTCGTGGGATGCGGTCTCATCCTTCTGCGAGGCAGTGGTGCTCGAGAAGGAGTCGGCGGAACGGG
This sequence comes from Heliconius melpomene rosina, assembly GCF_056956725.1. Classification (NCBI taxonomy): domain Eukaryota; kingdom Metazoa; phylum Arthropoda; class Insecta; order Lepidoptera; family Nymphalidae; genus Heliconius; species Heliconius melpomene. The sequence goes on from NC_140409.1 coordinate 325,381, forward strand.
CGAGGGAGGCTTTTGCCGAAGTCGCCATCCGCCGTAAGAGACCGGGTCGCCGGAGGGCGGCACACGACCGCCGCCTTCCGCCCTAATGTGCCAGAGGGCGGTCAGCTTGGGGAAGCTGACCGCCTACCAACCTGGCCCGAGTAGGCGCGCGCAGGTTGCTCCCGCGCGCTACTCCGAGCAGGCCGTCGAGGGTGCCCACACACCCTTGACTCCGCGACGTGCCTTGCAGGCTCCCGCCGCCGCGTTTCGCGGAAGACTCACGTCCCCGTGTCACGCGGCCAGTGGCGGTCGAGGAGGAGCACCGTGAGGTTTTAGTGGGTATTGGGATCGGCCTTCAGCCGGTCCACGAGTCCCACATAACCCGCCCGAGTCCCCACTCGGGCCGGTATCCGTAAACGGATTTCCTCACGTTAACAAAAAAAAAAAAAAAAAAAAAAAAAAAAAAAAAAAAAAAAAAAAAAAAAAAAAAAAAAAAAAAAAAAAAGGATCAGTGTATTGTCCCAGTATGGACCGCCCTGCAGCGCGTGAGGAGGTAGAGGAGGATGACGAGGACAGCGTCACACCACCGGTGGAGGAGAAGGAGCTCGAAGAAGCCGTACGCCGATCTCGGCTCAAGAGCACCGCCCCGGGCTTGGATGGCATTCCCGGCCGGGCGCTAACTCTGGCCCTAAACACCTTAGGGCCCAGAGTGCGAGGACTATTCACTGCCTGTCTGGCTCAAGCCATAATTCCACAGCGGTGGAAGACAGGCAGGTTAGTCCTCATCAGGAAGGAGGGTCGCCCGGCGGATTCAGCCTCCGCCTACAGGCCCATCGTGCTCTTGAGCGAGATCGCCAAGCTCTTCGAGCGTGTTGTAGCCAGGAGGCTACAACACCATTTGGAGGGGACAGGTCCGGACCTCTCGGACCACCAGTATGGCTTCCGCAGGGGGCGCTCGACGATGGATGCCATACTAGAGGTTAAGTCCTATGCGCAGGATGCGGTGGCCCGGGGCGATGGAGTCTTGGCGGTGTCTTTAGACATCGCCAATGCTTTCAACTCCCTGCCCTGGCCCTGCATTAAGGAGGCACTTTTATACCACCGTGTGCCTCCATACCTGCGCCGCGTCATCGGGGCTTACCTGTCCGGGAGGTCTGTGACCTTTCCGGCTCCTGGAGGAGGTTGGGAGGAGTTTGTGGTGTCGGCCGGTGTTCCACAAGGATCGGTGCTGGGTCCGATCCTCTGGAACATCGGGTACGACTGGGTGCTGCGAGGCGGCACCCTGAGGGGGGTAAAGGTCCTCTGTTACGCCGATGACACGCTGGTCTTGGCGCAGCAGAGGACCTATCGGGAGGCGGCGGTCCTCGCGACGGCTGGAGTGGCGGAGGTTGTCGGCCGCATAAAGCGGCTGGGCTTGGAGGTCTCCCTCAACAAGTCCGAGGCAATCTACTTCCATGCTCCTCGAAAGGGCCCACCGGCAGATGCCCACATCATCGTCGGTGGCGTCAAGATTGACGTTGCCCGGAGCATGAAGTACCTCGGACTTGTTCTGGATGGTCGGTGGAGTTTTCGGGGCCACTTTACATCCTTGGCCCCGAAACTATTGAAGACAGCGGCGGCACTGGCGCGCCTTTTGCCCAATGTGGATGGGCCGAGCGCCTCTAGCCGTCGGCTGTACACCGGAGTGGTCCGATCGATGGCGCTCTACGGTGCTCCCGTATGGGCGGACGCCCTGGACCGGCACAACATCACCCTGCTGCGACGTGCGCAGAGGGTGATGGCCATCCGGGCGATACGGGGGTACCGGACCATCTCCGGTGAAGTGGCGTGCGTGCTGGCTGGAGTCATGCCGTGGAATCTGGATGCTCGTTCTCTGGCGTCGGTCTATTGCCGGCGTCGAGGCCTTGTGTCCGGGGAACCGGCAAGCCAAGCACGCACTGAGGAGGCGCGGGAAGCCGCGGTTGAATTGTGGGAATCCCGGCTGGCGACACCATCTGCCGGCCGGTTGACGATCGAGGCGGTTCGTCCAGTTTTCCGCCAGTGGTTAGCGCGGCGTCACGGCGTCCTAACCTTCCGCACCACACAGGTGCTCACGGGGCATGGCTGCTTCGGGGGTTACCTGTGTCGGATCGCTGGGAGGGAGCCCGACGCTCGCTGCCACCACTGCGACGACTGCCTCGATGAGACGGCCCAGCACACGTTGGAGGTGTGCTCAGCCTGGGCGTCTCAACTCATAGGGGACGACCTTTCCCTGCCGGCCGTGGTCAAGGCCATGGCCGGCAGCGAGACGTCGTGGGACGCGGTTTCATCCTTCTGCGAGGCAGTGGTGCTCGAGAAGGAGTCGGCGGAACGGGCGAGGGAGGCTTTTGCCGAAGTCGCCATCCGCCGTAAGAGACCGGGTCGCCGGAGGGCGGCACACGACCGCCGCCTTCCGCCCTAATGTGCCAGAGGGCGGTCAGCTTGGGGAAGCTGGCCGCCTACAAACCTGGCCCGAGTAGGCGCGCGCAGGTTGCTCCCGCACGCTACTCCGAGCAGGCCGTTGAGGGTGCCCACACACCCTTGACTCCGCGACGTGCCTAGCAGGCTCCCGCCGCTGCGTTTCGTGGACGATTCTAGTCCCCGCGTCTCGCGGCCAGTGGCGGTTGAGGAGGAGCACCGTGAGGTTTTAGTGGGTATGCGGACGGCCTACATCTGCCAAGTCCACGAGTCCCACATAACCCGCTCGAGTCCCCACTCGGGCCGGTATCCGTAAAAGGATTTCCTCACGATAAAAAAAAAAAAAAAAAAAAGGATCAGTGTATTGTAAGTATCTATGGAAATTTCTTCAAGAAAGATACTTAACAATTGAAGGTCCTGACTACGTTATTACCAGAACTTGTAGGCAAGGATTAGCTCAAGGTGATCCCTTATCTCCATTATTATTTAATGTAGCTACAATTAATGTTTGTAAGTCAATGCCTGCTTCTATATCTATCTCACAATATGCAGATGACTTTGTTATTTATAAGACCTCAACTATCAATATAGCAGCTACAGAGTTACAACATTCTTTAAATATTTTGAGTGACAATTTGAACAGCCTTAATCTTGATATTTCTCCTAATAAAAGTAAAATTTGTATTTTCAGCAAAGGTCATAAAAAATACTCAGCGCATTTATCGATTATGGGCAAACGGTTAGAGGTAGTTGATACAGTCCGATATCTCGGTGTGTGGTTGGATCGTTCGCTTAGGTGGGGAAGGCACATTAATGAAATATCTAAAAAAGTTCTTAAATTTATTAATATTTTTAAAATGTTGGCTGGTTCTAGTTGGGGTGTCCACCCTAAACACTTAAGATTATTATACATTTCCTTAATTAGAAGCCGTATTGATTACGCAAGTTTTTTTTATGATAGTAGTGCAAATGTTCATCTAGGGAAATTAGACAAGATACAAAACCAAGTCATGAGAATTATTGGTAGTTTTATTAAAACGACGCCCATTCATGTGATGGAAAGTGAATTGTGTTTACAACCACTATTCCTTCGTCGTCGTTACTTAGCTGGAAAATTTTGGCTAAAAACTAAATCTCGTCAGACCAATAGTGGAGGCCTAAATATAATTTCAAAACTTGCTTCATTATTCAATACTTCTAGATATTGGCACAATAAAAAGACGCCCGCATTAATTTTGGTTCATAATTGTTTAAAAGATTTCAAAATTAATACATCAAAAAATTTAGGTATGTTTTCATTGAATACTTGGGTGAGTAATATAGATATTCAATCTTTTGTTAAATGTGACGTTGATTTCATGACAGGACCTAAAAGACGATTTGATTGCGTACTATTAAAAAAAAATTTTTCTAATTTTATCACATCCCAATACAGTCATTATAAAAAGATATATACCGATGGTTCTAAGGATAAGGAGGGATTGGGGGCGTCATTTTATGACTATGAACAAAAGATAGCTGTTAAATTCCAGATAGACCCCAATATGTGTATAATGGATGCTGAGCTAATCGCTATAGCAGAAGCTCTGTCATACATAGAATCGACTGATCATATTAATACAGTGATATTGACAGACTCTAAAAGTTCGCTCCAACATTTGGCTCGGTGTACCTCGACATTTCGAGGAACTCCGATAGCCTATACTATATTGGACAATGTCTTGAGATTGCGATCTTTGGGAAGGAATGTAGTTTTGCAGTGGATACCATCTCATGTAGGTCTGGAGGGCAATGACATTGCTGATTTATTAGCCAAGCAAGCAATATCTGATGGGATTCCTATTATCAGTTCTCCTTTTTACACTAATTTTATTCCAAAAATAAAACAAATTTGTCATACGTACTGGGCAGAATATTTCGATAAAAGATCCTTGGAAAAAGGTGTCTGGTATAAAACGATCCAACCACACCCGTTATCATCACCGTGGATAAACAATGAAACTTTATGTAGGAAAAAGACAATCGCAGCGCTTAGACTTCGTTCTGGACACATTCCAGGCAATAAGTTTTTGTATTTAATGGGCAAGTCAACGACAGCTAGTTGCGACTTTTGCAATTCTAATTCAGTTGATGATGTCCACCACATCACACCACATATTGATGGAATGTGTCCAGAACGAAGCGCTTAGGACAAAAATAAGCTGCAGATTTCAAGAAATAGGTTTTTGTAATGCTGTTTTGGCTTCACCTCTTTCAGATGAAGCCAATATACTTTATGAGTTAGCAATATCCCGCTTAACTTAAGATATTAAATAAGATTAATTAAGATATATTGTATTAAATTACATTCTATTTAAGTTAAACTTACCAGGGCGACATATTCGCATAAGCGACAAAGCCCTTTAATTAGATAAAAAAAAAAAAAAAAAATCTCTAGGAGATTCGTCAGATTCGCATAATTGTTGTTTGTATATTTTATTTTTGTTATAGGCGTACACGGTCAAACTTTGAACTCGGTAAAGAACACTGCGGTGAACACAGACAATACAATTCATACTATATAACACTCAGGGCTTGAAATAACGTTAAAAAGTTGGTATCGTTACGCCTGGTATCGATACTTGATAAATAGCGTTACCATATTTACCTTTATATTTAGATCATGAAGTATCGTTAAAATGGTATCGTTATAAGTTAGTTTTGTTACCGTCGCTCTCGTCTAATAGCAACAGTACCTATATATACATAGATACATCGTTGGTTTAACAATCGTTAAGCATTTAATTTTTAAAACTTAAATTTATAAGTTTAATAAAATTCAGGCATTGCGTGTTGAGTGGCAAAACTCAACGCCGCGCTTTGCCTCGACACCAGAGCAATGTAAACGTAAAAAATATTTCACTTTCTCAAGTGGGGATCGAGTTAACCTTATTATAACGTTATTATTCCGTTAAGTTACCAAGTATCGCTACCAAATTGTAACGTTTAGGTATCTATACGGAATTAACGTTAATTTAAATGTGAATTGCTAACGTTAACAAGCCCTGGTATATAATGTTCTTTGACATTAATACAGTTAGGCTGGTTTTTGTTTTGAGATTTGTACCAGTATTGCCATGTTGGTGTATATTTGACGACGTTTCTAATAAAAAGTATTGTTTTTAAATGTATAGGAATTATTGTACTTAAATTGTAATAAAATGTAATTGTAATTAAATTGTACAGGAATTATTATTTACTTAGTATAAATTTATTTTGAAAAAACAGAAAAATTTTGCGCAACGTAGCTTAGCTCAGCTTTACCCGCTGTATACAGCATGTGGCGGATCTTAATATGTTCGAGAAGTATTTTAATTAATGGCACTTTAATTTACTATGAACTATTAAAATGATTTTTAATTATCTGTGACTCTAATGTGTAATTGGTGTAACTGTAAAGTGTAAACAGAAGAGACCATAACTCAGAGGCGCGGCTGTCTTGTTGCTTATATACTTTATCTTGATGTCTTTAGATTTTGACTTTTGAGTGAATATTAAGTGTTTCAAATAACCCTTCCTTACTTGTATATGTTTCTTGCTTCCTTAGCAGTTGCGAATTATTTGGATGTTGTTTAATATTAATTTTAATATTCATTGAATTTCTAAAAACGTGATAAATATAGCATGTGATTACTGAGTATTTCTCTTAAATGTGAAACTATTGTGTCAGTATTCGAGTTCGATACCATCTAAAAATATGTTGTTTTATGACTAGTTGAGTTTATAATATTACTTATGATTTTTGATCGATCGACCGATTGATGATTATGATAGTCTTGTGATTCTAAAAGGTGTGTGACAGCATGTGTGAGTGTGGTGGCGAGATTTGGGGAAGGCCTAAGTCCAACAGTGGACAATCAATGGCTGTAGATGATGATGATGTAAATTTTTTATACCATGTTTAAGTCACATGATGCATTATACATTTATACAACATGACATAAAGTTTGTTATTTTTTTAAATGACTAAGAAAATTATTTTACTTTAGTAATGAAAGATATGTATTTTATTTTATTATCCTAATATGTTGTATAAAACTTTTGCCAGAGAATTTTTTTATATGAAAAAAAATAATATTCACTGTCTAAATAATATTTATGAGAACTGGTGGAGGCTTAGAGAATCTTGCACATAATCTAATTTCTGAGGAATATGCTTAAAAAATCGAGCCGATTGTGGAAGTAAATTAATCAATTATAATATAATCATAAATCAAATCAAATCAAAAATACTTTATTGCACAAAGATACATGAGAAATAAATTTAATCTACAACAAAGAAATCAATAGTTGATAAATCAACTGTATAACAACCCCTAAAAATCAATTAAGTATAAACCAAAGTTGATATAATTTTTATATTTATTCTTTGAGGATTATTAAGTATTAAATAAATGTTCAAAAAAAATGTGTTTTATTTTGCATTTTTTTATATTATGTTACATGCTACATAACAATATAAATAAGTTATCTTTTTTCTTAAGATACAAAACAATGATTAGTCTCATGCAACAAAAAATATGATTAATTCAGGTAAATAAATACTTTTATCCTTAACAATGTAAGCCTTAAGACTATTTTAAATTATCAGGTACATAATTGTTACTAAACATACATTGACATTATTAGCAATAAAGAAAATTAAAATTACTGAAATAACTTAATTAATTTGTTAATACAAATTAGTTGTTATTTTATTTAACACAGTGAACACAGAATTTACAAGTTTTGCTGTTTTGATTTTGACAGTACCATTGTTTCTTATTTCTCCTTCTGGTAAGTCTAGTTTGATTAATTCAAATGTGGTAATGGTAGTCATATCAACTAAGCTCTTTTGTATTAGCTCATGTGCTAATATTATTGACTCGTATTCATTGTTCATATTATTTATAATACTGAAAATAAAATAATATTGATTGATTAAAATAATAATATATACTGTTATATTGAATTAATATTTAAATGAAGTTCTAATAATAATCTAAAACTGAAAATAAAGACAAGATAATGAAAAAAGAGGTATGATTAAGTTGATAAGTAACTTCCATGCAGAGATCATCTACTCGTAAACTGAAGTTATAAACACATACAAATAAATGTAATTACAATAAGACAGTTTGCCATTTGCCACTCAGTAAACATCTTAAAATATATAACAGACAATGATTAAATGAGGCTGCCATGACACAGTGGCACAAGTGTGAGCTGAGATGCGACAGTTTGGCTCGATACTCACTTGGGGAAAATGAAACATTTAATATTTCCAATTTTGTCACTGGTTGATCACATGTCACATCACGAAAGACAGAACCAAAATTATTGGCTTTATTCAAATATACTTTTACATAGTCTAATTTATAATGACAGATACAAATATATTATTTTTAAATTTGATACTTGACTACAATAGATGAGGTTTTATATCACGATATTCACCCCTCCTTTTAGTTTACCTCATAATCCTTAAGATTACGGTATATTTTTAGGTCTTATTTTTAGGTCTTATGAAACGTTTTAAATTTTTTCAGTTGTCAGGTTGGCAGTGTCTCAACGTTTTTCAGTTATGTGAGATTTTTCGATTTAATTTTCTTCATCAGATGTTTTAGTTTTGAAGTATCACGTTGTGTGTGGAAATCGGTGCCAGCTGATTAATTGATATTGTAGACTCTCGAAGTCTCGACCGTCTGGATATCTTATGAAAGAATATGACGGATTATTCTGCAATAATTCGGCTTCTTCTACAATTGGGTCATATTTTGTTGACCTGTAATTATTTTTTACTAAGACTGGTCTTGGTTATGCAGCCAATGTATAGATTCCCCCGTAGGAGATCGACGAGGATGATTAAATAATCTTTCATGAGGTGTGGCGTTGGTACTAGTACAAATTAGTGAGCGTATCAAATGCAGAGCTACAGGTAGAGAATGCTCCCAATTAATAATGTTCAAATTTCTGGAGCGAAGATAAAGCTGTATAGCTTTCCAACGCGTTCCATTAAAACGCTCAACTTGTCCATTGCCTTTGGGATTATAAGAAGTCGTCCTGCTCGTAGCGACACCCGAAGAGATAAAGAACTTCCTTAATTCTTCGGACATAAACAAAGTTCCTCTATCTGAATGTATAAAAGATGGAAATCCAAAAGTGAAGAACAAATCCTTCAAGTACTTTATGACGGTTAAGTATTGCACTCGTATCCTAACAAGCGTAAGCAAAAGGAAATCTGGAAAATTCGTCGATAATAACGACTAGATATTTGTTGGAGGAGTTGGTAGGTAAAGGACCTTTAAAATCGATGTTCAGTCTTTGAAAAGGCGCCAAGGATTTAATAAGATCATTTCCATTACCTATAAATCTAGGCTTAATTTCCGAACAAACGCGGCATGAAGTGATGACGGATCTTATTTCGTTTAGGTATATTTACAGTGTATGTAAATCGATATTTTGAGACGGCGTTCATAAATTTTTGCAGATTTGTATCATGATCTTCTTTATTTTTTGAGATCAATCTGACTAAAATAATTATATTTGACTATAGTCAAAACTAACGATTCTATATTTAGTAAAGGATTTGCGTCTAGTTCTGTAAATTTATTAATGGTTAACGAATAATTGATTACAAGACGGTTACGATGTATTACGATTTTCGTAACTAAACTTGCGCACGCCAAGGAGATGTACTAATTTAAATAACACCATCAGATAATATTTTTGATATTTCAATGTGAATAAACTTTTCATTTTCTGTACTATATTGTCTAGATTTAATAGCAATAGGCTTAACGAAGAAAGCCAGGCTGGCTAAATGCCAGGAAGAAGAAGGCTTAATATTGGAAGACAAATTAGTAAATAGCGGAACAGGTGGCACTGATGCTTTCATAACACCTTTTTTGATCCACCAAAGTTAAATTCTAGAGACTTATGGTTTTATTTTTAACGATAGGAAGAGGTTGTTGCTTATATATATATCGCGAGAATTGCGACTTCAAGAACATTTGGGTGACGTTACAAAAGAAATTGCAAAGTTATCTACAAGACATAACTCTGACAAATCTAGAACTATTACCGTATCTGACTCTGAAGCAACAATTTCAGCTACTTCTAGAGGTTTATCGGAAAAAGAATACCCTGTTCCTTCTATGTTCTGCCACTGAAACAGTTCATCCGAATGTTCATTGTGATACATCAGACAATCCCATTTTACATGAGGCGATTGATACAAACCCAAGCCAAATATTAATATATACCTGGTTAAAAAATGAGTCATATGTGAAAGATTTGTCTAGGCCAAAAGAGAAAATACTTGAAGTATTTTTACCTTAAAATAATTTAGAGTTAGTTAAACAGTTTTTTAAAGAATATATTCTTCCAAAGATTAAATACTTTATATATATTGGAAATCTTCAACATAGATTTCGCAAATACAATTGTGGCTTTATTTAAAAAAGATACCATAAATATTAAAGAATGTACAAAAAGGGTAGTTTTTATAGAAAATGGGGGAGAACAAAAATCAATTATATTAAAATATCATCAGGGTATTAAAGAAACGATGACTAGAATAAAATAAAGCGTAACTATTTTGCAAATAACTATTTCAGCTGTAATAAATGCTTGTAAATCTTGGCAAACGATGAAATATGATAGAAAACCAATTGAACCAGTTTTACAATTGTTTAATTAAGAAAACAGATCCCTGCAGATTTAAGCGATGGGATCTCAGGCCATAAGTGTTATATTGGATTGGCTAAAACTTTAGCTATCAATGAATGGATATTGTCTTTAAAATAATATTGTTATTAAATCACGAAAGTAATTGAGATCAGAAAATAAATAATTGGGTTGTACCAGCGGCCGAAGCCAGTGGTAACAATTTGATGGCTTTGTATTCATAAGTAAACATCCATACCTACTACCTAAATCTACCCTTCCTAAAGAATAGATTGGCTATCTTGGCACTTGAACGATTGCTAAAACTTTTATGAGTAATTTCTGTTTATATTTTTTACCCCACCTATTACCTTATCTTCCCTCTCTCAAGCAATATTGTGTAACGTTTTTGATATTTTTAGCTCCTTCTTACATTTTAAAAAACTTTTGTTCTTTTTTTCTAGTTTCGACACTCCGGAGTCCAGTCTCCATTTACTGTCAAAATCTCGACATTGCGTATTAAATGTTGGAACCAACGCCGTGCTTTGGCTCGTTACCAGAACGAGGAACTGGAATACTGGAATGGGGCAACACCCCATTTCAGAGGAGAAGTGGAAGCCAATCGTCATTATATGTATAACATTTTCACACATAAAATATAATGTTCCTTCCTCTATTAGCATTATACAACCCTACAACGACCCCTATAGCTATAACAGTAGAACCAACAAACAGACAAGTGCTGGTATACGGTAGGTAGCCCCTACCCCCAGGGCGGGGGCTCGTTAGCTATGCAAATATCAGCGGGGCAGTCCGATCACAACGTCATTCGTCTCCTCAATGCTATTTATAGGTAGGCTTTTCTGTTTTCACCAATTTTTGTGATGTATTTTTTATTGTTTACTGGTAAATATGTATTTTTTGTATTATTGAAGCGTACTCGTAGTTGGCATGATGATTGTGGGTTTAAGGCCCAGCAAAAAAACCATTAGATATAGAAACATAATTGTTTCCACAACGTACTATATTATTGACCGACTTTGAAAAAGTAGTAAGTTCTATGTTCGACTAATATATTTTCTTATGGAGCTAAATGTTAAGTGTATCGATTTCTCCGTAATTTATGAACTGGATTTACTTTTCTTTTAATTACAAAAATGTGGCGTCCAATTGCTATCCTTATATAAATCGAGGGAAATCCTCAAATTTTATAGACACCTTATGTGTTTCAAATAATTTCTTATAATAATCATATACCTTGAGCTACAGCAATGCGTTCCTTTTTCATATTTCCTGCACAAAACTTTTCAAAACGTTAAGTTAAGTGGCGGGCCTTAACGCCACGCTCTGCCTTGATACAGATAAATTAAATTAAAAGACTATAAAAACACTTGTAATCAAAACCGTCATTCAATGAAATTCTAACATCAATATATACATACATACTAAAATTTCGCAATAACACAAACGATTAACTAAAACATTTAAAAACAAAATCGATAGAGTACAATTACTTTGTAAGCGGCACCCAAAGGTATATAAAATGTAAGGCATAGTAGATCCTATTATTATTTAAAATACGGAATACAATTCTCTGATTATTGGACAGAGTGACTTGCAGAGGCACGGTGGTCCACAACAAATGCCGACCACTAGATACATTTTTGTATGTAGATTAGTTAGTGACTAGAGGTAGATTATTATAATATTTTAAATATGCTAAGTAAATCTAATTAAATTTTACTCTGTTCTTTATTATACTGTGTTAAGGTCTTAACGGATATGGAGTGTCCTAAAATTAGGTTCCCAGATTCCCTCCTCAAATAGCAGCGAGGAGTATAGCGGGAGGCTAAAAGAAGATGCAATTTTTATTGTTAGCATAGGCGTATCTAGGCATATTAATTTAAGAGATTTTTCGCGTTTCATTTAAAAAAGAAACCCTGTTACCTACATACATAACTAAGTCTAACAAACGCTACTCTATCCTTATATCACAGGCGACATGAAAGGCCAGCATCGGTCCGACCGAGGATGATATATGAAGAGGCTATGACGTGTTGCTTCGATACCCCGTCAATATCTGTTAGTGGCTCGAGTGGGTTACACTCGGGTATAATGATTGGATGAGGTAACTTATTTGCTCTTCACAGACGAACAACAAAGTGCACCTATAAGAATTCCGTTTTTCCTTTTTGGAATATGTACGGAATCCTGAAAATAAAATCAAAATAGTATTTATTTAATTATACCATTTAAGGGCATTGAAATTGTCAAATTACATAAAAATTGTTAGTCGTATTAATCCTACAGGAAGCTCCCTCCGACTTGGAAGATAGTATTGTTGAAGACTCTTTTAATTGAAGATTAACAGAATTCTACGGATACATTTTATTATAATAATAAATTTTATCTAAAAATATATTCGTGTATCTTGTTTCATTATAATTTGGCATCACTTTGAAGATGACTTTAATTTATGAATTTTATTGCTTGTATTAATATCGTGTTTGTTATTTATTAGTGTGGTGCACATGTATAAGATGCTGTATGTATAACAAAATATTTTAATGCAAGTAGGAATATGTGTTATCGTGCAGTTTGGATAGCTAAATCACTAGTTTCTCTCAGCTCATTTCAAATACTATTAAAAAAAATGTATGTACAAATATATTGTATAAATTCACTATATACGTCCGTAGTGTCGATAATTCTCTAAACATACCTCCTCCAATGTAACGTAGCGCATGAATCGTATCATTTTAGGGCCAGAGGTTGGAATTTCGATGCGAGGATTAAAGAAAACCCTGTGGCCTGTGCCGACGACGTTGGAGGTGACACACTAGTCACTACTCTCTATCAATTTCTCTCTATATATACATATACATATATATATATATACATATATATATATATAAAATCTTTAATAAAAATGTAAGTATTTTTGTAAATGGGCCTCTTTATTTTAACACCATTTCGGAAAACGTTTTAAAATACAATAATACAGTCTTGTTTTTTTTTCCTAGTAAGAATTCTAGGGTAGGGTGAGCACTGGACTATTCTGGAGTAAGCACGACCCATTAAGCCTAATCCCATTCATACGCCCAAGATTCCTATGCAACGAATTCGGTATTCGTTAATTGGAGAAGTAAAAAATTGTCAAAATAGTACAATATTTCATATATCTCATTTTCTTGTGAGAACAGTGACAGCCAATTTACATACTACGGTAGAAAATTAAGTTCTCTTCTCGATTATCCTATGAGACCAACCTTGCATTGCATATGTAGGCATTTTAGATTCGAACCCACAACAACCACCAAACAACATAAAATCTGAAAAAAAATATATATAGATAGCCCACGAAAAAAAAAGAAAAAATAAGCAAAATCATAAGTAGATTAGTAACCAATTACGTAGCGCCACGCGGCCACCATGACAATGGCGGCGCGTGCTCACAATAAACGCTTCCTTCCTACGACGCTTACTTTTTTTAAATGTATTATAAACGCATGGATAGTTCCGAGGGTTACTCGTTCGATTGAAGCGCAGCGGGATCTTTTATTGCTGATTGTCACTGATTTTTTTAAAGGCTTGTGGTGGCTGGAGAGAACTCTGCGTTCCTTTATTTTTATAAAGACAACAATTAGCCTAACGGCCTCGAACCCACCTCCACGATGGATAGCATCTATAAAATGATGGTAGTGGGTTAGCCCATAATGAAAAATTATATACTGCAGTCATAAACTGCTCTCAACTCTAATCGATCTTCAGAATGATATTGATGTACCTTGATATATTAGGCAGAGGGAACCTAGTGTTAGGATACTCCGGATACTAGATAATATATATGCAATAAAATATATCTATATCTAACCCTAAATCCGTATTAGTTCGCTTCAAAGTTTTCAAAAAGACACCTTTATGTGAGAAAAAGGGATTTACGAGTATTTTTCCAGACATGCGGGTATTGTTTGCAGATGCAAATATCGTTAGGGGTGGGGGTGGATTCCAATACTTCTATACATCAAATGTATGGGATTTTTTTTACTTTTCTTTAAATCTATATTTTATACTAGCTTTTAATTGCAGCTTCGCCTTTACTGACTAAATGAAAAAAAATTGAGTTGTGTATGACATTTTATTTACGCAACCTAAGATTTAAATATAAATAAGAAAATATAACAAATAAGAAAATTTTATATTTCCAGCGCCATATTTAACTCGATTGCTTCCTTTCCTTATATATTTTTACAAAAATATCTATATATAGATTATATATAGATTAATAATCAATTAAAAAATAATATTAATTGATTTTTCATATTTGTTTTGTTCAAGAAATTACAATTGTACTAAATTATTCAATATGTGATCGTAGGATCCTTTGGTCCATCAGCAATCATTCAGACCGCAGTATCTTCTTCTCTACATCATCAAGCCCACTTCTCTGGTCCACGCTACGAGATTATGTATGTTGCACGCGTCATTGTACCGAACCCCCCCTTGTAGGGATGAACAGTTTTGAGCGTTTGCTTTGTAATATATGCTTAGCTATTTATTTGAAATATTCTGTTCTATTACTGTTTGATGAAATTAGTTATTTTCTTTTCTCCGCTCTAGTCAGATAAAGACTTGGATTGAGTCGCGCCATTAAAATAGCATTGTCTTGAATTCGAACGAGGAGTGAGGAATGAAATATTTCAACATTAGGGTCTTTGTGGGGGGTTCTTTCAGGGTAGGTACGCTGATATACGAGAAGAAACAAACTTACTTTAAAAATTAATATTTAATACTACAATAAAAAATACACTTCCCAAGTATCAAACCCACACACACCGACTCCGAACAGCCGCAGCGGCAGTGATTGCACAGGCCTAATTCGATAAATAGGGCTCCAACCCTCACCCGCTGCTGGCCGTGTTTAACTGAATTTATTACATGATTGCATCGTTGCGCGCTTGTTCTTCTAATTGCTATGTTTTGACATTTTCAATGCAAAATAATGTATAATAATGAAGTATAAAGAATAATATATAATTATTAAACTGCCTATAGGAAATTGTATGAGTGTAGTGATTTGAATGTGGAGTGCAGTGGCAAGAGTAGGTTCATTTTTGTGAAACACGTGTTTTTTGATTCATTATTGTATACAGAAGTTGTAGATATTGGTCATTTGTTGGTTCGACTCTTAAAGAAGTGTTTATATTAAAATATTTTAATATATCGAGTTTCGTTTCCTCATTATAATGGTGTAAGGATAAAAATAGTGTTTTTAAATTAAAACAATACAGACGAGTTTTGGTTACAAAAGAATTCATTACTTTTCTAGTCTGTTACTGTTTATAAGAAAGTAAAAAAGATCGAACCGCCGCGATCTACCACCCGGCTAGTCGACATTGTGTGAAGCAATCAAATAATGACATTTCATCATCTTCATCATCATCAGTCTTTGAAAGCCTTTCTAGCCTTTTGCTTTTGACTTCTTTACGATATTACTTTCCCTGAATCATATTATCAACTAGTGACAAATAAGCATTTATTGTGCTATTATTAAACCCAAGATTGATATGTACGGGTATGTAAAAAAGTCGGAGCAACATAATGAAGATAAGTATGCACATTGCTTAATATTTAAAATAATACCTTTATCAAAAATAAAGCATTGCCCCAACGGCAACAAACTTTACACTTTCATGCTCTTTCTGCATAGCATTCCATACATTTTCGACTATTAGCTATAGTAACAGAAATAAGCTTAGCAGTTTATTAACATCCCATTACATTTACTTATTGCATTCATTCGAGTGCCATTTCCTAGCCTCTTATACCTCTCGAAGTCGCGAACAGCAAATATTGTTACTTCAGTCTATTCAACTACCTCTTTGCCTATTATTAATATGATTTGCAGTAAAACGAGTAGACCGTCGCCACCGAGTAATAACAGTAAACAGTCATAAAAACGAAGGAGCTGGGTTCATTTCAAATTATATATAAATTATTGATATTATATATTTTAATATTTGAGGGAACCTAGAGTTAAAACTATTCCTTCCCCATTTTCCTCTCAAAGAGTTTGAGCGGCAGAGTTCAACGCCGCGCTATGCTTTGTCGTTGGTAGGAGATATTATAACTTACATTTTATAATATCTCCTACTCTGTAAATCAATTTCCATTTAAATAAATCCTACCTACAGTTATGATACTGTACTTTCATCAATTATTGGCTGAAACGTATCGTATGTATAAAATATTCGAGTCATGAACGCTGCGCTCAGATACTGAAATAAACAGCGAGAAAACGGTACGGGTCGATGAGTATTCGGGGGTAGGGGGTGGGATTAGGGTTGTCACGGTAGGAAAATAAAGTTATTTCTTGTTAGTATACATATTTATTTTAATACATGGTACATATGTGACTATCGAGAATGTTTAGAGGACAAACATGTATGGAATTAATGTCTATTGAATGTAATGCAGGATAGCTGCCAGCAAACGTAATAGATTGTACCATTGATTTTGAAAAGAGCAACTGTTGAGTTTCTTGCCGGCTCTTCTCAGCAGAACTGCCTTCCGAACCGGTGGTAGCTTTTTGTTCATATGTTCATTCGACGATTCAAAAGTGCTTGTTATAAGTTTGTTTGAATAAACAATATTTTGAATTTGAATTTGACCAAAATGGTTGACAAAATTCGTTTTTAGGTTAGTAAAATAAAATAGACCTGCTGTGGCGTAGGGGCACATGCGTGCGATTAAACGCGACAGGTTGTGGATTCGATTTCCACTTGATGAAATAATCGTTCTGGTAACGAGGCAAAGCACAACGTTGCGTTCCACCACTCAATCACACACAACGGGAACGGAGTGTCTTGAGACTAGTTCCTCAGATTCCCTCTGCCTATTGTGCTCTGTCAGGGATGCGACGCTGATGCTATAGTAAGACATCACTCAATACATAAACGCCTCAAATTCAAACGATAGCAGAGATTGGACTTTTTTGGCACTAGACGTTTTGCGAAAAAAAAACAAGTACACACAGTCCCGAACATATTACCGATTTAATATAGAAATATGAACCAATTGAACAATAAAATTTATAAAAAAAAACTAAAAAATCTTCCTTATTCCAACCCTAAACACCGAGCGGGTGGACGCTGTATTAGATTACCTGCACCCCCCAACAAAACAGTTCGTTACGCTAAGACCGTCTCTGTCCCAAGACGTCTCCATCAATATTTGCTCCTATCACGATACATCTCAGCCTTCAGATATTTTATATACTGTTAGCTAGTTAGACAAGAAAATACAGCATGTATTTTACTTGTGAAGTTATGTTATATATTATAACATAGTATCTAGAGTGATATTGAGAGATTTTTACATACATGTATGCAGTGACAGACAGACAACGTACTGAAGAAACTAATGGAATTAAAAAGTTGAAACTTGTTATGTAGGGATCACTAAGGTAGAAATTAAATAACTATATTAAACACCCGAAAATCTTACGAGAATAAGTAAAAATGGGACTTACCATTTTACGTCTTAAATCCTGTGACCAAACATTGTTCATTCTTCATACCTACCTAAAATATTTTAACAAAAACTTTAAGAAATAAAATTTTAGAATAATACCAAAACAACCTGCTAAAATATTCCCACTATTACTTCAATTGAAATAAAGTAAAAAACAGGCTACCTTCGCATAATTTCCTCGGCTTCGACCAACATCTTACGAGGTAGTGACTAATCACTACACTACACCAAAAAAAGAAATTATATTCACCAATTGTTCTTTTCAACTCAACATCAAAAGTCACTATCCCTTAAAAGTGAAAGAGAATGAATGTCAATCAGTAAACGAGGGAGGGTAGCCCAATTACAGTATAAACTAAATCCTATAATAATTATAGGCTTTACTATTCTAACTACTAACCCCTTGGTGGCCTGAATGGAATAAATTTACATAATTGTATGTAATGCTACGATTTTCCTTAACATAATCTATATACAGGGTGGAAGAGGCAGCGCTTCTTTTACTGAAACTGCATATAGGGTAAAATATTTCAAACCCAAAATTATAAAAAATAATCAAGGTACCTCAACGGTTTGGACGTAGGATTTTTTTTACATTTCACGGTTTTTATCCATACCTGTATTTCGTGTCACGCACACATACGTATGCGACATTGCCGCTTTGACTGGTAAGTGTGTGCCTATGTTATACTTTACAAATGGCGTTTTATTTTACAACGATAATTTTATTATTTGTTTTGTTTGAAAAAAAACTTTTTCATTTTTGAGAATTATTTTTTTTCCGAATTATATTAGGCTTTTATAGAGTAGTTAAAACTGTGGTTTCATTTAAAGTGGCGCTGACAATTCCACCCTGTATATAAAAGGACTTGTCCTCATTGACTAGAAACTAGGTAGAAACGTGAAATTTGGACAGATGTTTACTTTCGTAATCTGGACATCCACTAAGAAGGGATTTTGAAAAATTTTAACCCTAAAGGAGTGAAATGGGAGTAGAAAGTTTGTATGGAAAAAAAATTAAATCGACACCGATTTTTATAAAATTGTAAATCCAGACTCTTAAAAATATTTAACTGAACTGAAAATGAGAACATCCTCTTTTTTGAGGTTGGTTGAAATGAAATGCAACAATGAGGAATTTCACTTGTAACATTAATTTTAAGAATGTTTTTCCTTGTAATTATTACAGTATAATAAATTTTTTACTAAAAGAAAACAAACTATCTCAATTTTGAACGGATCCTATAATGGGAACCTAACCAAATTTTCACCAAACTATCCTTGAAGTGTGTCCATTCAAATAAAAAAAGTATCCTTAAGTATCTCTATATGAGTATTTTATCACAATTAAATTAGCGGTTTGGCCCTGATTGCGTAAAATACAGACAGACAGAAATGGATTACTTTAATCTGTAATCACCGGTTGCTACGGTTACGTACGGTTTTCCATATTCAAGTAAAAACATATAATGGCAAAAATTATCATAATTTTATGATCTTATACAAAAATATGGTTTTTATATGTAGTTTGTATAATTTATATCCTTAACATAGCGCCACCCCACAACCCTGGTCGTGGGTGTGAATAAATTTGAATAATCATATGCGAGTAACGTCGTATAATGATGTGTCATCGGCGTATTGAAGCTTTGCAATTATGTTGCGTAAATCGCAATCAAGTAGCTTTACAGAGCATTCAATGCTCGGGTTGGCGAAAAATATTGTAAATGTAGAAAATTAATGCCCTACTTCCATTCGGGGGAACTGGATATCCTCGTGCGCGGTACTCAACGCCGGAGTCCTGCCGCAGTGGGAATCGAACCTATAACATAGACATTGTACCGGCGCCACAACGGCCTCAAATGTCAATATTTTTTGATACAATATTTTGCAAAATTATATAAGTTATATTTTTTAAGATAGTAGAGACAATACTGATAGGTAAATTCAAAACCTATTCACTTTCGGCTTAATATTTAATTAATAAAGTATACAGCCTCCGCAATTATAGATTTATAAAATAAATACACGTCCCCATATAAACACAATTGTGTGCAGCTTGACGTATTCCGTCAAAATCGAAATAAGTGTCAATGTTAATATAATGGATTCCTTTATGTATTATAAAATCATTACAATGCAAGAATATACAAAACCTCAAGTTATTTGGACAAGGTAAGTTAACAGACGACAATTCCATTTGATCAGCTTCACGCCGTATCCCGCACATAGCAGGGAAAGCAGAGAGAACCTGGTGTTGAGACACGCTGCTTCCCACTTGACGCCGAATTCTGGAGGCATTGCGTGTTGAGTGGCGGAACTGAACGCCGCGCTTTGCCTCGATACCAGAACGAGCAAATATTGAATATCCTCTACCCCCTGTGTTGGCATCGAACACACAACCACGCCTGCCTCGGTAATCTAGAATATTAAGCTCAACATATATTACGCATTGCAATAACTTTTTAGAGCTCTAAAGAAATAATAATGTAATAACCATTATTAACAAAAAATGTAATAAGCTGATTTAAATTTGAATATGTAAAAACTTGTTTGTTTCAGCCGATTTGCATATATAGCGCTCACAATGATAACTATCGGTAAGATTTACGAGTACATATGTAGGATAGAATTTTACGACTCGCCAGTACGGTTAATAAAATGGAAAACATCTGATATTATAGAGTAAGAGAGTAGTGTTAAGACACTCTGATTCCCAAAATACCCCCAATTTTTTAGACGTGTCGTGTCGATATGCGGTACTTAGCGTTTCGCGTTTTTCTAACAGAGCGGAGAAATAAAAATAAATGAAATATAATCATATCTCCTGTCTGAGGGAATTGTGGTGCAGGGACACAAGTATGTGACTAGACACGTACGTACGTATAAGCGTTGGCGGCTCGGCGTTGAGTGCCGCCACTCAACTCGCAATGCCTCCAGAATTCGGTGGATAGTGGGAAATGGAAGTGTGATAATAGGAACGGAATTTCTTAACACTAGATTTCCTCTGCCTACCCTGCTGTATGCGGGATACAACGTGAAGCGTGAAGCTAAAAAAGTACAAAGAAATTCTCCAGTCTCAAGTTAATAATATCTAATGTAAGAATTTAACGTTGCCCAATACTTAGTTTGGTTAATTACAAAAAATATCTCAACTATGGTGAACTACTAAGGTGATAAGACGAATAAATTTACCTACTAAAAAGAAATAATTTCGAATGATATGAATCTATCTTTTCATATAAGATATTGAATATGCGTTCGTTACATAATGTTTAATATTTGTAATACATTCTTTGTGAAAAAAATAAAGTGAGTGTTTAAACACTAGAATGTCTTTGATTATATAAAAATATCCGTATCTTCTCGGGTAAAGCAGAGTCTAGCAATACATTTCTCCGTTACTCCGTTACTTCGTTAAGTAACTGAACTTTGTAATCATAAATCGCTCTTGAAATGGCATCTTCATTCATAAATTATAACCTATAAATGACAACGGCATCTCAAGATGGATCTCAGACAGTGAGATATTGCTAGGTGTAGGTAGCCCAGAACTTTTTTCCCGTTCCAGTTAAATTTCTCCTACACTAACAATATAGGTACCAAAAGCCTCAAAGCTAAAGCTTGCTTTTATTTATTGTTTTTTATTAAAGATATACATTGTATATAGATTTTTCTTTTTATTTTTAGGTCTTATATGCACTTTTATAGGAACATCCTATCTAGACAAATGTCATGACAGAGCAGAAGTGCTGCCTTGGCTCGGTACAGGTACAACCCTATGCCTTTTTGGCGTCGCGTATATGTTTTATTACATCACTATATTGTTAGTTTACTTACATAAGGAGTAATATATAATACAATTAAAGATAAATTAAGCTATGTCGTCTTAATTAAATATATAATAGAGAAAATATATCATGTTTTATTTAATTTACAATTGTCTACTGGAAGAAGAGTTTCTCCTCGACCGCCTGGGTTAAGGGTGCCAAGTGATTCTTCCATGAAATCTTGCTAAGAATAGGAAGCTAATGTCCGACATTCGGTTCTCCAAATTCCGTGAGAATTCAAGCCGTTGCATATTGAGAACCGGAACTCAACGTGACACTTTGTCTTGTTACCAGCCATTGGAAATGAAAGTGATTTATTCCACCGAGTCGGAATCGAACCCACGACCGTCTTGGTTATAGGTGGTGGTTGGTGCATGTGCACCACTACGCTCTATCAAATCTATCTATTATTAGAGCATTGAAAAGATTTTCTTACCTCAAGTATATTTTTTAAAAAGATAAAAGTAAACATATTATAACTTAAATTGCTAAGCTCAAGCAGGAAGCTGTACCCGAAATGATTAAACTCTTAGCAAAACGCGCGGGGCTGTTTACACACGGGCGACGGCACGATTTATACACTGGCCGTCGTAAATAATAATGCGCCAACCGCCGACAGATATATGGTGCCTTGTATTTATTACGGTCCGTGCGCCACAGTGTACGGATGCTAATATAAGTTTTTGGTATATTTTTTAAAAATTTTTGCGTGGTAAAAGAGAACGATGGGTTGCCGGCGTTTTTATTTTGAATGCTATATCTCTCATATAGATACAATTTCCTCATCAATTCCTGGAAACAAAATAAAATGAATAGTTGTGGGTTAATAATCTAAACCATACTCCTGGGGGGTCGAAAGATACAAACCTAAGTCTCAGTCGCGTAGAGCACCCCCTCGCCGCTGACGACATTCTCTTAAGCATTCACAGAGTGTCTACTTGCATTTGTCGCTGTAAAGGAGAGTAGGTCTTACAGCAATAATCTTAAATTTGAAAGAAAAATTTAAAACTATACCTAATTAAGTACCTATTTCAAATATACATAAAAATATCTTATTAACCATTAATTATTATTAATTAAGAAATATATTAATATATATTTATTTTAAAACAGTTACATGTTGACGCTACCCAATCGTCAACAGTGTTAGTCGCGCTTTTTTCGCGCGGCAGCGCCGCCCGCTCACTTTAAAACTTTTCACGTTAATTCTTTCATATTTAGTATTACAAATAAATTACGTGGCAATGAAAGAGAGTTTTTTTTACCATTCAGCCGTCCACGCCCTGAGTTATACTCTCGGCTGTTCGATCTTATATTCATAATCAAATTTTGATTTACTACTACCCGATTTTTAATAACTTTTAACAGTCTGGCCGTTTCGGAGGTCCGCGTCACAATGCGTTTAATTGAAAATCGATGGACTTTGTCTGCTCGCGCTATACGAGCTCGTATGTAGCTTGGGATAGTGTTCATCTTATATTCGTATGTCAAAGTGGATTAGTGTTTTTTAGCTTATTTAGTTGCTTTACGTCATATCACGCATATAGCAGGTTAAGCAGAGGTAGTGTTGAGACACCGTCCCCCACTTTTGTTGTAAAGTTAATGTGTGGAATACATACGTATGTAAACTTAGTCAGTTGTAATTATCATAATAATCCCTGACTCTACATGATAGAAAAGGTTTGCAACTTCATAAATATTATAAAAAAAGTGTTTTTTACACAAAGTTTTTTTAGTTTGAACAATCTTCAGATCTTCTCAATCTAAAGTTTTAATAATCACAATTGTAATAATGATTAATAATTAGCTCACTCGGTAACCCGCGCGTATCTGTAGTAGACAAAGGGAACCTAGTGTTAAGATATTCCGTTCTCCACATTCCGCTCCAATTTTGTGATATCGTTCGATGCGATGTCAACAATCCATATTTTTACAGTAAGATGGTGTAAATGTACGCTGTGACACGACGGCCACAAATTTATAAATTTCACAATAATCATAAAAAAACAAACTTTTCAGACAATCTATACATATATGAAGTAAATGTCAGGTGAGCTAAATCATGTTCAATGGTAACGAAGCGGGCCGCGGCGCGTGCGCGTGCGCCGGCCGACGTACAAAAGCCGTTTATTACGTATAGAAGTGAATAAGGTATTAAAAGTACCTATATCAATATTGTGGTATAGTCATATAGTGCAATAATGCTGACTTCTGGCGATTATTATAAGATTATCTATTTAATATTATCGATTATGTAAGGAGGGCTTTTGAATCGTTGTCGTAGTTGTAGTGTCGTGCTGCTCAACGGGTGATTAAACGCGACGATAGTGGTTTCAATTTCCAATCCGGGAAATGCATTATTCAATATTGTCATTTACTCACTCCGGTAAAAAGACGAAGCGATTTATCGAAAATTCGGCGAAAAGTAGAGAACAGAATATAGTTATGACGAGGTTCCCTCCGGCTACCTGGGTTGATGAGATATCCTCTGGTAGGGTGACATACGTAAAACGCCTGCCGATGATCCCCAGCAGTGGACGAGGACAGGCATGATAATGAAGATTAATTGAAACACATATTTTATCTTATGACTTATCTAATCACCTTTGATTTTATAGCACTTAAACGGTATCTAACAGATGCACATTCAAATTGAGTTCCATTTAAATATCCAAACAAAATTTCTAGGGTCCCAAGTATGTGAATATTTGTTTATAAATATAACTAAATTGGAAATGAAATATTCATTTTGATTCATTAGTTACAAACAGTTAGTTATAAAAATTGTAAAGAGGTTTGCCTCTTTGGACGCTGCGGCACAGTTAATACTAGTATAGCTACCAAAGCACACATATAGATCTAGATTAAATTTGCAATACTGTGTTACTATTACTAACAATATTTGCAATCAATTAACAATAACCTACACCAAAGCTAACATATCTTTGATCTACGGACTCCATAAACCGCGTACTCCACCGCGTCCTAAAGCCCTATTATTGAACAATCATCAAATCTATCGAAATCATTAAAGCGAATGCCTCGTAATTTTAGCATTAAGTTGTTCTACAGTCATTATATTAGCGAGTCTCTTCAAGAGTGAGAGGGCCGCGTGGGACCGATATGTCGACACGCGACGTCTCACCTCGCTGCCTCTCAATGGCCTCTCATGCCTCTTACTGTGACAACCGAAAATCGACACTACACCCTCTACAATATGAGTATTCTGTTCTATTCTATACAATTCTACAGTAATTCTTTGGTTAATTGAAGATTTTTTATCTTATTACTGAGCGCTAAGGTGCTTATTTCGTTGTACAATATTGGTATAAAAGTATGCAATATAAAGATTTGTTTAATTCAACTAAACATTGGGGGTTTATTGTTAGTACAATGCACACTGCACTTCGTGAGATAATTTTGACTATTTCTAAGTGAATTTATTTATTGATGAAATGTGACACCCAGGAACGGCTCCTATGATAATCAATATTAAAGTCAGCCATGGCGATGCTGCTGCGCCAGGAGTTGGCTCCGTTGAACAGATCTCCTCAACGGTGAACAGCATAGACATGTATTTTTGCATCTACATGCTTTCTACTAAGACACTATATAGAGTGAATTTGTGCTCATTATATGATTTTTAGTGCAGTGAATAAAAGCGTATTTTTAGTTATTTAAACTATAGAGGCCGTCGTGGTGCAGCAGCACAAAGGTGTGACTGTAACGCGACGGTTGTGGGTTCGATCCCCCTGAGGAAGTTATTTTTTTTTACGTTTATATTTCCATTTCTTCGCTCTGGCAAGAGGCAAAGCGTGGCGTTGAGTTCTGCCACTGCTAATGCCTCCAGAATTCGGCAGAAAGGTAGGTCGTAGGTTCCCTCTGCCTACCCCACTGTATGAGGGATACTCTCTCTCTATATCATTATAATAAATAAACATAACCAAACAAACACCAAAGCAGAAACAGTAATTCTGCACAAAAGTGCATATTACAGATGTCAGACACACATTCAACAAATAAACATTTGTCGTCACACACCCCCACCCCCACCCCCGTCCCTAGGGGTGGCGTATTAAAAACAATAACATCTACAATTGGTAACTGCTAGCTAAACTAACAAGTCCCTGTAGTATAGAATCCGTTTAGTTCAAAGCGTTCGTTACAGATCGCACGCACGCACCCCTACTCGTATTTAGGTGTCAATAAATGTAATCTTGTTACTACTGTGCGTTTCGCAATCCTTTGTGTGGTCTTTGTTTTTGTCGACTATGAGATGCATGGAGAAGGAAGTTTTTAAGTCCAGAGATTTCGTGACTGAGGCAGCAATGAACATTATTAATCGTTTCCCGGTAATGAAAACTGGCACAGCATTTTCTCCAAAAATTTTTTTTCTGTTTCAAATAGAAAAGATGTAGCTTATGAGATATTCGTCATTTACACGTTTTAGGTAATACAAACGTAAAATTCTAACACTAAAATATGTATTACAGGAAACGCAATCAAAGTTAATAAATAGTCTTTAGTACCATGAAATAAAACAAAAAATAATTGAAATTGTGTGTTCTCATACAGCGTCAGAATAGCGTACGACGATATTTAGTTTATTTTTCATTCCCCTATTCCCCATTGTATACGAAGCACGGCGTTGAGTTTCGCCACCTCAAAAACAATACAACGGAATTCCGTCTGAATATCCTGCTATGCCGAAAAATACTTTCAGCATTTCTGACATTTTTAAATGGTTATTTTATCTATTAAAAAAAAATAGTAGCTTAATGATCCAAGCGCTTTGACGGTTTCCAGAAGGCAGGCGTTCAAATACCGCTACATAGAATTTTTTATACATTTCCTAATAAAGCATAATTATTTACTTATAATCCAAGAATTTATTAAAAAAATAGTACAAATGAAATGGAATTCTCAAATCGCAAACGCACCCTCTGAGCAAGCACTGCTGTGTTAACACGGGCGTTAGTGCTGAGCATGCGGGCGAGGGGAGTAATATGCGAGGTCTCCGCGCCGCGCTGTAATCTCATTGTACTAATAGCCTTAGCCGCACAAAGGAATGATCAAACGCGGCAATTTAACGTGCCAAATGTCAGTGGAAAAGTGTTCTGTCTGTGACGCTGTATCCCGCACATAGCGGAGTAGGCAAATGGAATCTAGTATTTTGAAAGTATTGCATCGTAAGTAGCAGAATTCAACCTTTGGTTTGGTAAAGGTTCCGAATATGGGATCCGGTCAAAATTGAGAAAGTTTGTTTTTATTGGTAAAAAAATAATTATACTGTAATAGTTACAAGGAACAACATTGTTAAAATTGATGTCAGAAGTGAGATTCCTAATCGTTGCATTTCTTTCTTCATAGGACAACCAGAACCACTCGTTATAAACCAGTAGTTGACAACCAGGACAACCACTACCATCACCATTGGTTTAAGAAGCATCATTTAAAGATCTACCCGTCACTAAATCGTGAAATAAATTAATTTTTAACAAAATGAAAAACCAACTTCTAACAACGAACTAAAAAGTGTAAAATAATTTTACAAAGATTTTATAATTTTGAAGTCGGTGTCAAACCAATGCTACAACACCTTTACTACAATATCTAATAACTAAGCCTGTTTGTTTTACTTGCCACCGACTTCAAAATACTCAATCACTCACAAACATATACTATATGACTATTTGTAACTGGTTGCCAGCTATAAAAAATCTTCTTATTTGGAGTTCATACAATTGAACTCGCATTATGAAGTCCAGTACCCAACATAAAATTTTAGTTGTTTTGGATACCAGTGCAGTCCAGGGCTATTACAATTTTAAAGATCGCCTGGAACTTGATAAACAAAATACAGTTCTGTTTGGTTGATTGGCTTATTATTCAATAATAGTTAAAAGTAAAACTTAAATTTTTATAGTATAACTATTTCCAGCTTTTATTTTGCATAAATGCAAAGAAAGCACAAGAAAAGGAAGACATTTGTCTATTTTATTATTTTTTTTATAGAAGAGACTACATTTCTAGTGTTATGATAGGCTAACCCTCCGCTCGTATCTTGCTCGCGTTCTTTCAATTATCAACAGATTTTTTCATGATGATAAGTGCCCGACAATCTCCAAAAAAAACAATAACAATTTTAGTAATTTTCTGATTCCGACACTCTGTTCCCACTTAGTCAATTCTGTTCTTTACTTTCCGCAGAACGAAGCGCTTTGCCTCATCACCAGGACAAGGTAATAAAAAAATTCAAGATAATAAGAATATCATCATCGATTTCTGCATATTTTATACATAAATATAGTTATAGAAACATTGACAACAAACTAAACTATTAAGCTATAGACCAAATACATATATAAGTGTCATATATAAAGTCAAAGTTTGTTATATAGATTTAAATGTAGGTACTTATTTGCTTTGTTAAATAATAAAGGGAATTTAAGTGGGTAAGTTGAAATTATATATGACAAGTCAGTTCGTGTCAGGCTACCTAGCCAATACAATACTTATTCAATGAACTCAGTGTTTTATTTACGTTACATATATAATATTGGCGACGAGAAGTTAAAAATTATACAAAATGGATAAAAAAGCTATAAGATTTGAAGAATACAATCCAGACTCGGCTAACTGGGACAGTTACATAGACCGATTGAAGTTTTGTTTCGAGGCAAATGGCGTCATCGTGGACATTGTTAAGCGTGCTAATTTTTTCACAGTGTGTGGTTCGCGAGTGTATGATACTTTGGTTGCGTTGATTACGCCTAGAAAAGCAACCGATGTGACTTTTACCGAAATAGAAGCAATTCTAAGTAGGCATTACAGTCCTACTCCAAATGAAATTACAATGTCATATAAGTTTTATAAACGGGAACAAAAACGCGGTGAATTAGCTTCAGACTTTATTGCAGATGTGAGAAAACTTAGTGCCAAGTGTAATTTTACAGACTTAGAAAGAATGTTACGCGACAAACTCGTGTGTGGTATGAGTGACAGTAGATTACAATACGAACTATTAAAACGCGACAATTTACACTATCAGGACGTAGTGAGTGCAATGTTAGCATCGGAAAGTGCAGATCGTGATGTGCGCATGATACACGGTACCGCGGGCATCAACAGCGGCGCCGTCGCGGACGTGAGGGCGCGCGCCGGGACATCGCAAGACGACGCCGGCGAGCCGATGGACGTTAACGCCGTACAAACGACAGTGTCTAATCGGTTGTGTTACCGGTGTGGGAACCGACACGCGGGAGAATGTCGTTTTGTCAACGCAATTTGCCGATTTTGTAAGAAGCGAGGGCACGTTGAAAAAATTTGTATTAAAAAGAAAAAGTCTAACCAGAAGGACGTTAATTTCACACAGATTGAAGATAATGGAGATCTATTAAATGGCATTTACAATATGCAGAGTGCTACGCGGGTGCCACCTTACGAAGTTGATATTTTTATTGCTGACGTGCCCGTGCGGATGCAAGTCGATACGGGGGCTAGTTTCTCTCTCATCAACGAGCGTACATGGAGTGTGATTTGCAGTCACTTGCCGCGGAACACATTAGAGCAGATCCAGTTATCATTGCGTACATGGAATGAAACACCTGTAAAATTGCTTGGGCAGGCAACATTGCCAGTGCGATATAAGAATGTCTTAAGAGATTTGACTATGATAGTAGCTAAAGGGAACGGTCCAAATCTACTTGGTCGCAATTGGCTCGCGCCTCTAGATATCACAATGAATATTAATTTCATTGTTAGCGATGATCTGGCGCAATTGCAGAAGGTAATAACAAGGCATACGGAGGTATTTAGAGATGGCCTTGGTACGTACAATGGTAATCCCGTTGCTATACATGTGAAATCTGGTGCAAATCCTCGGTTTTTAAAAGCTCGCCCTGTGCCATATGCCCTTAGGGAACGGGTTGAAAATGAGATAGACAGATTAGAACACGAAGGAGTTTTGTGTCCCGTGTCATTTTCAGAATGGGCTACACCTGTGGTACCTATAGTAAAAAAGTCTGGTGAAATAAGACTATGCGGAGATTACCGCAGTACAGTGAATGAGGCGACGGAATCAGATACATACCCGATGCCAACGGCTAATGAAGTTTTTGCCACAGTTGCTGGTGGAAAATTTTTTACAACATTAGACCTAGACAGAGCATATACCCAAGTGGTTGTGGACGATAACACTTCAAAACTACTTACTTTAAATACTTGTAAAGGCCTATACACTGTACATAGGTTAGCATTTGGCGTTAAAGCTTGTCCAGGAATATTCCAGCGCTTAATGACCTCGTTATTAGCGGGCATTCCAGGTGTTGCAGTATTGATCGACGACATAATAATTAGTGGCCGGTCGATGTTGGAAATGCTGGAAAGCTTAGACATGGTACTCGGAAAAATAGAAAAAGCAGGACTGCGCTTAAACAAAATGAAATGTAAATTTGCTCAGAAGAAGGTTGAATTTCTTGGTTTCGTCATAGATTCAGAAGGTATACACCCAGCACCTAGTAAGGTGGAGTCTATTGTGAAGACTCCTGCACCGAAAAACAAGAAAGAGTTGCAAGCATTTCTTGGCCTTTACAATTTTTATGAGCGATTTGTTCCACACAAAGCTACGGTATTAGAGCCTTTACATCGTTTATTGGACGCGAAAAGTAGTTGGAAATGGTCAAAAGTAGAGCAGAGTGCATTCGAAACAGCTAAAAGTTTACTTACCTTCGATGTAACCTTGGTACATTATGATGTTAATAAACCATTAATACTCACCTGTGACAGTTCAGAGTATGGAGTTGGGGCAGTATTATCTCATGAAATGGAGGATATGGAAGAACGTCCAATAGCAATGGCATCTAGAACTCTTCATTCACACGAAAGGCGTTATTCGCAACTTGATAAAGAGGCAGCGTCTATTATGTTCGGTATAACAAAATTTAATAATTACCTGATGGCAAGGCGTTTCCGTATAGTTACGGACCATAAACCTCTACTTGGCATTTTCGATCCTAAAAAACCTATGCCAACTATGCTCTCGCCTCGACTAACTAGAATTGCTATTGCATTGACTGCACATAATTATGAAATAGTATACAAACCTGGATCTCAAATTGGATATGCCGACAGTCTTAGTAGATGGCCTCAGCCAGTGGCCGAACAACCAGAGCAAAGTTTGAGTGATATTTTATTAATGGCTGAAGCACCAGCTGAGTTTCCTTTTGATGCCGAACGCGTTGCTTTAGCAACAAAACAAGACAAAACTTTAGGTCAAGTGATGCACTATATAAAGCATGGGTGGCCAACAAAAATTAATGACAAATGTCTCCGTCCATTTTGGTTACATAAACTTGAACTATCACTGCAAGATGATTGCATACTTCTCGGTTGTCGTGTATTTATACCGAGTGCACTCAGACAACATGTATTACAAGTTCTACATAAAGCACATTCAGGAATAGTTCAAACAAAGTCAGTTGCTCGGAGTTACGTGTGGTGGCCAGGTCTCAATGAAGATATTGAATTAATGATTGGAAGTTGTTCGAAATGCTTAGAAAATCGACATATGCCTCCTGAGGTAGTGAGTGGATTACGCCCACAAGACCCTGGTCAAGGATCCACATTGATTGGGCCGGACCATATAAGAATAAATATTTCTTGATCATGGTGGATGCATACTCCAAATGGCCTGAAGTGTTTGTGGTAAATAATACTACGTCTGCAACAGCCATTAGCTTATTAAGAACAGTATTTGCAACCCATGGTTTGTGTGAAGTGTTAGTATCAGACAATGGCACTTCTTTTACATCAAATGATATGCAGAATTTTTTGAAGGCTAATAATATTAGGCATGTAACGACAGCACCTTACCACCCAGCTACTAATGGTTTGGCTGAGCGCATGGTTCAAACGATAAAAGGAAAACTCAATAAAATGGATAACTTATCGTGGGCTGTTAAAATTCCTAATTTGTTACTAGCTCTTAGGAGTACACCATGCGTAACAACTAATAAAAGTCCATCAGAATTACTAATGAAGAGGCGTCTGCGTACTCTATTAGATACTTTGCATCCAGATAATTTGAGAAATACAAAAAATGAACAGGAAATTTATAATAATAATCAAAAGAAACCCCGTCAAACTAATGTAAATCAGAAAGTAATGTATAGAAATTACAACCAAACTGGTCCAAGGTGGCTTCCTGGGGTAATTAATGAAAAGTCAGGTCCATCTAATTATAAAGTGAAGACGAGTGAGGGGACGATTATTAATAGACATATTGACCAGTTAATTAAAATGACTCCAGCAGCAACTCAAACTGAGAGAGAGGTAAATGATAATCGTGAACATTTATCACCAAATATAACTACTGAGAATATAGATGTAGATATGGATAAAGATATGGATGATATCAATGGTAACAAAGAGGACGAGAATAGTCAGGTAGAGGAAGAAATCATTGCTATACCAGATGCCACAGAATGGGCTGAAATGTTAGGAATTCCTAGTACTTCAGATAGCACAGGAAAAATAAAATATAAGTTTAGTGTACGTGCAAAGTCACCTTATCAGAGGCCGCAAGTAGTTGAGAATGCTCATTGTTTAAATTGATTGTTATTATTGTATATGTTATTTTGTGTGGATTTTTAAATTATTGTAAAGCTATTATTATTATTAGCTTATTGGGGAGGTATGTCATATATAAAGTCAAAGTTTGTTATATAGATTTAAATGTAGGTACTTATTTGCTTTGTTAAATAATAAAGGGAATTTAAGTGGGTAAGTTGAAATTATATATGACAAGTCAGTTCGTGTCAGGCTACCTAGCCAATACAATACTTATTCAATGAACTCAGTGTTTTATTTACGTTACATATATAATAATAAGCATATATATCTATATATATAGTAAATCAAATTAAGGTATAGGTACGTGGTGGGGAAGCTGCCGGACCCACAAAGACCTCACCCCGTATTAACAATCAACGCATTTGTCCAACTTTCACGTTTCACTTTTGGGGAGAATTTGTAGAAAAATATACCGTTTTACGATTTAGGTATAAGGACGAGGCAGGCGTGGCGCAGGAGCAGAAGTATGCGACTGTGAACGTGATGGTTAAGGGTTCAAATCCCCCTCAGAGAATGATTATTATTTATAGCGAAGCGCGGCGTTAAGTTCCACTGAAAATTGACGGGTTGTGTGTCTTAACACTACGTTTTGTCTTTCTACCCAGGGAAAAACGTGAGCCTTTATATGTGTTCACGGAATCCAGACTTTATTATTTTTTGTTACCTTGGGTTCCTACTTTTATATTTTCTTTGTTTATGTGCAGATTTTATCTTATCTTATCTTATCTTGTTCCAGGTTTTTAAATCCTTTTTCATAAAAATCACAATCAAAATATTATTTATTTAATTAGGCTATTACAAGCACTTATAAATCAGTCAAATTACATAGAAATATCAATAGTGTCAACACAACGAACTATCACTGATTTGGAAGGCAGTTCTGCTGAAAAGAACCTGCAAGAAGCTCAACAGTTGCTCTTTTAAAATAAATATAATTAAATTAAATTTACTCAATGTTTATTTGAAATTGACGTATTATTTCTATAGTGGCATAGTCTCCCAACTAGGTATTATAACTGGAGTGGACTGGACGTAATGGGTTGAAGGTCTCACCAGAGGCCGTCTTGGGGTACAATACCTACAATAACACACAGTGTAACTCCCAGTCGGGTATACTCCTAGTCGGTATTTTTTTTAATTTAGGTTCCTGGGCTTGGTTACCTTGGGTTGGCCATTCAGTTTGGCCGACAGTAGGGAATTAAAACACTCCTGTTTTAACATTAACTTTGCTGTCTATTGTGCTGTACCTATGCGGGACAGCATGGAGCTAAAAAGAAAACCAAATAAAATGTCTAAGTAGTACAAATTGAAAGTATGTACTAATATTTTTCCTGTTAATATTCTCAGAATTCTCATACAAGCAAAAAACATCTTATAAGCCTTATGTGGAAAAACAATATATATAATAATACATTTTTAATTTTAAAGTAATAAACTGATTCTTTATCTTTATTTATGATATTACCATTATTTTCCAGAATTTTTTCCTCAGTACACGTCCGACAGCTATCTAAGAGATTGTACCTGACAAGCGATCGCGTTTAGTTTTTATGTTTTAGTGAAATACAATTTAAATAACATTATAATAATTGTATGAGTGTTGTATGAGGTCAGTCGTGGCGCAGGGGCTGAAGCGTGTGACTGTAAGCGCGACAGGTTGTTGGTTCGATTCCCACTCGAGGAAATGAAATATTTGATATTTTAAAATCTTTCCTCATGTCGTGGCAAAGTGCGAGTGAGTTCCAGAATTCGACGGGAAGTTTTGAGGAGAGTATCTCAAAACTAGGCTACTTCTATCTCTTCACCATCCCCTGCTACATGGGATACAGCGTGAGCTGAGAAAAAAGATGTAATGAATTATTATTATTAACAATTTTAGTGTTAGTTTATAGTATTATAATATATTTTTTTTCTTTTTGTTTTAATATCGCGTATTGCGGAATGCAACGCCACGCTTTGTCTCTGAAAATATGAAATACTTCATTTCCGCGAGTTACAATCGAACCCACGACCTGTCGCGTTAATAGTCGCACGCTTGTGCCCCTGCACCACGACTGGCCTCTCCAAAGTTCTGTTTAATAATAACATTTTATAACTATAATATTTTATAATAATGAGGAATCAATAGTCATAGTAGAAATTAGAGTAAACACTAGGTTGCCTGGTTCCCTTTGCCTCCCTCGCTCAACGTATGATACAGTAAGAGTAAGCTAATAATAATAAGGGGTGTAAGGGGGTAGTAATGTAAGTGTTCAAACTACCCTAATTGTCAACCTCACCTGCACGTGGTACACCCTGCATTTACTAACGAGACTCTGGCGACCGTCTGGTGGCGGTATATCTACCAGTTTAAGCTGTCTCATGGCTCAAAGAACACATATGTACATATTATATTGTTCAGCAGAGGCTGAGGCAGAACAACCATTATTAGTGTAGGATGATGGTTTAGGGCGGCGGTGGAAGAGTATCTTGCATACCAACAGCGGCGCTCAAAGGCTGTAAAGCTTACTATGCACCCTCGTGTCCTGGAAACGCACGTTGGGTTTTAAATTCCAACTTTTTTAAAAAATGAAAATGCAACCAATAAACATTCCCCAAGTACCCGGGGGCTCTGACAGTGATGCCGATGATGGTAGGCAAATATCTGGAAGGGCCAGGGGAGAGAAGAATCTCCGGGTGGTGGTCTCAAACCATCAAACAACTAGCGCTATTCCATTGGACTCTGATCAAGCAATCGAACAAAATGATAGAGTGTTAAATAGTCAGACTATGCGATATAATCTTAGAAAAAGAAAAATAAATATTAATAATCAAGCACACAGTATACGAACAAATTTTAAACAATATGATCAAGAATCAATTTCATCATCCTGTCATAGTTTATTTACATCTCCTTCATCGTCTCCTAATACATATACAGGGTGAGTCATATTGAACTTTCCGGTTTTGGAAGGACGTTGCACGAAGAAGGGAAGGAGTAGAAGGGTGGGGATGGTGTCATTAGACGCGCCATGACATGCAGTTTTAGTGTGAGCAATGGCTTGGTCGGGACAACATCGTGCGTTCGTAGTTGAAGAGTTTATTAAAAATGGCGGCTCCGTGATGAGGCACATTTTCACCTCGCCGGAACTGTCAACAAACAGAATTTTCGATACTGGGCTGAGAATAACCCACGAAACCTACACGAACGACCACTTCACAGCCCTCGAGTGACAGTGTGGTGCGCTATTGCAGAGTTTGGTGTGTGGGGTCCCTATTTTTTTGAAGAAGATGGTCAAGTCGTCACAGTTACCTCTGCTCGGTATTGCGACATGCTTGAAACTTTTCTGAAACCGAAATTGGAGGAATTAACGCAGAATCATGACAACGATAACATCTGGTTCCAACAAGATGGTGCTACAGCCCATACATCCAGGCGTTCAATGGAAATCCTGCGACAAATGTTTCCCGGTCATCTCATTTCTTTGCGAGGTGACGTTGGGTGGCCGCCGAGATCACCTGATTTAACCCCCTGCGATTTCTTTCTCTGGGGTTACCTGAAGGAAAAGGTGTACACGCATCGTCCCCGAACCATCGATGAACTGAAGGCTGCAATCACGGAAGAAATCAATGCTATTCCGCTGAATATGACTCGACGAGTAATGGACAACTTCCGGGAAAGGCTTCAGCAGTGTGTGGTCAATGGAGGTAGACATTTACAGGATATCATTTTTAAAACCAACTAAATTAAAACTGCATGTTATGTGCTTTCAAACAATAAAATAATTTTTACTGCATGTCGCTTTGTTTTTAATACACACCTTATTGAAATCGGAAAGTTCAATATGACTCACCCTGTAGTTTGACAAGTAGGTCTGGCTCCTTATCACCTAACACACAAGGGCTAGAGGATGTTATGCAGACGGCACCTGCCGTTGTTTCTGCATCCACCGCTAGCCAATATCGTACGCAAAAAAAGTGGACAACAGATATGAACGAATTCATATGGCGTACATACCTTACTATTACATGCTTAAAAACAAAAAACAGAGGATATCTTAGTTTATTACATAAAAAATTTAGGGAAAAATTTAAAGATTTTGACGTTTCACAACAAAGAGTAGGGGTTCAACGTAGGGCCATAGTAAAAAATAAACTTTTACAACAGAGTATATTAGACGAAATAAGGCAAGATGTTGAAAGAAATATTCACGTAACAAATTCCACAACACAGTTAAGTACAGAGAATACAGAACCAATATTAACAACATCATCAACAAGAATAAGATGGGCAGACGACATCAATGAAGCTATTATTAGAACATATTTTAAAATAACAAATTTGGAATCAAATAAGACATCATACCGAAAACTTCTACATGTCGCTATTACACAACAGTTTCCACAAATATCCCATTTATCTGAACAACGTATCGCTGATCAAAGGCGATCTATTATCCATAATAAATTACTGTCAGCTGAGAAAATAGAAGAAATTCGAAATGAGGTAAAACAAACATTACCAATTATGCCTATAAATAACGAACATAATCA
Organism: Heliconius melpomene rosina; assembly: GCF_056956725.1. Classification (NCBI taxonomy): domain Eukaryota; kingdom Metazoa; phylum Arthropoda; class Insecta; order Lepidoptera; family Nymphalidae; genus Heliconius; species Heliconius melpomene. The sequence continues at coordinate 362,010 of NC_140409.1, forward strand.
ACACAGTCCTCTATCAGAAGTTGCGATACTTAGTCAACCTCAAAGATGTTCTACCAATGTTACCCAATCTTCACATAATTATAATAGCGAACGTAGTGAATACCAAACTGCACCAGACTTTAACATAAAAATAGAAGAAACGTTTAAAAACACACATCAAAAGTTTATTAATACTGATCCAACTACCAGGCCATTTATACCAAAACAAAAAACATCAAAAAGATTAACATATATAGTCCAATATCTTGATAAAAATATTCTCCCTCAATTTATGGCAGCTGACACAGATTTTATCACAATGCAAACAATTATATACTGTGCAGCCTTTTCAGCTGCAGTTTGTAATGGCTCCAAAATTAACGATAATTCACATTCTACTTTGTCAAATAGAAATAAAACAAACACTCCAGTATGGAAACAAAGACTACAGAAACAGATTAACAACTTGAGACGAGATATTGGTAGATTAACACAGTACAAGCAAGGAAACAGAAATGATAGAATAATGTCACACGTAGCAGTTATAAAAGAAAAATATAAAATACATTCAAAACACGAAGAACCAAACATAACAATTGAACAATTCCTTGACAACTTGAAACAAAGACTTTCTGCAAAATCTAGTAGACTCAGAAGATATGATAATTGTAGTTTAAGGAAAAAGCAAAATAGACTATTCTTAAATAACGAAAAGATGTTTTATAGGCACCTAAATCAACAAACCACTAATATTCATCAAAAATCGACTACATCAGCAAAACCTTTACCAGCTGCAGAAGTTTTGCAGGATTATTGGTCAAGTATTTGGGCATTTTTATTATGTTCAACGAACATAATAAAAATGCAGAATGGATACAGAGTCAATCAGATACACATAGTAATATTCCACAAATGAAATTTGACAGTATTCCTACAGAAATATTTATAAAAGTTCTCAAAATGACACATAATTGGAAAACACCCGGCTCTGATCATATTCACAACTACTGGTATAAGAAGTTTACTGCAACCCATTCACTGATAATCAAACACTTAAACATGTTCATCAAGAATCCTAACTCTATGCCAAAGTATATTACACAAGGAATAACTTTTATGATACCAAAAGATAATAAAGACACCCATAACCCGGCCAAATACCGACCAATAACATGCCTGCAAACTGTTTATAAGATACTTACATCATGTATTGCCCAAGTTATAGACCACCATATTACTACCAATGACTTATTTGCACAAGAGCAGAAAGGTTGTCGTAAGGGAAGCCAGGGATGTAAGGAACAACTTGTTATAGACTCAGTTTTAATGAAACAAGCTCACGCCAACAAACAAGATATATTTACAATGTACATAGATTACCAGAAAGCCTTTGATTCAGTACCTCATAGCTGGTTGCTTAAAGTATTACATCTTCATAACATTAGCCCAATTTTAATTACATTTTTAGAGCACACAATGCAACATTGGCGAACTAAACTTAAAGCAGGAAACGACGTGGAAAATGTAGCAACTGAAGAAATACCGATTAAACGAGGTATATTCCAAGGAGATGCCCTTAGTCCCCTCTGGTTTTGTCTTGCGCTAAACCCACTTTCATATATGTTAAATAGCATAGACTGCGGTATGAAAACTGTTACAGGCCAGCAATTAATTTCACATCTTCTTTACATGGATGATATAAAATTATATAGCAATAATATTGACTCCTTACACAAGTTAGCAGATATAGCGCAGATATTTTCCAGAGATATTCACATGGAATTCGGTATAGAAAAATGTAAAACATTCTCATTTAGCAAAGGAAAATTACAATTAAATAACTATATTTTAAATACAGGAGAAACGATAGAATCATTAGATCATAATAGCTCTTATAAATATTTAGGATTTCAACAAGATCGCCAAATTAATCAAAAACATACAAAATCAGAACTTACTCGTAAATTTAAACACAGACTTTCCTCAATATTAAAAACAAATCTCAATTCTAGCAGCATTATAAAAGCCATTAATTCCTTTGCTATTCCAATACTCACGTACTCATTTGGGATAATAACGTGGTCACGCACTGATTTAATAAGGTTGCAACGAATTATAAATACTACCATGACAAAGCAGCGTAAACATCATCCACGATCATGCGTACAACGGCTTACTCTCCCCAGAGTAGAAGGAGGCAGAGGTATTATTGATATTACCAATTTACATAATAGCCAAATCGCATCATTAAGGATTTTTTTTATGTACAATCAGAGAAATCAATTTTGCACAAATTCATAGTAACAGCTGACAAACACTTGACACCACTTAACCTTCAAGATAGAAATAAACAAATCAATGAAAATATAACTCTAAACAGTGATAAAATAGCAGAATGGAACCAGAAATCTCTGCACGGAAGACATCACCATGACTTACAACAACCACATGTCGACTTAACTGCGTCGAACGCTTGGCTGAAGCGAGGTGATCTTTTCCCTGAGACAGAAGGTTTTATTCTTGCCATACAAGACCAAGTAATAGAGACAAAGAATTATTTGAAATATATAATCCGAAAACCAAACATCTTAGATATCTGCAGACATTGCCACAGTAGTTCAGAAACAATACAGCATATAACCGGTGCCTGTAAATCTATAGCCCAGAGTGACTATAAACATCGTCACGACCAAGTAGCGGCCATTATACATCAAAATCTAGCGTTCCAATACAACTTTATAACTGAAAAAGTATCGTATTATAAATATCAACCACAACAAGTTTTAGAAAACGATAACTATAGAATATACTGGGATAGGACAATAGTAACCGATAAAACGATACATTATGACCGACCGGATATTACAATTTTTGACAAAACTCTTAATTCTGTTTATTTTATTGATATTTCTATTTGTAACACACACAATTTAGATTCAACATATACTGAGAAAATAACTAAGTATACAGATCTCGCTATTGAAGTCAAGACGCAGTGGAAAGTTACCACAACAAAAACAATTCCTATAGTTCTGTCTACCACGGGCGTTATACCTTACGCTTTGCACGAAAGCCTTAATACACTTCAAATGTCACCTTTCACATACATTCTTTTACAGAAAGCAGTAATTTTAAGCACTTGCCGAATAGTGCGTAAATTTTTGTCTCAAATTTGAACCCTGCCACCCCAAATTAGTAGTACATTAATAAATTAACACATATTTTCTTTATTCTAACTATGCACTTGGCCTAGGCCCGTGCTTAGTTTTTCATTACCTTCATCTTCGAAGAGATTTTAAAATAAAAAAAAAACATAATAATAATAAATTACGGCCATAATTATTCCGCACTTGTGAACGCACCTGTGACAGATAAATTGTAAAATTGCTTAAATTAACCGAAGGGCAGGTTTGACATTGTTATATGTTTTATCTCTACACATCTCCCACATTTAAGAGATAAGAAACAAAAATGTTTACCTTCTGTATCGTACTAATATATTATTTTAAAAAACTATATATATAGCAAGTTAACAATAACTAGAATTAACATTTCTTAAACTTATATGTAGATATTTATTTATATAAGCAATGTAATTACAATTAAGTTAACACAGTAAATGTCCAAAGGAATTCGAACCGAAAAGCTTATTTAAAATAACTGTAAAAATGTAGCTCAAAAAAGTTTCATTTTTACCCTGAATTAACATTTCAAATACAACAAAAGACTTGATGCGGACCAGAGCTGGCTAACAAAATTACTCGCTCGTAAAAATGGCAGGGGCGTCAACGCAATTAGAATTTCAAATTTTTCAATGAAAAATCGATCCTTCCGGCCAATCCGGTAGCTTCCGCCGCTCTTGGAGCACTTTTAATGGGAACAAAAGGGAACCTTTTTGGTAATATTCAAAAATTGGTAATTGTTAGCTATTTGGATATTTTATTAGTAAAATATTATTGAATGTGTTTTTTGTTTTATAATTTGATTTTTACGTTTCGACAACTACCTGTAAGCTAGTTTAATTGTTATAAAAATACATTTTGAAGGAAGAATGTATGGAAGTTCTTGTGGCTTTTATCGTTTTCTTCTATCTTCGTATCTTTAATTAGTTTTCTATGGATTATTGGTTCCATAATTGTCTTGTTAAAAGAAAAAGAAGTTAAGTTAAGAAGAAAAAGAAAAAAAAATATTTTTCTATTAGAAACAACCCCTTAGAAGTCGAATATTGCAAATTTCCGTCTTAGCGAGCACCTACGTCCTATAAATAACTCCTATGCAAAATTTAAGATTCCTAGCACTTGTAGTTTATGAGATTTCGTCATGAGTGAGTTACCTTTCGATTTTATATATATAGATAAATACTAGCTTGCAATGACATATGAAAAATATATTAATAACAATATGTATATTATTATATTATATATACCTATAAAAAAACATACCTAAATATAGAAAAATATACGAATAATATAACATTTTCATACATTTCAGTATAAGTCACTTTGAGCAACGTTTTCAAATCCTATAATTGTTGGCTAGATGGGTCTCCATGCCTCCCACTTCCGGAGCTCGCAGGACGCTCATTACGTACAATCCTACAGTCAGTTCGATTCAATTTAATTTTCCTCCTTTCTGTAATTTATTCTGATGTTGTGTGAAATACCTTTTATATTAAAATTTATATATATTATTTTTATTTTTAAACAGAATATGTTTTTTAGCCTCACTCTGAATCCCGCGCATAGCAGGATAGACAGAGAGAACCTGAAAACATAGTGCTAAAACCCTAGAGTGAAGTAGTTTAGTTGTCAGTAGAGTGAGAGAACTGCCAGACGCTGTGCCACCACTTTCTTCTATCTCTGTAGATAGGTATATATAGAAAAAGCACAGACTTTATAATAGTTAGGCACTCAAAAACTCATACAAAAAAATATTTCAAAAAGGTAGAAATCTGTCTTAAATACCTAAAACCGACCTAAATACCTTTGTCCCAAATACAAAATTACGGTCTTCAGTGAAGAGTCATCGTGCCAGTGTAATCCCTAAAGTGCTGTGCCTCGTACGTCTGGTTGTTATGCAGTGTTGAGTGGTATAGAGGGGTGGGGTGCTTCTGTGGTGTGACAGGTGTCTCCAATAATAAATAATTTATAACAACAGCTTACATCATATATTAAATTTACAGTAATATAATAGAGTGTATCTTAACACTAGGTTCCCTCTTCATATTCCCGTATATGGAAGAACGTGAAGCTGTTTATGTCTAAAATATTTTAGTAAAAGCCTACGTACATATATATTTGACTACTTATTTTGAACATACATATACATATTTACCTAAAACTTGTCTTTATACATTTTTTTTGTTAAAAATTCGGAAGAATAAAAATAAAAAATAAAAAATAAAAAAAAAAAAAATAAAAAAAATAAAAAAAAAAAAAAAAAAATAAAAAAAAAAAATAAAAAAATAAAAAAGCCTTTTATTCCTCGCATCTTTAGTTAGTAATTACATTTCATAAAATAAAAATACAAGTTTAAAGTTTAGTGTTAGTGTTGTAGTTAGTAAATATATTGTTAGTTTTTATCATTTTCTTTTTTTTATGCATTTATTATACATAACCGTTTGTTTATTTATCTATTTATTACTATTTTTCCATCATCGTTGTTAGTATTATTTACTTAACTTTATTAATTTACTTATTGATTTCTTGTTTATTTATGTGTATATTTTATTTTTGTATGGATATATGATTTGATTTGATGTAAATGTATGTAATATGCAAGAACCCCTGTGCAGGTGAAGGCCTCCTCCAAAGATGTCCAGTTTTCCGTTCCGCTTTTTGTGTCCAGTTCGTTTTTATTTATACTTATTACTGGGATTTACTTTGTTAGGTTTTATTTTTTTATTTTTAATTACTTTGGAGGGTTTTGGTCTTGATCTTCCACGGTGACCGACCGGATTGGAAGAATTAATTTGTTAATTGTAATTTTTTGTGCTTTTTTTTTTTTCTGTTTTTTCTATGTGGGAGGGGGGTGTTAATGCCTACAAGACGTTGTTTGTATTTTCAGGCTTTTTTGAGGAGTAGTTTGAGTTTTTTCCACTAAGGAAGTTTAATAGACCCTGTTTTACTGGCCCCTCAGCAAGGCTGGACGATCTGTTTATGTTACTTCTAGTCTTGTTCTTTTTATTTAACTGTGTTTTTGGTTCATTGTTGTGGCCACTTTCTGGTGAACTGGAAAGCATTCTTTTGGTTTTGGTTTGGGAATTCGGATTTTTGTTAAGAAACTTTAATTTATCGTAGACAATGATCACTGAGTTTCCTTTTGCTTTTTCAATCTTCACTTGCTCTTGTAATTCTTTCCGTTTCTTTAAGATATTCTCTGGGTAATCTTCTTTTATATAGTATGTAGTATTTTTAAGTTCTTTTTTCTGTTTTACTATATTTATTTTAATCCCCAGTGTTAACAGTGTTATTTTTATTGGTCTAGGTCTATCTCCTTTTTTGCCTATCCTTCTAGCTTCCTGTATGTCCCTCTGATCAACTTTTACGTTTAAGTACTTGTTAATAAAACTAGTTAAGGTGTTTTCCAAGTTTGAGTATGATGATTCAGTTTCTTCCAGACCGAATAAAATTATATTTCTTTGTCTAGATTGTTTTTCCAAGAAATATAACCTCTTTTCTGAAGAATAATATTATACAATATAGATTTACAAAACATCTATTGGTAACTCGAATTAAAGTTAATCAGATTTAATTATTTAATTGAAAATAAAAAACCCCTATATATGTTTATATCACTGGTGTAATAATAACAATTAAACTATAATTGATATCTTAACGTTCACTAGTGATTAATTCATTCACTATTATATAGTACTAAAACTATTATATTATTTTTTATCATTCTATATATAGCATTGCTTCCACGGTACAGTGAGACAGCGTTTTACTGTAGACGCGATAATTGTAGGTTCGATTTCCACTTGGGACATTAATATTTTTTTCTTCACTCTGGTAATGAAGCAAAGCGCGGCGTTGGGTTCGGCCACTCAACGCACAATGACAAAACATTTCTACGGAATGTGGAAATGGACGTAGTGGACGGAGTGTCTTAACACTAGGTTACCAGGTTCTCTCTGCCTACCTTGCTAAAAAGAACTATCCAACTTACAATATCTTGTTTGTCTTAATTGACAGAAATGTGGGGGAAAATATCTTAACACTAGCTTCCCTCTGTCTATTAGGCGGGTAAAAGTGCGAAGCTGCTATATATTTTATCTTTAGCCTTTATAAGATATAAAGAGAATGTAGTAAAATTTCCAGAATTTTAGTTGTTTTTGTACTAAACTCGTAGATATTATAATTCACGAAGATATTAATATACAAAAGTGCGTAATTGAATACCAAAGCGTATAACTTTAGAAGTACAGCGATCTACATCAAAGAAATGTTACGTAATCATCTAGAAAGGTCAAAAGATGTTCATAATGATTTTATTTAGAAAAAATGAAACATTGCATTAATTATAGCCAAAATACTTAAAGAGGTATTCAATATAAAACTCTACCATTATAAAAAATACCAAACAAAAAAATCAAAACAAATACACAAAAAGACACCAAAATCTAACAACAAAAAACCCGAGCACTTATAAAAAAAAACAGTATGCATCAAACATTAATACCAACAACATAAACCAACAAAAAAATCCACACAGAATCGAAATCGAAATCCGACACGCAAGTAGTTGGGATTTGTTGGTTCTGGCGCACGCGCCAGAACCAACAAATGCGCTAGAACCACGGGAGTGTGCCAGACCCCGCGCGTCGACTTGTCGATGCGTCAAAATTAAAAAAAAAAAAAAAAAAAAAAAAAAAAAAAAAAAAAAAAAAAAAAAGGTTTAGCCCCCCATTTGAATCGTTTGCGCCGGGTACCAGAGCTGTAGCTCTAACCGTTCCAAAGATAGTTTTTCGATTCATTAAATGCCACTAGACGCGTCTCTTATCAGTCACCCTCATCAAGCTCGGGCCCGGCCTTATCGCTCGCTTCCCCGAATTGCTAACAACGAACCTACGTGCAGTGTTGCTGTCTCTTTCTTGCATTACTTATCACCTAACGACACCACAGTGCCCGTCTCTTTGTCGCTATGTTGCCTAACAATTTGTTTATTAAAAACTTCTCATTTAATATGCAATTTCTATCATTTTAATCTAATAAAATGTCTAACCTAACCTACCGAAATCCTGCAATTTCTATCATTTTTATCTAATAAAAATGTCGAACCTAACCTAATTTGTTTATTAAAAACTTCTCATTTAATATGCAATTTCTATCATTTTAATCTAATAAAATGTCTAACCTAACCTAACCTACCGAAATCCTGCAATTTCTATCATTTTAATCTAATAAAAATGTCGAACCTAACCTAATTTGTTTATTAAAAACTTCTCATTTAATATGCAATTTCTATCATTTTAATCTAATAAAATGTCTAACCTTTTTTTTTTTTTTTTTTTTTATCGTGAGGAAATCCTTTTACGGATACCGGCCCGAGTGGGGACTCGAGCGGGTTATGTGGGACTCGTGGACCGGCTGAAGGCCGGTCCCAATACCCACTAAAACCTCACGATGCTCCTCCTCGACCGCCACTGGCCGCGAGACGCGGGGACTGGAATCGTCCACGAATTGCGGCGGCGGGAGCCTGCTAGGCACGTCGCGGAGTCAAGGGTGTGTGGGCACCCTCGGCGGTCCCGGTCTCTTACGGCGGATGACGACTTCGGCAAAAGCCTCCCTCGCCCGTTCCGCCGACTCCTTCTCGAGCACCACTGCCTCGCAGAAGGATGAGACCGCGTCCCACGACGTCTCGCTGCCGGCCATGGCCTTGACTACGGCCGGCAGGGAAAGGTCGTCCCCGATGACGTCGCGCAAAGCGCGACGTTGAGACGCCCAGGCTGTGCACACCTCCAACGTGTGCTGGGCCGTCTCGTCGAGGCAGTCGTCGCAGTGGTGGCAGCGAGCGTCGGGCTCCCTCCCAGCGATCCGACACAGGTAACCCCCGAAGCAGCCATGCCCCGTGAGCACCTGTGTGGTGCGGAAGGTTAGGACGCCGTGACGCCGCGCTAACCACTGGCGGAAAACTGGACGAACCGCCTCGATCGTCAACCGGCCGGCAGATGGTGTCGCCAGCCGGGATTCCCACACTTCTAATGCGGCTTCCCGCTCCTCCTCGGCGCGTGCTGGGCTAGCCGGTTCCCCGGACGCTAGGCCTCGACGCCGGCAATAGACCGACGCCAGAGACAGAGCATCCAGATCTCACGGCATGACTCCAGCCAGCACGCACGCCACCTCACCGGAGATGGTCCGGTACCCCCGTATCGCCCGGATGGCCATCACCCTCTGCGCACGTCGCAGCAGAGTGATGTTGTGCCGATCCAGGGCGTCCGCCCATACGGGAGCACCGTAGAGCGCCATCGATCTGACCACTCCGGTGTACAGCCGACGGCTAGAGGCGCTCGGCCCATCGACGTTGGGCAAAAGGCGCGCCAATGCCGCCGCTGTCTTCAACAGTTTCGGAGCCAAAGATGTAAAGTGGCCCCGGAAACTCCACCGACCGTCTAGAACAAGTCCGAGGTACTTCATACTCCTCTTGACGTCGATTCGGACGCCACCGACGACGATGTGGGCATCTGCCGGTGGGCCCTTTCGAGGAGCATGGAAGTATAATGCCTCGGACTTGTTCAGGGCAATTGCCACCGCGGTCCGCCCTCTAGCGAGGTTGGACTGAGGGTTGGTTGCACCGCCGAATGTGTGGAGATCTCGTAAGAGATGTAAAGGTGATCCGAGAGAGTCTCCACATCATCCAGCACTCGCCAACCCCGAACACGACTCGCTAGGGCCGGGCTCGCGAACGAAACGTCCACGACGGATCCGCCCAGCCTTCGCACGCACGTGTTTGTCGTCCCCCGGTTGAGTACTGACAAACCGGTGGCAATCACCCACTCGGACAGCGTCACACCACGCACATCCGTCGTTGCGGAGCCCCACACGCTGGACTTCGCGTTGAGATCGCCGGCCACCAACACCTCAGCCGGACGAAATCGTTCTACCATTTCCCCCAATCGAATGAGAAACTCTTCAAACTCCGCAAGAGTTCGATTGGGGGAAAAGTAGACCCCTACGACAACGAGGTTGCCGACAAGTGCGGCGACGCATCCCGCACCCCTCTCTACTCGTGAGAAAGGCGGGGAGCCCGCGGCGACCTGGGTGATCACAGCCACCACCCCGGTGTTGTCGGCTACCCAGTTGTCTCTGTCGGGAACGCTGTAGGGCTCCGAAACAACCGCCACTTGTATCGACCACTGCGCCAAGCTTTGGACCAATAAGTCTTGGGCTTGATGTTCGCCTGCAGAACTCGTTCAGCCATTATTATTCGAGCATAGGCTGCTCCTCCGCGGCCCTAAATTGGGCGTCAGGTTGGGCTTGACTAGTGGGTCTCGCCGCCTCTCCTCTCGCGCCTTTTCTGCGCTTATGCTGCGCACAGACTTTTGCGCAGGTTGCACTGCCAGCTAAATGGTCTGCAGGTCTCTGTGCATCCTCGCACGCCGGGCAGTGTGGAGCATCCCAGCACGTGGCTTGTTTATGCCCGGTACGTCCACATCTGAAGCAGTTAGAACTCCGATCTACACCGCTACACTTTGCTGCTACATGTCCTGTTTCGAGACATCGGTAGCACCGCAGGACTCGCTGTTGCAGCAGTGTCACCTTCGCCGACACAAACCCAACCAAAAGTCGCCCTGCACTGACCTTCTTGGCAGCTACCACCGGACAGCGGACCCAGGCAGTGCCAAGGCCAGCACGATCACGCCGCACTTCCCCCACCTTGATGGCGTCGACATTACAGCCACCGACTCTGCTGACAGCTGCCGCTACCTCCTCTGACGTCACAGAATCATCAAGCCCACTCACACGCAGTTCGGCGCACTTTGTGGGTCTTGTGACTTGGACCTCGCTCTCACTCAGCACACTGCGCAGCCTTTGGGCAAGAGCATCGGCCTTCTCTCCTGAGTTCATCCCCGGAAGCTCCAGCAACCTCGCACCAGTCGAGGCCACCCTAAACCTCATGTCATCTATGCCCAGCTCACCGAGGTCTATTTTATCTTTGAGCTGGGTGAGCACTTGGCTGTAAGTGACGTTGCTCTCCACTGCACACGGTTGGAGCTTTAGCGCCACAACAGCCGACCGTGGCTGTCTAAGCCTTGGCACTTTAGTTGCCTTTGACGGCTTATCACCCCTCTTTCCCCCGGCCTGCTGAGCAACAGCAACCTTCTTCTTACTGCCCTTTCTGGCAACCACGTTCCATCCCTCCGCCATGTCAGCCGGCGCCGCTGGTAAAGGGCGTGGCTGTGGCAGGTCTAGGGTCTTTTTGCCCTTCCCCTTTCCCTTGCCCTTACCCTTGCCACTCTCCGGCATAGGGCCTCTTTTGGGAGCAGGGTTCGCGGGAGCCATGAGCGTGGTTGTCACGGCCTCTGCCCTCGCCGATGTTGTGGCAGTCTCTCTATTAGCACCCTTTGATGCCGCCAACGGAGGGCGCATGCTCTTCTCTGGAAGAAGTCGGCTCTCAAGACCCTCTATCCTGGCGCTGACCATGGTTCCGACCTCCATCATAATCGAGCGCATCAGCTCGTCGGAACGCCCAGGCACAACCTTCTCAGGTACCACTACTTGGCCCTTTTGCTTTTGAAGGTCAGCCCGTAAAAGACTGACCTCATTCCTTAACTCCGTCATTTCGTAGCGCAGTTTGTTATTATGAGCGCGCAGCTGCGCTACCTCCTCTGTCGCCGTGCGCTGCGCCAACTCGTCCACGGCCATGCCTATGGCTTTTGCAGCCTCCTTTAGGGCCCTAGTAAAGGTGCCCTTTAAGTTACCGGACTTGGTGGCAACTTTCCTTATAACTTCTAGGCTATTAGCCACCTGATAACGTAGATCAGATGCGAGTCTGGCTTCGTCCTGCTCCTTATTGGACTGCCGAGACATGTCTGATAGCCTAGAGTTAGCTCTAGCACGCAGCTCCGCGGCGTTCTCCGCCACCTCTCGTTCTGTCCTCAGCTGCAACTCCTTTGCAGCCTCACTGAGGACATTTTCGGGCTCTTTATTGGGCCCACCTTTTACTTTCCTCTTGGCCACTATTTTTGGCGCCGGCCTATCTGGCTCGCCTTCACCGGAGGACCCCGAATGGTCAATCGGCTTCCGAGGCCTCTTCCGCCTGTCCTTTAAGTATTGTGCCCGTGTCCTTGATCTCTCCGACACCATCGACACAAGACTCTCGGTATCAGAGTCCTTAGACTCTGACGCTCCCCACAGCCGTCCATATGACGATCCGGACCCTCGTCTCGACCTGACACTGCCAACGGTCGACATGCCGTCACCAATGTCCAACCTGCTTAGAACCACTCTTGGTTCCTTCACTCCAACTCTGAACTGGCCACTACCATCTGGCCCTTCCGCAACGCCACTCGACACAGACACTCTCCGATGTTCACCCTGTGACGCCGCAACAACTCCAACAACTTGCTCTACCCCGAGCACCACTACTCCGGCCTTCTCAGGCAATCTCCTATCACCGCCCTCCTCGGGCTCAACGCACTCCACTTCATCATTTTTGTTTTTATTTAAAATATCCATGTTGATCCCACGAGTGTGGGGGAAAAACGGTCCATCCGAGCAGTGCCCCCTGTACTCGGATAAGCCTATTACGCCATTGTGTCGGCCGGTACCCTGGCGGGACCAGCAGTAGCGACTGATCTCCCCATCAGCCATGAACCCCTCGCGCTGCTTCGCCGCTTGGGTTGGGGTAATTTTTTATAGAGGTTTTCTTCCTCGCAGCCCGGCCGGTAAAAGCAAGGCCCTCGGTTCCACTCCTGATTACGAGACATGACCGCAACCAAGAGTGGAGTTCCGATATATTCGGCGCAGGCACATCATTGCACCTGCGTGGCGGTAGGGTGAGTACACACCACGCGCGCCCTCCGGTTCCTCACACTGTGTCCTCTGCATGACAGAGGACACGCTGAGAACCACGTCGGATTATTAGCCAGCTAGCAATCATTACCCAAGGACGAATCCTGTGGGCACCAATTACTAGCCGCCCAGGGTGCACCGGCCCGCAACACTGTTCGTCCCCCCCGAATGACAAGCATTTGAGAAAGGGCCAACAGCGAGCGAACACAAAATGTCTAACCTAACCTAACCTACCGAAATCCTGCAATTTCTCTCATTTTAATCAAAGCGCCAGAAATCGCGATACAGGACTGTGTGCTAGAATCCGCGATATTAAATCGCTTTCTACAAATGATTTTCTTATTACAATCTTTGTGAATTTATTTAGTCTAAATACTTCCATTGTATTTTTTACTATATAATGTTTCAAATAATGGTGCGCCGATAACAATATTTTGTTTATTAAAACTTCTCATTTAATATATATATTTTTATGAAATCTAACAATAAAAAATCGAAATGAGAGTATAAAAATGTAAAGAAATGAGTTAAATTACTCAGGCGAGAAAAAGGCTTTTTAAAAATTATTTATTTAATTTTATAAACAACCTTTCTGTTTTAAAGCAAGTTGAAGACAGAGAATCTTTATTAAAATTTTATATAATTCAAAACAGTTAAATCAGCAAAATACTACAACACTATTGTTCGATTCCGCGAGGTGCAAGTGCGGCGTCATGGGAATGTATCCTTATGCATTGTTAACTCCTCCCTCCTTAAGATGGAAGCTGGTCCTGCAGGTTCCTGAAGCGTCCTCGCTGCTGGTTTCCTCCGGGACTCTGGGAAACTGTTTGTAGATTTTCCAAAAATAACATTTATTATAGTGGTATATAATGATCATAGATCAGCTTGAAACAGCCAGGATAATAGACCAATTTATTTTCTCCTCTTCTTCTAGGGTTTGAATATTATATACAAGTTGATGTATATAATCGAGAGGTATATATTCTAAATCCTTCTTTTAGGTAAGAGTACTCTTCGTTACCAAGTATAAGGGTTGGCATGAGGAATAATTAGGTTATATTTATGATTAGAAATGGAAGGAATTTCTAGGATGGAAATTAGGAAATGTTCTGTACTATATGCTTTCCTCATAATAGACACTTTGATTTATTTGAATAGGTTTAATGTTTACAAAATTAAAACTACATATATTTTTTATGAATTAATAAATTTCCTTATAATAATTAGTAGTATCTAACTACTATCGAAACTAAACCATATATAATACCATGGTTAACTCTAGAAATAGTAAAAATATTTTTTTTTTGTTTTTTTTATAAGTAAATCTAACTTATATTCTATTTTATTTCTATAAACCTTATGTATCCTTTAAGATGAAGTATTCTCGCATACAACAAAATAAGTTCTTTAAAATTATTATATATTATTTATTCGTTATTAAGTAAGTAAAAGCAAGGTTAAATGTATTGTTTTGTTTAAAAATAATAAAATTTTAATTATATATTATAAAAAAAATTATATATGGGATCTAGGGTTATTTTGGCTTTTGTGTGGAACACGAGGGCTCCGGCAATGAGGGAACAAGATGAGGTCTTCGTAGTAACTTATAATGAACTCTAATAGACTTCGAATTTGGATGATTACCTATAATCTCCGCTATATTATCGGGGTGCAAATGAATAATTTTATACGGACCTTTGAAAATTGGTTTCGTTTTGTCGTTGCGCGCCGTTTTGGCTAATTGCTTATAAACTGTTTCACCTACCTTAAATGCTATCTCTTCAGCCGTCTGGTTTCTTTTCGCTATAACATGCTCCTTATTCTTAGACATGTGCGCCGCTACGCACTCCTGCACAGCTTCCGCATTGCTACGATGCTTAAGAACGTAATCTTGGTAAAATTCCTTAGAATAATACAACTCTAGGGGATTTCTAGATGCTGTATGTCCAAAAAGTAATTCATGTGGGGTATAATCGGTAGCAGAATGAATTGAATTATTATACGCAATTATAGAATATTTCATAAGCGATTGAATAGGGTCATCTTTATTTGTTAATCTTTGAATTCTAATTATTTCACCTATAGTGGAATGAAAACGTTCAATTGGTGAATTCGAATTGGGGTTGTAAGGGGTCGTAAAATGAATATTAATATCATGTAAAGCACATATTTCCTTTATGACGTCATTGTCAAATTTACTGTCTGAGTCGGTCGTTATTTTCAGAGGGATTCCTAACACAGAAAATACTTGTAAGAGTGCTTCTGCTATATGAACACTACTACATGCATTTAGTGGGATTGCTTGGGTGTATTTTGAAAAGTTATCTATTATAGTTAAGAAAGTTGCTCCTCCTGTAGAATAAAGGTCCATGAACAAATGCTGCATGGGCTTAGTAGGGGTTTCAGTGAGAGCAAGGGTTGGTTTTAAGGGATGTCTCTCATATTTAGCTTGTAGACAGATATTACACTGATTTAAGTATCTCTGAATAGTTAAAAGCATATTAGGCCAATGATAATTTCTATGGATGTGTTTGTAAGTTTCTTGAATACCACGATGCATAGTTTTGCCTTCATGATATTTCTTAATAATAGCTTCCTGTTCAGATTTGTTTTCAACAAGGGTTACACGAGATGTACATTTAAATAGCTTTGGTCCTCTATCATTAAATATCGTCGTATATACTCTAGAAAATGGAATGTATAATTGTTCGTCATAGAAATAGCAGTGAAAAACACGATCGGCTATAGTATGCTCTTTTAGGAATTGAACTATTTCACACTCAGTATTATTAACTGGGATAAACACATCTTTAATTACTGTCCTAGAATTAGTTGATCTATTTTCTACTCTATATTTTGAACCGGGTGTACTTCTTATATGAAATTGTTTTAATTGTCTGTCAATAGCGTCGGATAGAATTGGTATACCTTTATTTTCATTATCTGGCTGGGAATGGTTAGTAGATACTAGATTATCAGGGTTCATTGTTATAATACTCATACTGTCAGTCTCAGTCTCTGACGGGAGAATGTTTTGTCTGTCATTGTTGTCAGGTTCTATGTTATTGTTGTTACTATTCGTAGGTAACTCTTGTGCTACGTTTTCCTCAGCCTGTGCTTCTACGTTTTCAAATATTCTATTAATTAAGTTATCATCCTCATTGTCGTCAAAATTTACTGCCAATGATTCAATACTGTTATGGAATATTTTAATTCTAGAAAGGGCGTCGGCATTTGTATTTTGTTTACCCTTTTTATAAATAACATTATAGTCGTATTCGGAAAGTCTAAGTCTCCATCTAACTAGTTTAGAGTTGGGGTCTTTTAAAGACATAAGCCAGGTAAGTGGCCGGTGATCTGTATAGATATTGAACTTTTTACCATAGAGATAGGGTCTAAAATATTTTACTGCCCAAATTATAGCTAACAGTTCCTTTTCTATGGTGGAATAACGCGATTCGGCATCTGATAAGGTTCTAGATGCATAAGCCACTGGTTTATCCGATCCTACATTTCCTTGGGATAATACAGCACCAATAGCTACATCTGAAGCGTCAGTGGTTAATATAAAGGGTTGGTCAAAATTAGGGTATTGAAGTAACGGGGCGTTAGTCAGTATCTGTTTACACTTATTAAATGCGTCTAGGAATTCAGGGGAATGAACAATTTTACTGTTTTTCTTTAAACAAACAGTCATAGGTTTAGTCAGTTTTGCGAAGTCTTTTATGAATTTTCGGTAATAACCTACTAGTCCTAGAAAGCTCTTAATATCCTTTTGTGTCTTCGGTATAGGGAAATTTAATACAGCTTTAATTTTGTCTTTATTTGGTCGAAGTCCTTGGTCTGTCAATTCATGTCCTAAGAATTTCACTTGTTTTTGTAGGAACTCTGATTTATCTAACTGAATTTTAAGGTTATGAGATTTAAACCTATCAAATACTTGTTTTAATTTTTCAATATGTTCTTGCAAAGATGTTGATACAATTATAATGTCGTCTAGGTAAGTAAATACGTTATCTAGTCCTCTAAGGATATGATCCATTAGGCGCTGAAAAGTGCTCGGGGCATTCTTAAGGCCAAAAGGCATCCTTAAAAATTCGTAATGTCCTCTTTCAGTTGTAAAAGCTGTCTTTTCAATATCGTCGCGGTGCATTTCTACTTGGTGATATCCACTAGCAAGGTCGAGGGTCGTAAAATACTGAGCTCTACCTAGCCTGTCTAGTATGTCGTGAATATTCGGTAAAGGATATTTGTCCTCGATAATACGGTCGTTTAGTCGTCTATAGTCAATAACTAGTCTCCATTTTACTTTTCCAGTCACATCTGGTTTTTTAGGGACAATATGCACAGGACATGACCAGGGTGATATACTCTCTCTAATTATTCCTTGTTCTAAAAGATTATTAATTTGTTTTTTAATTTCCTCGCGTTGTTGAGGGGCTTGTCTATAATTTCTAACAAAAATAGGAGTATTGTCAGTCAATCTAAGTTGATGTTTAACGGCATGCGTGAAAGTTAATGGAATATTTTCCGAATAAAATATATCTCTATATCGATAACAAAGACGAATTATTTCACGTTTCTCTTCATCGTTCATATGATCGGTTTTAATTTTGGATAGATTATCAATAAGTATTTTATTAATATTGGGGTTAATTTGCATCGAATTAATATTTACTGTTTTATTCTCTACGTTATAAGGTTGCAATTTAAACTCAGCTATGTTACATATGGTTTGTCCTTCTAAATTGGTATTGATGGCTGTAGTTATAAACTTTCCGTTTGTAACATTAATAATAGCAGCAGGGGATGTTAATCCCTTAGACCAAATATAGTCGTCGTAGATATAAAATCCATCAGTATAATTTGTTTTTAAAATAATAGGTTTCTCACACTTTGGTTCTATTTTTATAAGTTTTTTAGGATAGTCAAAATAAATAGGTATGTCGGCTGTCGCTGTATGTAATATTTTATTTTTCAAATTAATATTGCTAGATAATGATTTTAATAAATCTAGACCTATAAGTCCTTTGTATTTAGGGTCGAAATCAAAAATAAGGAATTTATGAAGAATGTCAGTATTAAAGATTGGGGGTAAGGGTAAATTCGCTACATGACTATGCTGTGTTGTCGCATGAGCTGTTTTTATTTCAAATGGTTCATATTCTACAAGATTTTGAAAAATAGAATTAAATATAACTTCTGATGAAATAAGGGATCTAGAAGCTCCTGTGTCAATTAAAAACTTACCTTTAAATTCGGGAATTACTATGTAGGGTAAATGATCTTTATCATGATTATTTATTTTTACTATCTCTTTACGTCTGGGTCTATGCCTAACGTAAAATCCTGCTGGTTACTTATTTCGTCATTAACTGGTTCATAAGTATCCTGCTCGTCTGGTTTATGTATATTATCATAATAATACTCACCTGGGGTGTAGTGTTGGGAATACTCATTGAGTTGTTGCTCCTGTGGCTCGTCTGTGTAGAAGAGTTCCTCCACTGCGAACTGCGGCTTCTCTGGTTTATTTGTTGACCTCATAGTCACATCTGATATTTTTTGGGGTGGATTTATTTGCTGGTGAGGGATGTTACCTCTATGATTAATTAAAGGTCTATAATTACCTGGGGGTTGTCGGTTGGTTAATCTAAATTGTGAATTTGGAAATGGAATAAAGTTTCTATGATTCTCTTTAACCTTACTTTGGGGATTTGACATATTAAAATTATTATTAAATCTATTGTATGTGAGCTTAGCTTCTTCTTGCCTAGCTTGTACAATGGCTAGTTCTAATGTGGTAGGCCTGGCTAGACGCACTCCTATTGAAATTTGAAAGTCTAACTGGTTCGTATATTGCTCTATAACCATGTTTTCATAATATTCTCTGTTACTATGTTTACCTACGGACAAAAGGGTGTCAAGTATGTCTCGAAGGCGTTTCCCAAAAGTTTCCGCGTCTTCATTTTTATTACGTCGCGTTCGAGTTAGCTCTTGCATTAGTTGTATTTCGTTCCTAGGTTCACCTAATCTTCCAATCAAAGCGCGTTTAATCGCGTCCCACGAGTCTAGAGACTCTTCGTATGCTATTGCATCTATTGCGGCTCCACTGAGTCTACTTTTTATCAAACACACAATAGCGGGGTGGTGTTTCGCTGCGCCCTCTATTAATTTCAATATATTATCTACTTCTCTAATATAAAAATTCAACGTTTTTGAATTACCATCGTAACGTGGCATAAGATCTGAAATTAACTTAAAACTAGAATTCTCGCAATTTTCAAAAGACATTTTATCTTTTAATCACGACTAACCTATTTAACAAAATAATTCAAACAAATAAAATATTTCAATTCAATATAATATTTATTAAAATAATATTTTATTATTTCATTTAATTATTTATTCATTATTTCATTTCATTTATTTATTATTTCATTTCATTTATTATTTCATTTATTTATTATTTCATTTCATTTCATTTATTATTTCATTTATTTCTCATAAACTTATTCAATAATAGTAAATGCCTATCGCGATTTGAGCTATATAGACAGATACAAAAATACGGAAGGAAATATAGCATAGGAACTTGGATAACAAAAGTACTCACCAAAGAAACCTCTGCATCTCCAACCGGGACTCAACTGCTTGGCAGAACCTCCGATGCTTAGGTGCTCCGCCGGTCTCGCCGTCGTAGATTCTTCTTAATAGATCGCGGTAATAACGATAGAAACCGTTCGCGGGCTTTAAGAGTTTGATTAAAGCCAAACACGCCGCGATCCTACCGACTGCGCCAGTTAAATTACTCAGGCGAGAAAAAGGCTTTTTAAAAATTATTTATTTAATTTTATAAACAACCTTTCTGTTTTAAAGCAAGTTGAAGACAGAGAATCTTTATTAAAATTTTATATAATTCAAAACAGTTAAATCAGCAAAATACTACAACACTATTGTTCGATTCCGCGAGGTGCAAGTGCGGCGTCATGGGAATGTATCCTTATGCATTGTTAACTAATGTTCAACCTTTTTTTTTTTTTTTTTTATCGTGAGGAAATCCTTTTACGGATACCGGCCCGAGTGGGGACTCGAGCGGGTTATGTGGGACTCGCGGACTTGGCAGATGTAGGCCGTCCGCATACCCACTAAAACCTCACGGTGCTCCTCCTCGACCGCCACTGGCCGCGAGACGCGGGGACTAGAATCGTCCACGAAACGCGGCGACGGGAGCCTGCTAGGCACGTCGCGGAGTCATGGGTGTGTGGGCACCCTCGACGGCCTGCTCGGAGTAGCGCGCGGGAGCAACCTGCGCGCGCCTACTCGGGCCAGGTTGGTAGGCGGCCAGCTTCCCCAAGCTGACCGCCCTCTGGCACATTAGGGCGGAAGGCGGCGATCGTAAGCCGCCCTCCGGCGACCCGGTCTCTTACGGCGGATGGCGACTTCGGCAAAAGCCTCCCTCGCCCGTTCCGCCGACTCCTTCTCGAGCACCACTGCCTCGCAGAAGGATGAGACCGCATCCCACGACGTCTCGCTACCGGCCATGGCCTTGACCACGGCCGGCAGGGAAAGGTCGTCCCCTATGACGTCGCGCAAAGCGCGACGTTGAGACGCCCAGGCTGAGCACACCTCCAACGTGTGCTGGGCCGTCTCATCGAGGCAGTCGCCACAGTGGTGGCAGCGAGCGTCGGGCTCCCTCCCAGCGATCCGACACAGGTAACTCCCGAAGCAGCCATGCCCCGTGAGCACCTGTGTCGTGCGGAAGGTTAGGACGCCGTGACGCCGCGCTAACCACTGGCGGAACACTGGACGAACCGCCTCGATCGTCCTCAGGCCGGCAGATGGATTTGCCAGCCGAGTTTCCCACATCTCAATTGCGGCTACCCGCACCTCCTCTGCGCGTGCTTGGCCTGCCGGTTCCCCGGACGCCAGGCCCCGACGCCGGCAATAGACCGACGCCAGAGAAAGGGCATCCAGGTCCCACGGCATGACTCCGGCCAGCAAGCACGCCACCTCACCGGAGATGGTCCGGTACCCCCGTATCGCCCGGATGGCCATCACCCTCTGCGCACGTCGCAGCAGAGTGATGTTGTGCCGATCCAGGGCGTCCGCCCATACGGGAGCACCGTAGAGGGCCATCGACCTGACCACTCCGGTGTACAGCCGACGGCTAGAGGCGCTCGGCCCACCAACATTGGGCAAAAGGCGCGCCAGTGCCGCCGCTGTCTTCAACAGTTTCGGGGCCAAGGATGTAAAATGGCCCCGAAAACTCCACCGACCATCCAGAACAAGTCCGAGGTACTTCATGCTCCGGGCAACGTCAATCTTGACGCCACCGACGACGATGTGGGCATCTGCCGGTGGGCCCTTTCGAGGAGCATGGAAGTAGATTGCCTCGGACTTGTTGAGGGAGACCTCTAAACCCAGCCGCTTTATGCGGCCGACGACCTCCGCCACTCCAGCCGTCACGAGGACCGCCGCCTCCCGATAGGTCCTCTGCTGCGCCAAGACCAGCGTGTCATCGGCGTAACAGAGGACCTTTATCCCCCTCAGGGTGCCGCCCCGCAGCACCCAGTCGTACCCGATGTTCCAGAGGATCGGACCCAGCACCGATCCTTGTGGAACACCGGCCGACACCACAAACTCCTCCCAACCTCCTCCAGGAGCCGGAAAGGTCACAGACCTCCCGGACAGGTAAGCCCCGATGACGCGGCGCAGGTATGGAGGCACACGATGGTATAACAGTGCCTCCTTAATGCAGGGCCAGGGCAGGGAGTTGAAAGCGTTGGCGATGTCTAAAGACACCGCCAAGACTCCATCGCCCCGGGCCACCGCATCCTGCGCATAGGACTTAACCTCCAGTATGGCATCCACCGTCGAGCGCCCCCTGCGGAAGCCAAGCTGGTGGTCCGAGAGGTCCGGACCTGTCCCCTCCAAATGGTGTTGTAGCCTCCTGGCTACAACACGCTCGAAGAGCTTGGCGATCTCGCTCAAGAGCACGATGGGCCTGTAGGCGGAGGCTGAATCCGCCGGGCGACCCTCCTTCTTGATGAGGACTAACCTGCCTGTCTTCCACCGCTGTGGAATTATGGCTTGAGCCAGACAGGCAGTGAATAGTCCTCGCACTCTGGGCCCTAAGGTGTTGAGGGCCAGAGTTAGCGCCCGGCCGGGAATGCCATCCAAGCCCGGGGCGGTGCTCTTGAGCCGAGACCGGCGTACAGCTTCTTCGAGCTCCTCCTCCTCCACTTGTGGTGTGACGCTGTCCTCGTCGTCCTCCTCTTCCTCCTCACGCGCTGCAGGGCGGGCCATACTGGGTGGTGCAAAACTGGCCCGCTGCGGGAATAGCGACGACAGAACCCCTCGGAGAATGTCCGGTTGGAGTGTCTGCGTCAGTGGTGGTGCCCAAGCCCGTAACCTACCGAGCACCATTCGGTAAGGTGTGCCGTACGGGTCTTGGTCTATCCCCGCGATCAACCGGTCGTGCGACTCGCCTTTCACACGACCGATCTCCTCCTGCAGCTGCGTTCTCGCCTCGACATAGACGCGGTACAGTCGGTCTTCCTCCTCCTGCACCTTCTGTACCCGTCTGCGATAGTGGCTGTACTGGCGTCTCGCCGCAACGCAGGTGTTACGCAGTTGCGCGATCTCCCATGACCACCAGTACACTTGCCGCCGTTGAGGGCGGCGCCCGGAACGGGGCATTGACGCGTCACAGATATGCGTCAGCGCCCCCTGCGCCCAGGATGCGGCGTCTTCTGCAGACGCCAAACTCTGGGGCAGCCAGGATTCCACTATCGCGGCCTCCTCCAACAACTCCCTGTCGAGACGACCCAGTTGCCACCCCGGTCCGTACTCTCGTGAGTTTGGACTGGGGGCTGGTTGCACCGCTGGATGTGTGGAGATCTCGTACAAGATGTAGAGGTGATCCGAGAGAGTCTCCACATCATCCAGCACTCGCCAGCCCCGAACACGACACGCTAGGGCCGGGCTCGCGAACGAAACGTCCACGACGGATCCGCCCAGCCTTCGCACACACGTGTTCTTGGTCCCTCGGTTGAGCACAGACAAACCGGTGGCAACAACCCACTCCGACAGCGTCACACCACGCACATCCGTCGTTGCGGAGCCCCACACGCTGGACTTCGCGTTGAGATCGCCGGCCACCAACACTTCCGCCGGACGAAATCGCTCTACCATTTCCCCCAATCGTATAAGGAACTCTTCAAACTCCGCAAGAGTTCGATTGGGGGAAAAGTAGACCCCTACGACAACTAGGTCGCCGACAAGTGCAGCGACGCATCCCGCACCCCTCTCTACTCGTAAGAAGGGCGGAGAGCCCACCGCGACCTGGGTGATAATAGTCACCACCCCGGAATTGTCGGCTACCCAGTTGTCTCTGTCGGGAACGCTGTAGGGCTCCGAAACAACCGCCACCTGGATAGACCACTGCGCCAGGCTTTGGACCAATAAGTCCTGGGCCCTGGCACAGTGGTTTATATTCGCCTGCAGCACACGGAGAGCCATTATTGGTCTTCCATGTGCTGCGCCTCCTCTCGCCCAATTGGGGCGTCTGGCTTGCCCGCTGGTGGCCCATTTCCTCCCTTCCTGCCACTCCTCCTCTTCCTCGAGGAGCTGGCTTTTCCACATATGGCGCTTCCCACTGTATGGTCTGCGGGCTGTTCTGCCGCCACGCAAACCGGGCAGTGAGGTGCCGCCGAGCACTGATTTTGTTTGTGCCCAGCTTGTCCGCACCTGAAACACTGCTGGCTCCTATCATGTGCACTGCTGCACTTCGCCGCCACGTGACCAATCTCGTGGCAGCGATAGCAGCGCAGGGCTCGCTGTTGCAGCAGTTGCACACGCGCCGAAACGAAGCCCACTAGGAGCCTCGACCCGCTGACCTTCTTCGCTGCCATAACAGGGCAACGAACCCAAGCTGTGCCTAGGCCATTTTGGTCCTGTCGGATCTCTCCTACTTTGACCAGACCAGCATCACAGCCGCCAACTCGGCTTATGGCCTGCACCACCTCCTCCGAAGTGGCAGAGTCATCCAGGCCACTGACCCGCAACTCTGCGCACTTCACTGGTCTTGCGACCAACACCTCGCTGGAGTCCAGCACCCCGCGCAGCCGCTGAGCCAGGGCATCCGCCTTTTCGCTACTATTGGCGCCAGGTAGCTCCAGAACCCTGGCACCAGTAGAGGCGACTCTGAGACGCAAGTCAGAAATGCCCAGGTCTTCCAACTTTATCGCCTGCTTAACTTGCGACAGGACGTCTTTGTACGTCAACTCTTTACTGGCGGCAGCCGGCTGCAGAGTTAGCGTCACCGCCGCGGATCGCGGAGGGCGCAACTTGAGCTTAGCAGCCGACTTCGACGTTGCCTTCTGCGTTGTCTGTTTCGCTGCTGTCGCCTTCTTCTTCCCTTTACGCACCACCGTACTCCAACCTTCGTTCAGGTCTGCAGGAGCGGAAGGCAGCGGACGAGGCTCTACCGGTGCGGCTTGTAGGGCTTTTCTTCCTGTCTGTTTGCCTTTCCCTTTCTTAGGGCCCTGCTTCTGCTTCGGGCCAGGGTTGGCAGGCGCTACTAGGGTCGCCACAGTAGGCTCTGCGGCTACCGCTGAGACGGCCGCCTGACGCCTTTTGTCCGCCGCTAAAGGAGGACGAACTGGCTTTGCCGGTAGGAGCCTGTCCTCCAGCGCCGCCAGCCGCGTATTAAGCAATGTGCCCACCTGCACCATTACTGTACGCGCCACGTCGTCCTCCTTCTTCTTCTCCTCGGGGCCCTGTCGCTGGGTCCTAGAGCGCTCCAGTTCAGCTCGCATTAAGGACATCTCCTTGCGCAGCTCAGACAGTTCTTGGGTCAGTCGGATGTTTGCTGCCCGTAACTGCGTCACCTCCTCGTTAGCTGTCCTGCTAGCCAACATCCCCACAGCCGTGTTAATTGCGCCGGCGGCCTCCTTAAGGGCTTTTGTAAAGGTGCCCTTAAGGTTGCCGGATCTGCTGGCGACTTTATTAATTATGGCAATGCTGTCAGAGATCTGGTGCTGCAGATCATGCACCAAAGGGCCATCCACCCTAGGTCCCGCAAAGTCGGGCAAATCTGAGAGCCTGGAGCTTGCCCTAGACTGCACCGACTCCGCCATCCCTACGACCTCTTCCTCCGCTTGGAGACGAAGCTCCTTTCGCCTAGCCGTGGATAACTTGGCCTTCGGCTTCTCTCTTTTCTCTCCACTTTCCGAAGAGCCGGAGCGGGTCTTCTTGCTCCTTGGCCTCTTCCGATATTTGCGGTCTCTCCGCATCTCCTCAGTTTGTGGCTCTATAGAGACACAACTGTCCGCCTCCGACTCAGTGACTGCCCAGAAACGGCCACGTGAGGATGTTGAGTTCGACCTGGACCTTCCACTGATGATAGAGGTGATTTCCGCCAGGTCCAGTCGTTTCAAGACAACTTTCGAGTCTTTCATACTCCCTGCCTCACTTGTGGGCACAGAAGCCCTCCTCTCGCCTATAGCAGGCACGACTCCTTCAGCTCCGCCCATCTCGGGCCACGTCACCTCACCGCCCTCCTCGGGCCCCACCACATCCTCAATTTGGTTTTTATTTTTTGAATCTTCCATATTGATCCCACGAGTATGGGGGAAAAACGGTCCATCCAAGCAGTGCCCCCTGTACTCGGATAAGCCTATTACGCCAGGGTGTCGGCCGGTACCCTGGCGGGACCAGCAGTAGCGACTGATCTCCCCATCAGCCATGAACCCCTCGCGCTGCTTCGCCGCTTGGGTTGGGGTAATTTTTTATAGAGGTTTTCTTCCTCACAGCCCGGCCGGTAAAGGCAAGGCCCTCGGTTCCACTCCTGGTTACGAGACATGACCGCAACCAAGAGTGGAGTTCCGATATATTCGGCGCAGGCACATCACTGCACCTGCGTGGCGGTAGGATGAGTACACACCACGCGCGCCCTCCGGTTCCTCACACTGTGTCCTCTGCATGACAGAGGACACGCGGAGAACCACGTCGGATTATTAGCCAACTAGCAATCATTACCCAAGGACGAATC
Organism: Heliconius melpomene rosina; assembly: GCF_056956725.1. Taxonomy (NCBI): domain Eukaryota; kingdom Metazoa; phylum Arthropoda; class Insecta; order Lepidoptera; family Nymphalidae; genus Heliconius; species Heliconius melpomene. The sequence goes on from NC_140409.1 coordinate 388,059, forward strand.
CTGTGGGCACCAATTACTAGCCGCCCAGGGTGCACCGGCCCGCAACACTGTTCGTCCCCCCCGAATGACAAGCATTCGAGAAAGGGCCAACAGCGAGCGAACACACGAGGAGGTTATCCGACCAAGCACCCCAAGAAATGTTCAACCTAACCTAACCTAAGAATAAAAATCTTTTGTTTATTAAAAACTTCTCATTTAATATATATATTTTCGATTTATTTTTTAGTTGTTATTGTGGAATTTTAGACATGCTCAAACTTGTAACAGATTTGCTATTACTAACGCCATTGTTTCTTTATTAGTCATAAGTGATAAGCATACAGTTTGAATATTATCGTTATCACTTCCGGTATTTTAATAGGTTTGTTCCGCTACATTGTCCAAGTTAGTATAAAACGACTGTGTATCTTTTTTGGATTCATCACTAAGTTGTTCAGTGTCTTCTTGTTAAGAACTATTGTGCGAGTGTTGTCTAGTAAGTGCTAAGCACATGTCGAACTATGATCATGTTACTAGTGTGTTATTTACTAAAGAACAGGAGATTGAAAGTAATTGCTGGACTGACAAGGAATTGGAAGAAATTTGCGAGATTGTGGAATCAGCAGAATGTGCTATGGAAGCTTTCAACGATAAATTCACCAGTATTGAGTCAAAGACTTTTGATTCACAATTTGATGAAGCTTTGTTCAACATAAGTGAAAGTGTGGAGAAGCAGTAAGTAATAATGATTATTAATGTTTTTTTATTTATTTCTTTTTTTTCCTGTTTAAATTTATGAGATGTTGAATTTAAAACTTATTTTTTCTTTGTTAACCAGCTTACAAGTTGGCAGAGGCTTGAAACGCATAGCTCAAGATAACAATAAAAAAGTTGTGAAAATGAGACGTCCAAGCGAACCTTCAACTTCGAGGGATTCAGAACCATCAGTTCAACCATTAAACAGTGACATGATCAACTGTGAGGTATGCAAAATACTTGTTAAAAGGAGGTATTTAGCAAATCATTACCGAAGTAATATTCATAAAAATAATGCATTACGCATTCATCATAGTTTTCCTAATGTAACATTAATCGAAAAAGCATTTGGAAAACGTGTTTATACTTACAGAATAACTCCACTCTCCGTTAGTGATGAGCTTTTGGATTTAAATTTGTTTTTAAATTCCATCAAAGATACGCTTTTTACTTTAGTTAATGAGAGTATAGTAGCTTTGAAAACCTTCAAAGTTAATTTTATACTCCAAGCTAATTTTATTCAACAATGTAGAGAATTGACAAATATTTTTCATTTTCAAACTCCGAATGTCATCATTAACGAATCTGTTAATCTAAATGAATTTCTCGATTCTTTAAATGAAATATTTGCAAACAAAATAACTGAGTTTGAAAAGAAAGACAGCGGTTGGTCTATTCAGAAAATATTTAGTTTGGATATGAATGTGAATAAATTTAATCCACTTCGCGGATCTTCATACATTGATTTGCCTCACGACATACGAAACAAAAAGGCATACGAAAAAAACGAAATAAATGTAAAAAATAGCGACGTTCAGTGCTTTAAGTGGGCTTTACTCTCAGCATTGTACCCAGCAAATAAAAGTTCAGATCGAGTCACTTCATATTCAAAATATGAAAATAAGTTAAATTTTGATGGTGTTCCTTTTCCTGTGAAGTAAACAGACATTCATAAAATCGAAAAGTTGAATAATTTGAGTGTTAACGTTTATGGACTGGAATACAATGCTTTGAGTAAGTCTAACTCTCTGGTTGGTCCATTATATTTTACAAAGTGTCTCAAACCTATTCATATTAATTTACTTTACATAACGTGGAAGTAATGGGCATTATTGCTATATAAAAAAATTATCTCGTTTAGTGAGTCATCAGGTTACATCACGAAATAATGCCATTTACATTTGTGACGGCTGCCTTATTTATTTTAACAGTCAGAAAGCTCTCGATAGACATAGATTGAATGATTGCACACATGTCAGAACCGATCTTCCAAATAAAGATATAAGTAAAAAAAACTGGCGTGGTGAAAATGTACCAAGTGATAAGATAAAATTCGAAGGTTATGAAAAGAAAAAGAGAGTACCCTTTGTGATTTACGCAGATTTTGAATCTTTTCTCAATCCAATCGATTCATGTTCCAATGATCCTTTTAAATCTTTCACTACCAACGTTCAAAGACATGATGTGTACAGCTTTGGTTATTATGTCAAATGTTCATATGATAATAAGCTTTCTAAGTATGTTACTTATACCGGCGAAAACTGTGCTAACGTATTTTTGACAAGTTTACGTAAAGATATAGAAATTATTTGTAGAGCTAATTCTTTTCAAAAATGTCCTCTTCCTCTATCAGAAATAGACAACAAAACAATACAAGAAGCTTCTATATGTTACATATGTGAGAGTGAATTAAAGGATGAACGATATATTGATCACGACTGGCATTTAGGTACTTTTATAGGTGTATGCCATGAGAATTGTAGCAAAAAAATTCATACCTCATTTATTCCTTTAATATTACATAATCTGAGCAATTACGATGCTCATTTTATTGTACATGCATTAAATTTTGCCGAAGGTGAAGTACAAATCATTCCACAAAATAAAGAAAAGTATATTTCTTTCTCAAAAATTCTGAATGTAAATGGTAAAAAGGTTGGTTTGAGGTTTATTGACTCTTTCAAATTTTTATCGAGTAGTTTAGATTCACTAGCTAAGAATCTTAATGACGATGAGTTCCGCGAAACGAGAAAACAATATCCCTCTGATAAAGACTTTCAGTTGTTAAAGCGGAAAGGTGTTTATCCATATGAACATATGACTTCGTTCAAATCATTAGAATTATCATCTTTGCCGTCAATTGAGTGTTTCGCTAGTACATTGATTGGTGAAAGCATTTCAGTTGATGATTATAAACATGCTCAAAAAGTATGGTCTCATTTCCACTGTCAGAGTATGGCTGACTATTCTAATCTTTACTTAAAAACTGATGTAATACTTTTATGTGATATTTTCGAAAATTTTAGAAATGTTTGCATGAAGACTTACGATTTAGATCCTGCTCATTACTATACCGCTCCAGGGTTAAGTTGGGATGCTATGTTAAAATATACCAAAGTTGAACTAGAATTATTGACAGATTTTGACAGAATTGCTTTTGTCAAATCCAGTATTAGAGGAGGCATATCGCAATGCAGTAATCGCTATGCAAAAGCAAATAATCCACACATGAAAACTTTTGATAGTAATGATCTTATTTCATATTTAATTTATCTTGATGCAAACAATTTATATGGGTGGGCTATGTCTCAATACTTGCCTTTGTCTAATTTTGAATGGGAAGATCCTTATGTAAATTATAATGTACCAATCACCTCTGATATTGGATATATTTTAGAAGTAGATCTAGAATACCCCGATAGCTTACATGATGCTCATTCCGACTTTCCATTGTGTCCAGAAAATATTTGTGTGGGTAATTCGAAAGAATCTAAATTAGTTACTAATTTATATAACAAAAAAAAATATGTTATACATTATAGAAACCTTTTGCAATGTGAGAAATATGGTTTGCGAGTACAAAAAGTTCATAGAGTATTAAAATTCAAGCAAAAACCTTGGTTAAAAAAATATATTGAATTAAACACTCAATTACGAACTTTAGCAACATCCGACTTTGAAAAAGATTTTTATAAGCTGATGAATAATTCTGTATTTGGAAAGACAATGGAAAATATCGAAAAAAGAGTAAACGTGAAATTATTAACACATTGGGAAAATCATGGAAAAATCAAAGATGTTGAGAGTCTCATTGCTCGCCCCGAATTCCACAGTCTTTCCATTTTTTCTGAAAATTTGGTCGCAGTCCAACTTCGCAAAACTAAATTGTTTTATAATAAGCCCATATATTTAGGTTTTAGCATATTAGAGATATCCAAGACTTTAATGTATGACTTTCACTATCAGTACATGAAAAATAAATTTACCAACATAAAATTGTTATTATACTGATACTGATAGTCTGATATACCAAATATTTTGCGGTGATTTTTACAAAGAAATTAAGGAAGATTTAAATTCATATTTCGATACTTCTGATTATCCTTCAAATAATCAATTTCACTTTCCTCAAGTAAATAAAAAGAAATTAGGATTTTTTAAAGACGAGAACAACGGAAAAATTCTTACTGAATTTGTTGGATTGCGATCAAAAATGTATGCAATGAGTGTTGAAGATCGTACTATCACCAAAGCTAAAGGGGTTAATAAAAGTGTAACTAAGAAATTAAATGTTAGTGACTATAAATCATGTTTATTTAATAAAAAAATACAACTTGCTGAAATGTATAGATTTAGAAGCATCAAACATGTTATATTTACACAAAAAAATAATAAAATTTGTTTGTCATACAACGACACCAAGCGACATATTTTGCATAACTCTATAGATACATTAGCTTGGGGTCATTATAAGTTAAAATAGTATTAAGATGTCATTTTTATTGTATTAGTTAAGAAAATATATTATAAAATGTAATGTATGTTTTTTTATATGTACATATTTAGTTTTACGTTTTAACTGAATAGACGTATCCTACTACATTTAACATGTTTCATTTTGAACACCCTTTCACTGCTATTAAAGCGGGTCCTAGTGGTTGTGGAAAATCAAAGTTCGTATGTGATTTTTTGAAAAACATAAATCATGTTTGTAATCAAGAATTTAACACTATCTTATGGTGTTACGATGAAATGCAACCATTATACAATTTAAGTGGAGTTAATTACTATCAAGGAATTCCTGACTTGAAAATGTTTGATGGGAAGTATCAACAATTGATTATAATCGACGACCTTATGAGAGAATCTGATGGGCGCATAGTTGATATTTTTACTAAAGGAAGTCATCATAGAAACTTGAGTGTATTCTACATAACGCAAAACTTGTTTCATCAAGGGAAAGGGCAACGTGATATATCGTTAAATTCTAGCTACATCATTTACTTAAATCCTAGAGACAAAACTCAAATACGTTTTCTTGCTCGTCAAATAGTACCTGAGAATCCTAAATATGTTGAAGAAGCATACAAAGATGCCACTAGTAAACCACATGGATACTTAATGATAGATTTAAAACAAAATACAGATGATATTTATCGAATGAAAACTAACATATTTCCTGATGAATATACCATTTGTTACATTCCTAAGAAGGGATATAAATACAATAACTCTAAAGACAATTCCATCATTATTAAACAATGACACATAGAGTAAAGACACATAAAGAGTTTTTAAGAGCGTTACATAGCTTAAAACCAAAATATAGAAAAATTTTACTTGGCGCTTGTAATAAAGAAGAAATCGATTGCATTTGTGAGTGCATATACAATGTTTTGAAAGGGAAAATTCCGCTGCAAGACGAACACAAAAATAAATTAGATAAGTATAAGAATGTTTTAAGAAAGCTTGTTTCAAAGACAAAGAACAAAGCTAGAAAAAATATTATAATACAAAAAGGTGGAACTTTCTTACCAATTATCTTGAGCACAGTTTTGGGTGCACTATTTAATTCATTGATTTAGAATAAAAATGGACAACGCAAAGAAAATGATATTAATTGAACCTGAAATAATGGAGAAACTTAAGAAGGATAATGCTCATACTACTGTTAACAATTTATCACAACTTGATGAAGAAATGAGTAAAGTTTTAAAAACTAAATTAGACGACAGAGAGAAATGGTCACTTTATCAACAAACTCTTCAGAGATATTTGTATTTTATTGCTAAAGATCGAAAACCAATAGAAATACCCTTAGTAAATTTTGCTGAGTCGGAAAATTATATAAAAGAAGATGCAACAACAAAAAAAACTGTAGACATTAAAGAAGAGCCTTTGAAAACACACGAAAGACTGATTAATGAGAATACTCCACACAAAAGTAATGACTATTACACTAAATCTCAACTGCTTCAACTCATACCAAAGACATATAAAATAAAAGGTGAGCTGTTAATTGATATTTTATTAAAAAATAAAAATAAGATTAATTGGAACGATAATGGTACAATTTTTATAGACAACAAGAAAGTTTATAAAAGTAATATTGTTGACTTAATCAATGATGTTGTAAGACCACTCAAAAACAGTTCGCCACAAGGTTGGGTAGAATTTTCGAAAGTTTTGAAGGATTTAAAAGTACCATTGAGTTATATAGGAAATCCAAAACGAGCAACTTTCATAAATGTTATGTCAAAGACACCTGATTTTGGGAAAACGTCACAAGCTGAGACGGAATCTTCAAGCACCACAAATCAATTAACTCCTCAAACATATCCAAAATCGAACGAAGAAAAAGTAAAACGAAAAATTGCTTGGGAAAGATGGACCCCTTATTAGAAATCAAAAATATTTATTATGATGTTTCTAATCCTGCTGGTTATAGTAGTTTAAATAAATTATCCGAAGCAATGAAAAGTAAAATGACTAAAGAAGATACAAAAAAATGGTTGTAGTCTCAAGAAATTTATACCTTACATAAGCCTGTTCAACGACGATTTTCGAGAAATAAATATGTTTTATCTAATATTAGCGATCTTTGGCAAGCTGATTTAAGTGATATGAGAAATTACAGTGAATATAATGATGTAAATAAATATATTTTATGTGTAATCGATGTTTTTAGTAAATACGCATTTGCTAGACCTTTGCAAAAAAAGAACTCTGAATCTATAAAAAAATGTTTTTCAAGTATATTTTTAGAAGCTAACACTATTCCCAAACACTTACAATCTGATAAAGGTACTGAATTTATGTCAAAAGATGTACAGCAATTTTTAAAAACGCGAAATATTAATTACTATACGACGAACAATCCTGATATCAAAGCCAGTATTGTTGAGAGAACATTGAAAATGAAAATGTGGCGATATTTTACACATAAAAATACTTATCGATATGTTGACATTTTACAAGATTTGCTTTATTCATATAACCATAGCATTCATCGAAGTATTAAGATGCGTCCTTGTGATGTTAATCATAATAATATAATGACAGTTTGGCGTAATTTGTATGGTAACACAAATAGTCAGCATAAAACCATTTGTAAATTTCAAATTGGTGATCATGTTAGAATAACAAAATATAAACACATATTTCAAAAAGGATATGAAACAAATTGGAGTGATGAAATATTTATAATTACATCAGTCATAGAGAGATCGCCGTGGTTAGTGTATACTTTAAAAGATTTAAAAGATGAACCTATAATAGGAACATTCTATGAAAAAGAGTTACAAAAAGTAACACATGATCCCACTACAAAACACAAAATAGATAAAATTATTCGTACTCGGTATTCAGGTCTCAGAAAGGAGTTGTTCGTGAAGTGGAAAGGTTATCCGAATAAATTTAACAGTTGGATATTAGCATCGAGCTTAGAGTCATGAATAACGAAGATTTTTATTTAACACTACTTAGTAACAGCTCAGTTTTATACTTTCCTGATAATAAGACGACACACTTTTCAACAAAACTTCCAAAATCTATCAAACTAGAAGGAGAATGGTCGGTAGGAATTGTAGAATTTCAGTATCCATGTACTATGTTCACTGTCCAAAGTAAACAAAATATAATGTACATAAGTAAAAGAGAGCAGCAGGTTCCCAATGAAGCTAAACCACAGATTGTTACTTATAAAGATCATATCCCAGCATCTAGTTATGAAAATATAGAGGATGTTCTATCAGCACTGAATTCTAGAGAATCATTTAAACTACGCTACGATAAAATTTCAAAATACATCACTTTAACTGGAAATATCGATGACCTCATTTCTCTAAAGTTTTCTTCAAAGTTGAGTCTTCAGCTTGGTTTTGATCCAAATACTGATGTAAGAACTAAAACTACAGGTAAATTTCCAGCTAACCTTTACTTAGGTTTACCATCACAACTATTAATTTACTGTGATATCGTAGAACCTCAAATAGTGGGAGATGTAATGTGTTCATTGTTACGGATTATTTCCTTGGATCCAGTTAAATATGCATATGGATCTAACAAAATGCACGTTTTTTCGCCCCCACACTATATCCCAGTAATGCGTAGAGAGTTTGATACAATTGAAATAGATATAAGATCTAACACCGGAGAAAATATACCATTTGAATTTGGAACGAGCTGTGTTAAGTTACATTTCAAATGCAACTAATTTAAATAAAATTATGTACGAAAAACGTAGTGATAATATTTGTCCATATCAACAATATTACATCCATCAAGCTGGAACTGGAATTGGAGTTATCTATAAGGGTGCGGCACATCAGCGTGGTCATGGTATTGGAAGTTTTTTGGGTGGGTTGTTTAGATCAGTTCTACCTCTATTGTCGAATGGAGCAAGAGTGATTGGAAAAGAGGCATTGAATGCTGGTGTAGGACTTTTATCAGACATGGTACAGGCAAAACCATTAAATGAATCGATGCAAGAACGTTTTAGGAAAGCTACTTCAAATTTAATAAGAAAAGCTGATGATAAAATAGATCGAGTGATGACAGGATCAGGTAACAAAACCAGGAGACGTCGCCTACAAAGTCTCATTCAGTCGGAGAATCTAAAAGGGAGAACATTGAAAAGAGCTAAAAGAAATTATAAATTAAATTACAACAACGACGATATATTTTCAACAAATTAAAAATAATGTCGTTTTTACATAATCATTCTTGTGAATGTGCCAAATCCGGACTGGACTTATTCGCTTTACCATCTACTCAAACAAGCATAAAAAATGGACAATGGATTCACTACAAACCAATTTCATCACTCAGCGACGATGGGCCATTAGAATTTCAAATTCCTGGATCTGGTGATGATTACATTGATTTGTCACATACATTAATTCATGTCAAAGCAAAAATAGTAAATCAAGATTTAACACCTCTTGAGGATACAACTGTTGTAGCTCCAGTCAATTATTGGCTTCACTCTCTTTTTAGTCAATTAGATGTCTATTTAAATCAAAAACTTATGTCTCCACCAAATAATACATATGGATATCGTGCTTACATAGAAACTCTATTAAATTATGCTCCACATGCGAAACAATCACATCTTACATGCGGATTGTGGTATGAAGATACTGCTGGGAAAATGAACAATACTGATGAAACAAATAAAGGATTCACAGAAAGACAAAAATATGTAAAGGAAAGTAAAGAAGTGGAAATGATTGGACATTTGCATGGAGATATTTTTAATCAAGAAAAGTTTCTGATAAACCGTGTTGAAATGTGTATAAAACTAGTTAGATCAAGAGATTCTTTTAACCTCATGGCTTCAACAAATGATATAAAAGTAAAAGTATCAATCACTGATGCTACTCTTATGATTCGTAAAGCTCGAATAAATCCGAGTGTACTGCTTGCTCATCAAAAAGTTTTAGCATCTACAACTGCAAAATATCCAATCACAAGAGCTGAAGTAAAAGTCTTAACAATTCCATCTGGTGTTCAGGGTAAAACACTTGACAATGTTTTCCTTGGACAGATACCTAAACGGTGTATTATTGGATTTGTTAATAACACAGCTTTTAACGGTAGTTATACTAAAAACCCATACGATTTTGATAACTTCGGTATTAATACGTTTAGTTTATATATCGATGGTATGCAAATACCATCAAAAACTTTACAACCAACGTTTAGTAATGGAGTTCATACTCTTATGTATCATACACTATTTACGGGAACTGGTATTCACTTCTTGAATGAAGGTAATGGTATCAACAGAGATAGATATCCAAAAGGATATTGTCTGATGGCCTTTGATCTAACTCCTGATTTAGCTGCAAACACCTCTTCGCATTGGAATTTAATCAAACACGGGAGTGTTAGGTTAGAAGTAAGGTTTGAAAATGCTCTCACTCAAACAATAAATTGTATTGTTTATGCTGAGTTTGATAATTTAATTGAAATAGACAAGAACAGAAACGTAAGTGTAGATTTTAGTAGTTAATAGACTGCAGGCCTTATAAAATAACATTCTCCATGTGATATATTCTATATATTTGATAACTTTTGTGTGCTATAGACGTAAATATCATGAATACTTTAGAGATAAGTAAATATTTAAAAACAATACATCCCACCTTAACATCAAATGTTTTTGCTGCTAATCGATTGCCGGTTCATATGTCAACTCCTGTTTATTTGATCAGTAATTTAGATCCTGATACAAAACCAGGCTCACATTGGATAGCAATTTACATAGGTACAAATGGAATTGGGGAATATTTCGATACTTTTGGTCGAAAACCAAATAGTTATCATTTATCATTTTTAAAACGAAATACAAGTAGATGGACATATAGCAATAAGATAATTCAAAATGTTTTTTTCTTCTTTTTGTGGCGAATACTGTCTTGTATATATATATCTTAAGCGTAGAGGTATGTCTCTCACTAACTTTGTTGAAATGTTTAATCAAGATACAAATAATAATGATCTTCTGTTAAACGATATGTTTCAATCTTTTATATTATTTTAAACAAGAATAACATTATGTAAAAAAATATGTATGAGTGAAATAATAAATGCTAATGTAAAAAATATTATTTGGTTTTATTAAAATGCCTTTCAGATGAAAATAAAACAAAGTAAAATTTTAGTAAAATAATTTATTTAGTCTTTTTGTTTAAAGTGATATTTTTTTAGGTTTGGTGCACTAGAAATTTCTTTGGTGATACTATGTACCAACTTTCGTGTAAGCTGGTGGTGGTTATTTTTGTTATTTTTCTTGTTATAATATTTGACCCTCACATCTGCATGTTTCCAGTGCTCCTCCGGTGGTACATCAACCAGTTTTTTCAGTTCAAATATCTCAATTTTTATGAGATGTGTTGCATTGGATCCATCATCTTCGTTGGTAGTAATATATGAGGTACCATCGTTCGTCGCTCGCCCCACCGATGAAGAACGTAGTTTTGTCTTTTTTATCTTCGGAGGAGGTTCTTGAAAGAACTCGTTTAGAGAGTCACTGCTCTTTGATCTCTCTCGCTTCTTGATAGGGTATGGTGAGGTACGTTCATCGTCAGATGTTGAGAAGTAATACTGTTTATATGTGTTTTCTTCATATTCTGTCTTATTCCCACCCACGCAGCACGTAAGCTACAACAATGAATACAATAAATTGCATTGTTTATGCTGAATTTGATTATTTAATACAAATAGCCAAGCACAGAAACATAAGTGTAGATTTTAGTTCTTAATTAACAGTAGGTCTTCTTATAAAACAACATTCTCCATTTTATATGTTCTATGTATTTGACAGCTTTTGTGTGCTATAAACGTAAATATCGTCGGGAAGTAATACTGTTTATACGGGTTTTCCTTGTATTCTGCCTTATTCCTACCCAAGCAGCAGGTAAACTACAACAATGAATACAAACGAAAATAAGTATAAAATAAAATAAATTTCTATGCTATCTAAAAAACGTTAGAGAGTGGTAAAAAACATAAGTTGTAAAAAATCACAGTAAAATACAAAATAACATGAATAAAAAGTAATACTCACATCCATAATGGTTTCCATGTGGTTAGCACTTACTAGACAACACTCGCACAATAGTTCTTAACAAGAAGACACTGAACAACTTAGTGATGAATCCAAAAAAGATACACAGTCGTTTTATACTAACTTGGACAATGTAGCGGAACAAACCTATTAAAATACCGGAAGTGATAACGATAATATTCAAACTGTATGCTTATCACTTATGACTAATAAAGAAACAATGGCGTTAGTAATAGCAAATCTGTTACAAGTTTGAGCATGTCTAAAATTCCACAATAACAACTAAAAAATAAATCGAAAATATATATATTAAATGAGAAGTTTTTAATAAACAAAAGATTTTTATTCTTAGGTTAGGTTAGGTTGAACATTTCTTGGGGTGCTTGGTCGGATAACCTCCTCGTGTGTTCGCTCGCTGTTGGCCCTTTCTCGAATGCTTGTCATTCGGGGGGGACGAACAGTGTTGCGGGCCGGTGCACCCTGGGCGGCGAGTAATTGGTGCCCACAGGATTCGTCCTTGGGTAATGATTGCTCGCTGGCTAATAATCCGACGTGGTTCTCCGCGTGTCCTCTGTCATGCAGAGTACACAGTGTGAGGAACCGAAGGGCGCGCGTGGTGTGTACTCACCCTACCGCCACGCAGGTGCAGAGATGTGCCTGCGCCGAATATATCGGAACTCCACTCTTGGTTGCGGTCATGTCTCGTAATCAGGAGTGGAACCGAGGGCCTTGCTTTTACCGGCCGAGCTGCGAGGAAGAAAACCTCTATAAAAAATTACCCCAACCCAAGCGGCGAAGCAGCGCGAGGGGTTCATGGCTGATGGGGAGATCAGTCGCTACTGCTGGTCCCGCCAGGGTACCGGCCGACACCCTGGCGTAATAGGCTTATCCGAGGACAGGGGGCACTGCTCGGATGGACCGTTTTTCCCCCATACTCGTGGGATCAATATGGAAGACTTAAAAAGCAAAAACCAAATTGATGATGTGGTGGGGCCCGAGGAGGGCGGTGAGGTGACGTGGCCCGAGATGGGCGGAGTTGAAGGAGTCGTGCCTGCTATAGGCGAGAGGAGGGCTTCTGTGCCCACAAGTGAGGCTGGGAGTATCAAAGACTCGAAAGTTGTCTTGAAACGACTGGACCTGGCGGAAATCGCCTCTTTCATCAGTGGAAGGTCCAGATCGAACTCAACATCCTCACGTGGCCGTTTCTGGGCGGCCACTGAGTCGGAGGCGGACAGTTGTGTCTCCATAGAGCCACAAACTGAGGAGATGCGGAGAGACCGCAAGTATCGGAAAAGGCCGAGGAGCAAGAAGACCCGCTCCGGCTCTTCGGAAAGTGGCGGAGAGAGAGAAAAGCCGAAGGCCAAGTTAAGTTCGGTTCGGCGAGAGGAGCTTCGGCTACAAGCGGAGGAAGAGGTCGAGGGGATGATGGAGTCGGTGCAGTCCAGGGCAAGCTCCAGGCTCTCGGATTTCTCCGACTCGGCGAGACCTAGTGTAAGTGGCCAACTGGTGCAAGATCTGCAGCACCAGGTCAAGGACAGCTTGTCCATTATCAACAAAGTCGCCTGCAGATCCGGCAATCTTAAGGGCACTTTTACAAAAGCCCTTAAGCAGGCCGCCGGCGCCATTAGTATGGCCGTGGAAGTTTTGGCCAATAAGACGGCAAACGAGGAGGTGACGCAGTTGCGGGCGGCCAATAGCCGTCTATCTAATGAGCTGTCGGAGCTGCGCAAAGAGATGTCCTTGATGAGAGAGGAATTAGAACGATCAAGGACCCAGCGACAGGGACACGAAGAGAAGAAAAAGGAGGACGACGTGGCGCGTACGGTAATGGTGCAGGTGGGCACATTGCTTAATACGCGGCTGGCGGCGCTGGAGGACAGGCTCCTACCGGCAAAGCCAGTTCGTCCTCCTTTAGCGGCGGACAGAAGGCGACAGGCGGCCGTCTCAGTGGTGGTGGCTGAACCCACTGTGACGACACTAGTCGCGCCTGCCAATCCAGGCCCAAAGCAGAAACAGGGCCCAAAGAAAGGGAAAGGCAAAACGGGGCGAAAGAAAGCGGCGTCTGTGGAGCCTCGTCCGCTGCCTCCCAGTCCTGCCGATTTGAATGAGGGCTGGAATGTGGTGGTGCGCAAGGGCAAAAAGAAGGCGGCTGTAGCCCCTAGTGGAAAGCAGACGAAGGCGAAGAAGTCTGCCAAGCAGCCCAAGTTGCGCCCCCCGCGATCGGCGGCGGTGACGCTGACTCTGCAGCCGGCAGCCGTCAACAAGGAGATGACATATAAGGATGTGCTGTCGCAGGTCAAGCAGGCGGTCAAGCTGGAGGATCTGGGCATCTCTGATTTGCGTCTCAGAGTCGCCTCTACTGGTGCCAGGGTTCTGGAGCTACCTGGCGCCAATAGTAGCGAAAAGGCGGATACCCTAGCTCAGCGGCTGCGTGGGGTGCTGGACTCCAGCGAGGTGTTGGTCGCAAGACCAGTGAAGTGCGCAGAGTTGCGGGTCAGTGGCCTGGATGACTCTGCCACTTCGGAGGAGGTGGTGCAGGCTATAAGCCGAGTTGGCGGATGCGACGAAGGGTCGGTGAAGGCAGGGGAGATCCGGCAGGACAGAAATGGTCTGGGCACAGTGTGGGTTCGCTGCCCTGTTATGGCAGCAAAGAAGGTCAGCGGGTCGAGGCTCCTAGTGGGCTTCGTTTCGGCGCGTGTGCAACTGCTGCAACAGCGAGCCCTGCGCTCGAAATTGGTCACGTGGCGGCGAAGTGCAGCAGTGCACATGATAGGAGCCAGCAGTATTTCAGGTGCGGACAAGCTGGGCACAAACAAAATCAGTGCTCGGCGGCACCTCACTGCCCGGTTTGCGTGGCGGCAGAACAGCCCGCAGACCACACAGTGGGAAGCGCCATATGTGCGAAAGCCAGCTCCTCGAGGAAGAGGAGGAGTGGCAGGAAGGGAGGAAATGGGCCACCAGCGGGCAAGCCAGACGCTCCAGTTGGGCGAGAGGAGGTGCAGCAAATGGAAGACCAATAATGGCTCTCCGTGTGCTGCAGGCGAACATAAACCACTGTGCCCGGGCCCAGGACTTATTGGTCCAAAGCCTGGCGCAATGGTCTATCCAGGTGGCGGTTGTTTCGGAGCCCTACAGCGTTCCCGACAGAGACAACTGGGTAGCTGACAACACCGGGGTGGTGACTCTTATCACCCAGGTCGCAGCGGGCTCTCCGCCCTTCTCACGAGTAGAGAGGGGTGCGGGATGCGTCGCAGCACTTGTCGGCAACCTAGTTGTCGTTGGGGTCTACTTTTCCCCCAATCGAACTCTTGCGGAGTTCGAAGAGTTCCTTATACGATTGGGGGAAATGGTAGAGCGATTTCGTCCGGCGGAAGTGGTGGTCGCGGGCGATTTCAACGCGAAGTCCAGCGTGTGGGGCTCCGCAACGACGGATGTGCGTGGTGTGACGCTGTCGGAGTGGGTTGTTGCCACCGGTTTGTCTGTGCTCAACCGAGGGACCAAGAACACGTGTGTGCGAAGGCTGGGCGGATCCGTCGTGGACGTTTCGTTCGCGAGCCCGGCCCTAGCGTGTCGTGTTCGGGGCTGGCGAGTGCTGGATGATGTGGAGACTCTCTCGGATCACCTCTACATCTTGTACGAGATCTCCACCCATCCAGCGGTGCAACCAGCCCCCAGTCCAAACTCGAGAGAGTACGGACCGCGGTGGCAACTGGGTCGCCTCGACAGGGAGTTGTTGGAGGAGGCCGCGATAGTGGAATCCTGGCTGCCCCAGAGCTTGGCGTCTGCAGAAGACGCCGCATCCTGGGCGCAGGGGGCGCTGACGCGTATCTGTGACGCGTCAATGCCCCGTTCCGGGCGCCGCCCTCAACGGCGGCAAGTGTACTGGTGGTCGTGGGAGATCGCGCAACTGCGTAACACCTGCTTTGCGGCGAGACGCCAGTACAGCCACTATCGCAGACGGGTACAGAAGGTGCAGGAGGAGGAAGACCGACTGTACCGCGTCTATGTCGAGGCGAGAACGCAGCTGCAGGAGGAGATCGGTCGTGTGAAAGGCGAGTCGCACGACCGGTTGATCGCGGGGATAGACCAAGACCCGTACGGCACACCTTACCGAATGGTGCTCGGTAGGTTACGGGCTTGGGCACCACCACTGACGCAGACACTCCAACCGGACATTCTCCGAGGGGTTCTGTCGTCGCTATTCCCGCAGCGGGCCAGTTTTGCACCACCCAGTATGGCCCGCCCTGCAGCGCGTGAGGAGGTAGAGGAGGACGACGAGGACAGCGTCACACCACCGGTGGAGGAGGAGGAGCTCGAAGAAGCTGTACGCCGATCTCGGCTCAAGAGCACCGCCCCGGGCTTGGATGGCATTCCCGGCCGGGCGCTAACTCTGGCCCTCAACACCTTAGGGCCCAGAGTGCGAGGACTATTCACTGCCTGTCTGGCTCAAGCCATAATTCCACAGCGGTGGAAGACAGGCAGGTTAGTCCTCATCAAGAAGGAGGGTCGCCCGGCGGATTCAGCCTCCGCCTACAGGCCCATCGTGCTCTTGAGCGAGATCGCCAAGCTCTTCGAGCGTGTTGTAGCCAGGAGGCTACAACACCATTTGGAGGGGACAGGTCCGGACCTCTCGGACCACCAGTATGGCTTCCGTAGGGGGCGATCGACGGTGGATGCCACACTGGAGGTAAAGTCCTATGCGCAGGATGCGGTGGCCCAAGGCGATGGAGTTTTGGCGGTGTCTTTAGACATTGCCAACGCCTTCAACTCCCTGCCATGGCCCTGCATAAAGGAGACACTTTCATACCATCGTGTGCCTCCATACCTGCGCCGCGTCATCGGGGCTTACCTGTCCGGGAGGTCTGTGACCTTTCCGGCTCCTGGAGGAGGTTGGGAGGAGTTTGTGGTGTCGGCCGGTGTTCCACAAGGATCGGTGCTGGGTCCGATCCTCTGGAACATCGGGTACGACTGGGTGCTGCGAGGCGGCACCCTGAGGGGTGTAAAGGTCCTCTGTTACGCCGATGACACGCTGGTCTTGGCACAGCAGAGGACCTACCGGGAGGCGGCGGTCCTCGCGACTGCTGGAGTCGCGGAGGTGGTCGGCCGCATAAGGCGGCTCGGATTGGAAGTCGCCCTGAACAAGTCTGAGGCAATCTACTTTCATGCTCCCCGCAAGGGCCCACCACCAGAGGCCCACATCATCATCGGTGGCGTCAAAATTGACGTCTCCAGGAGCATGAAGTACCTCGGACTTGTTCTGGATGGTCGGTGGAGTTTTCGGGGCCATTTTACATCCTTGGCCCCGAAACTGTTGAAGACAGCGGCGGCACTGGCGCGCCTTTTGCCCAATGTTGGTGGGCCGAGCGCCTCTAGCCGTCGGCTGTACACCGGAGTGGTCAGGTCGATGGCCCTCTACGGTGCTCCCGTATGGGCGGACGCCCTGGATCGGCACAACATCACTCTGCTGCGACGTGCGCAGAGGGTGATGGCCATCCGGGCGATACGGGGGTACCGGACCATCTCCGGTGAGGTGGCGTGCGTGCTGGCTGGAGTCATGCCGTGGGATCTGGATGCTCTATCTCTGGCGTCGGTCTATTGCCGACGTCGGGGCCTAGCGTCCGGGGAACCGGCCAGTCCAGCACGCGTCGAGGAGGAGCGGGAAGCCGCATTAGAAGTGTGGGAATCCCGGCTGGCGACACCATCTGCCGGCCGGTTGACGATCGAGGCGGTTCGTCCAGTTTTCCGCCAGTGGTTAGCGCGGCGTCACGGCGTCCTAACCTTCCGCACGACGCAGGTGCTCACGGGGCATGGTTGCTTCGGGGGTTACCTGTGTCGGATCGCTGGGAGGGAGCCCGACGCTCGCTGCCACCACTGCGACGACTGCCTCGACGAGACGGCCCAGCACACGTTGGAGGTGTGCTCAGCCTGGGCGTCTCAACGTCGCGCTTTGCGCGACGTCATAGGGGACGACCTTTCCCTGCCGGCCGTGGTCAAGGCTATGGCCGGCAGCGAGACGTCGTGGGATGCGGTCTCATCCTTCTGCGAGGCAGTGGTGCTCGAGAAGGAGTCGGCGGAACGGGCGAGGGAGGCTTTTGCCGAAGTCGCCATCCGCCGTAAGAGACCGGGTCGCCGGAGGGCGGCTTACGATCGCCGCCTTCCACCCTAATGTGCCAGAGGGCGGTCAGCTTGGGGAAGCTGGCCACCTACCAACCTGGCCCGAGTAGGCGCGCGCAGGTTGCTCCCGCGCGCTACTCATGCCCACACACCCTTGACTCCGCGACGTGCCTAGCAGGCTCCCGCCGCCGCGTTTCGTGGACGATTCTAGTCCCCGCGTCTCGCGGCCAGTGGCGGTCGAGGAGGAGCACCGTGAGGTTTTAGTGGGTATTGGGATCGGCCTTCAGCCGATCCACGAGTCCCACATAACCCGCTCGAGTCCCCACTCGGGCCGGTATCCGTAAAAGGATTTCCTCACGTTAAAAAAAAAAAAAAAAAAAAAAAAAAAAAAAAAAAAAAAAAAAGGTTGAACATTTCTTTACATTTTTATACTCTCATTTCGATTTTTTATTGTTAGATTTCATAAAAATATATATATTAAATGAGAAGTTTTAATAAACAAAATATTGTTTTTGGCGCACCATTATTTGAAACATTATATAGTAAAAAATACAATGGAAGTATTTAGACTAAATAAATTCACAAAGATTGTAATAAGAAAATCATTTATAGAAAGCGATTTAATATCGCGGATTCTAGCACACAGTCCTGTATCGCGGTTTCTGGCGCTTTGATTAAAATGAGAGAAATTGCAGGATTTCGGTAGGTTAGGTTAGGTTAGACATTTTATTAGATTAAAATGATAGAAATTGCATATTAAATGAGAAGTTTTTAATAAACAAATTAGGTTAGGTTCGACATTTTTATTAGATTAAAATGATAGAAATTGCAGGATTTCGGTAGGTTAGGTTAGACATTTTATTAGATTAAAATGATAGAAATTGCATATTAAATGAGAAGTTTTTAATAAACAAATTGTTAGGCAACATAGCGACAAAGAGACGGGCACTGTGGTGTCGTTAGGTGATAAGTAATGCAAGAAAGAGACAGCAACACTGCACTGTGACGTAGGTTCGTTGTTAGCAATTCGGGGAAGCGAGCGATAAGGCCGGGCCCGAGCTTGATGAGGGTGACTGATAAGAGACGCGTCTAGTGGCATTTAATGAATCGAAAAACTATCTTTGGAACGGTTAGAGCTACAGCTCTGGGACCCGGCGCAATCGATTCAAATGGGGGGCTAAACCTTTTTTTTTTTTTTTTTTTTTTTTTTTTTTTTTTTTTTTTTTTTTTTTTTAATTTTGACGTATCGACAAGTCGACGCGCGGGGTCTGGCACACTCCCGTGGTTCTAGCGCATTTGTTGGTTCTGGCGCGTGCGCCAGAACCAACAAATCCCAACTACTCACGCAAAATGCTGATTTAAGCTCGACATAAGAATTTTTTAGTAGTTTCAAATTCAATTTTCTACGTAGGTGGGGTAGGGTAGGGTAGGGTAGGGCGTAGTGTGAACACGCCTCTCGGGGTGGCCAATGGGAGACCAGCTAGTAGGGAGTTCGACGCCGCCTATGTCCACAACTTAGTAGCTCGGTACCCTGTGTGAGGATAGGTCGTATAATTTTGTGGCATGGCATGTTCTACGGCTAGACGGGAACCTTTGTGATTTTTATTGTGTTTAAGTGTTATTATTTTGTGGGAAAATGAAGGTGAGTTTGATTTTTTTAAGAATTTTTCGGATAGAAATTCTGATATGTATAATATTGTAGGTATTTTAGGTTTTTGTTTAAGAGTCATGTGTCATTTTTGTTGTTGATTACTAATTTTGGAGTATTTTGAATGTTTTAATATAATAAGATTCAGTTTTATAATATTTTAGATAGATCCATTGAAGAAAATACGTTTTAGTTGTTATAATTACATATGCTTGAGCTCTTGTCGTTTGTGATATAATATGAAAAAATATCCTTATATCGAATATTAGACAATATGATATTACAAAAATATTTTTTATAGGGGTTTTAGACAATATGGCTTATTTACTTTTAGTATTATACAAAATAATTTTAAATTAAACATAAAATATTAAGAAAAAAGCAACATTGTTTTGGCCTACAAGGCTCTACCTCTACCTAATAGTAACCTATTAACTTTAAATACGAGTATATTGGTATTTTTATATATATTTAGTTAATTATGAATATGAAGCTAATTTGATGAATAAAACTAAAAATTTAAATATATATTCTGTTAAAAATAACTTATAATAACTTTAGCACCAAGTAATTTATTATTACACATTTACTGAGAGTATATCGTCCGTCGGTACTAAAATGGTAAAGACCTAGTACATTTCAGAGCTTAATATTTAGATTTTGTTAATTTAAGTTCTTATTCGAATAAAGTAGAAAGGAAACTTTCCACTAAAGTAAAAAATTAATTTCCATATGTTTTTTTATTTTGTTTCTATTTTCCTAAATATATATTTTTTTTAAATATTGTATACAATACAAAGACCAGTTTAATAATATACGGTATATTATTAAATCTTCATATTATTTTCGTATAGAGAACAATTCCTTTGAAAAAATAACTATTTTGTATTTTTTCTATATACATAAACAACTTTTAACTGCATGTATTTAGATACAAAAGTTTAAAAAAGGTTTTATTATGTCAATAAAATTAAACTCTTAAATTAAAGAATTTTATTTTATTACAACTAGTATAACATGTTCCGTTTCCGGTGATTCTACACACAACACGCTAAGTCGGGTCGCTCCCTGTATTTATTAAAAAAGTGATACTATATTTAAAATTAACGTTTTAAACCACAAATTTCACAATAACTAAGAAGTAACAACACGTAACGCAAGTAATTAACAAGAATATACTTCTAATTACTAAATTTTGAAGTAAGTGCAAGATTTGATTACCCGTTATTATATGCAAATTTGCTAAGTCACAACTTCATTTGCAAATTGTAAACAAGCACGAAGTTAGTACTGTCAACTTCACAACTCAAAGCTACCAACCTAACAAAAAAACGTTTCGTTCCACGCTACGAATTTGCAACAATGAATACACCACAGAATATACTAAGTTTAGATATGTCAACTCTGCTTAACATGATGAAAGAAGAATTTGAAAAACAAACTATTGCAATTACCAACTCTGTATCTGAAAAAGTTATGCTAATGATTGATGAAAAGATTAAACCGTTAAAAGAAGAAAACGAATATCTTAAATTGGAAATACAAACACTAAATAAAAAAATTATTAGCTTGGAAAATATGAACAGAAAGAATAATATTATATTCCATGGAATAAAAGAAACTGAAAATAGTCACAACGATCTTTGCAACATGATATCGGAAATATTTTCGAAACTAAGTATTCAAATAGAATCATATGATATTAATAAAATTCATAGAATCGAAAGAACAAATACAGATAAGATACGACCAATTCTAATCTCACTTACTACGCTCAATAAAAAAATCGAAATTCTAAAATGCAGAAACAAAATACTTATATGACCGAAGATTTATCGAAAGAAACTTTAATGATACGCAAGGAATTACAACAACAAGTTAATAAAGAAAAGGAGAAGGGTAATGAAGCTTATATAAAAAACAATAAGCTTATAGTAAAACAGAAAGATAAAAAAAAGCGAGACAATTCAGTATCTCCACTTCAGTCTTTGCATCAAGGGCCTGCAAAACCTATCTTAGCTCCAGCAAAACTACAAAAAACAGATCCTTTTGCGTATATGAGGGGCAGATCACACTCTCTGAGCGAGAAAACAACATCTAAGGCATAGGAATTATTGGACATCGGTAAACGAGGAAAATCTCAACTAGAACAATCAAAACAAATAAAAACCTTACAAATCCCCAATCCGGCTGGTCACCGTGGGGTTATTGACCACAACCCCCCAGAATCAAAATGTAAAAAACAACCTATATATATCTCAACCTTAAATACCAGATCTTTAAAATCATCTGAATCATTACACGAATTAGAACAAGCTCTCCAAATTCTAAAATGGGACATAGTGGGCTTATGCGAAATAAGACGTTCAGGAGAAAAGATAGAAGACCACGGCGATTACCTACTCTGCTATAAGAACGAAATTCCTGGCCAATATGGAGTTGGATTCATAGTGAAGGCGCATCTCAAACCAAAGATAGAGGAGTTCATTGGAGTATCGGATAGGATAGCTGTTTTAAACATTGCCCTACCAGGCTACAAGCAACCAATATCGCTAATTCAGGTCTATGCACCCACTGAAGTATCCAATATAGAAACAAAAGATAGCTTCTACAATGAACTGAAGGTTACATTAGATTGCTCACATAGTACAAAAATACTACTAGGTGATTTCAATAGCCAGATAGGAAAAATAGCAAACTTCAAAAGTAAATATATAGGTCCATATACCACTGGAAAACGTAACCAGAATGGTCAAAGGCTTGTCGACTTTGTACACGAACAGAATTTGTATATTATGAATAGCTTCTACAATAAAAAAACACACAAGAAGTGGACTTCGATTTCTCCAAATGGTAAAGTGAAAAATGAAATAGATCTAATAATTACAAATAAACCAAATATATTTATGGATGTAAGTGTAATTAAACAATTAAATTTTAACACTGATCACCGCATGGTCCGTGCGAAAATCTTTGGAATTTCACCTAAGACTTCTAGGAAAAACTTGGGAAGCGCAAAAAAACAAATACATCTTCCACTACCGGACGAAACTTTGACATTTATTAAAACCTCAATAGACAAGTTAAAAGAAATAGAAACTATACAAAGTAAATACGATTATTTAGAAAAGCAACTTCAAGAAGCGGAAAGATTGATGTCATCAATTAAAAGAAATTCGGACAGGGTAGGTGAAAATGAAAATTAATATTAGAACGTCAAGGATTACTGCAACAGAAACCTAGAAATAGAAATAAAATAGCAAAAATCAGTAAAGATATCAAAGAAAGTATTCGAAAACATAAACAAAAGACGAGAACAGCAAGAATAATATCCCATATGAAGGCTACAGGGGGATTAAAAAAAGCTTTGAAAGAACTACAAGAATCAACAGATTGGATTCCGAAACTGCTAGACAAAAGAAAGAAAAACAAATCAAAAAGAACAGACATCTCAGACATAGCGACAAATTTCTATAAAAAATTATATAACAAAGAAAACGAAGACACATTTGTATTCAATCTAGAAGACAATCTTTATGAAGAGGATGTTCCACCTATTTTAAATAATGAAATAAGCAAAGCTTTACAATCACAAAAAAGTGGGAAAACTCCTGGTGAAGATGGAATATCCAACGAACTCTTGAAAGGCATATCGGATATTATACTTGGCGCTTTAAACTGCTTATTTAATGAAATAATTGTTACAGAAAGAATACCTTATCAGTGGTTATCATCAACAATTATCCTTTTACATAAAAAAGGGAGTAGAGAGGATATAAATAATTATAGACCAATTAGCATGATGTCAAGTTTGTACAATATCTTCTCTAAGATAATTCTAGCACGGATTACAAACGTCCTTGACGAAAATCAACCAAAGGAGCAAGCGGGATTCCGTAGCGGATTCTCGACAATCGACCACATACATACTGTAAAGCAAATAATTGAAAAATATAGTGAATACAAAAAGTCATACTATATAGCATTCGTAGACTATAATAAGGCATTCGATTCTCTGAAACACTCGAGTATCTGGAGCGCATTGCTGAACCAAGGCGTACACAAAAAATATATACGATTGATCAAAAATATTTACAGCAATATGACGGCTAGAGTAAAAACAGAAAGATTAGGTCACAAGTTTGAAATAAGGAATGGGGTGAGACAAGGAGATCCATTATCTCCCAAACTCTTTTCGGCTACATTGGAATTAGTATTTAGAAATCTCGACTGGAGTAGCTACGGAATCTACATAAATGGAGCAATATTAAATCATCTCAGATTTGCCGATGATCTGGTATTAATCACCGACAATCCGGACCAGCTACAAGTAATGCTGAATGAGCTAGTCAAAGAAAGCAATGCAGTAGGGCTTCAAATGAACACGACAAAAACAAAATTAATGACTAATAGTAAAAAAATATCCATTGTTGTAAACAATTACACCATAGCGTATGTCGAGGAATACACATATCTCGGCCAAATTATTTCACCAATAGCAATGATCGACAAGGAAATTACAAACCGAATACACTCTTCATGGAAAAGGTACTGGTCCTTAAAAGAAATTTTTAAAAATTCATATATACCAATAGAAGTTAAAAGACAAGCATACAATTCTTGCATACTCCCTATCATGACGTATGGGTGACAAACATGGGCCCTTACTAATAAAAATATTCAAAAATTAAAAATATGTCAACATAACATGGAAAGAAGTATACTGTATATAAGAAAAAAAGATAAATTAACATTAAAATCCATAAGGAATAAAACTAATATAATAGACGTAACATACACAGTAAAAAAATTAAAATGGAAGTGGGCAGGGCATATTATCCGGAGTGGGTTCGAGAAATGGGCTAAAGATGTCACAGAGTGGTATCCAAGGGAAGGAAAACGGAAAAGAGGACGACCACTACGGAGATGGGAAGACGACATAAAAGCATCAGCGGGAGCAACATGGACGAGGAAAGCACACGATCGTCAAGTGTGGAAGGATCTGGGGGAGGCCTATGCTGAAAAGCAAAACAAACAATTTACCGATGTCTACATTTTAAGTACCTTATTATATATTGTAAATATTTAAGTTTGTTAATAAAGGCTATTTCTATTCTATTCTATTCTATTCTAGTATAACATGACTTGGAGGTAGCTTTATACGTTTAAATAAAGTGAGATATCAGCTTTTGAGTGAAGGTAGCTAGCTGTATCTGCTAATAAATTAATACCTAAATACAGCATATGCTTAAAAATATTTCTAGCACCTAAAATGTTCTAAAAGGAATCAACATTTAATAAATAATAAAAGAATTTAAATCTGAGTAAAAAGTAACAAAAGCTTACATTCCAATATACGTTGCTATGTAAATATTAATAATGTAATAATATATATACCTATACAAGATTCGTACTCTGATTGGTCTCCTATCGTTGTAGGTGTTCCGCAGGGTGGCGTGTTGTCTCCTTTGCTATTTTGTATGTTTATAAATACTATTTCTGGTACTATTTCTTCTCTCTACCATTTATATGCAGACGATTTGCAGATTTACAATTAAGCTAAAATATCTGACTTTCCTACCGCAATCAAGGACATTAACAAAAGCTTGGAGAGTATATCTTTTTGGAGTAAGTCATTTGGTCTGCATCTTAACTCAAAAAAAAAACTCAACTGATTTTAATTGATAGTGCAAAACTTATTTCAAAAATATATGTACCGACTTTACCACCAATACTTATTAATAGTGATATTATACCATTCAGCAAAACTGTAAAAGATCTTGGTATCACTCTGGATAATAATATGTCTTGGGATTCACAGGTAAGTGAGGTTAGCAGAAAGATATTTGCATCCTTAGGCGCTTGCGTAATTTTTTTCCTAAATCTACTAAGATTTCGCAAGCAAATACTCTCCTTCTACCGATTCTTAATTATGCTGACACTTGCTATCTTGACGTAAGTGAGGAGCAATTACATAAACTGGAGCGTATTCAAAATTTATATATTCGGTTCATATTTGGCCTACGCAAATTTTATCACACCTCTGATTTCCGTAAAAAACTCAAGTGGCTCCCTATCCGCCTTCGCAGGAATACTCAGATCCTTCATCTTCTTTACTGTATTCTGCTCAATCCAATTTCCCCTCCTTACCTTAAAGTTTACTTTTACGTTTTTAGTTCATTTACTGTAACTGCGTGTGGATTGTGGAAATCCCTTCCCTTTCCCTTCCCTTAGATGTCAGAAATGCCAAAACATTTATAACCTTCAAACGTCGTTTAAAGTTACACTTTATGTCACTTTAAGTACATAAGTACTTTATATTTTTTGCACCCTACCCCTATCTTAATTTGCTATGTCCTCTGTCTTAAGGTTGCCTGGCAGAAATTGATATTAAGCAATAAGGCCGCCTTTTGTACATTTATATATTTTTATTGTATTTCTATGTGTTTTCTGGGATGTACAATAAAGAGTTATTCTTAATATTATTAATATAGAAATGAAGAGAAAAAAAAGGCAATAACACGTATAACACTAATGTAAAAAAAAACAAATGGAAAATTTTTCAAAGTGCTAACTAGTGCGTTTTAAGGAGTGATCTAAACCGATTAAGTCTTTTAGCACGTCTTATTACAATGGGAAGGGATTTTTTAGGGAAAGATTTTCTTGAGATTGGAGAGAATGAATGTGTGTGTTACTTAAAAATTGAAACTGTTCTTTATATGTAGTTAAATATTTCTTAATGTCAAAAAAAGTCTATCATATAAGTATAATTCACTGTGTTGAGCTGTAAGCTACTATATATCACCATATTTTAATATTTTGACAAATTATTCACTCATATTAAATTGTAATAAATTGTATACAAGGAACTTAGTAATATTTTAAAAATTATATATTTTGATTGCTCAAAGGAAATTAATAAATGTGATATTTCATTATTCATTAGCGTTTTTTTTTGTTCTGGCGTTGATCGTGGGAAAATTGTATGCCTATACCTAAAATATATATATATGTTTCTATATTAAACTAAAAAAGAATAACAATCGCTTGTTAAACATTTACTGTAAATGTATACCGAAATTAACTGTTGAGTTTCTTCTCGGTTCTAGTCAGAGCAGAGCAGCCTTTAAAGACGGTGGTAGCTTCCTATAGGACTGACAATACTGACATTTTTGTGTAATTTGACCATCAAGAGTAAGTTTAGTGACCTAATTGAACAAAGAATATTTTGTTTTTGATTTCTGTTGAATCTAACTCCGTGTATTTGAAGAGTTTTTGGGTTACTTTTCTTCATATATCTGCTAATATGTACTTGATTATGAACGGTATATTGTAAATTTGTAAATGTTATTCACATGTTATGTGTTATGTTATGTTTATTCACATATTTCTTTTAGAATGGGTACTCAGTTCCATGCTTATAGTAGAATGCTGAAAGAAATATCTAAAGCAATTCCATTACTGAGTGGCTGACAGACATCGCACAGTTGAAAGGCGGAGTATAATCGCTGTAGGAATAGTAGGGAAGTACTAGAAAATTATTTTTTTAATTCCTACGGAAACTGGAAAAAAACCTTTTTATAGTGCATAAAAATAAAGGTGCAGAGGTAACCATAACTTGTATGTAAATACTCACAGATATCACGAGCTTCTTAATTAAACTACGGCTGGAGCAAGAAATCTTTAATAGATAGCTTAACACGTTATATTTTTGGCATAAAAATATATTTTCATAATAAATGCACTAACAACAGCTACGAAAATAAATTACAGTTAGTTCTTGCCTATTTTTCAGTACAATAATGAAATATAACAGCGGGGTTCCCTCTTATAATAACTACATATAACATTAATTTTACTTATTTTATATAATTATGTCTTATTATATTAGTTATTTTATATTTTAACAACGACTATATAAAAAATATCCGCAAATCATCTATCTCACAGGCGTAAGTTCAAAAGAATAGTAAGTAGCTTATCTCGGAGCGTTCTTGATAACCAACATTTACATATCGTGCCTCCGGAATTATATTACACCATGGCCTCTGCTTGTGAACTCGAGACCATACTGTATAATTAGATACATTGTTTTATACATATACACTTTTTGTCAATGTTTTTGAAGGATAGCTTTTGTAAAGCTTCGGTAGCCAGTTTATTCGATTATTTCTGATAATTTTCTTTTATATATAAATATCTTTGTTTTGATTATAATGGTGTAATAAGCATACTTTGGAATTAATCCAGTGAGGCCAGTCGTAGCACAGGGACACAGAGTGTGACTGTGAAATTGCCTTGTGGGTTCGATCCCCAGTCGAGGAAATGAAATATTTATTTCCATTTATATTTTCATTTCTTCGCTCTGGTGTCGAGGCCAAACGGTGTTGAGTTCCGCCACTCATTATGCAATGCCTCCAGAATTTGGCGGAAAGTGGGGAACTGAGTGTCTTAATACAAGATTCTCTCTGCCTACCCTGCCGCGTGCGGGATACAACGTCAACCAGAATTTTTTTTAATACTAATTTTAAATGAAGTATTAAGTTGTATGCAAAGCAGATGTAAAAGTTTACGCAAAAGACCGTGCAAAGTGGAGTAGATTGAGTAGGAGGGCAGACCCTGGCAATAGTCGGGATTAATGCCAGGAGGAAACGCAAAGCAGATGTAATCTCCATGTGATGCTTGGCATAAGTATAAACTTCGCCGTTCATACACCTTCAGTTCTTCAAACGGATTTTAACAGGTTATCCTGTAAAATGAAATTAGATATTTCCTAAATAAGTTTATCAATTTTTAAGTAATATGCGGTTCTATGTTCAACTCCGGTTCTGTATAATGCTTTGTACTACAAATTTGGCAAGAAAAAAACATATTAAAGACTTCTTCTCTTTAATGTGATTTTTTAAGAGAAAGAGAAATATAGTTTTATTTTGTTGTATGCTTTGGTTTTTCGGGAAAGAAATAATGAAATGTAAACATTATATTTCATTAACATTAACATCTGTTTTTATTAAGATATCTTTTACAACTTGTATAGTTAAGTATTATCGTGAAGTAATTGGAATATACATTTAACACAACACTTACTTAGCTTAGACAAGCTACGTTAAGGATGGCGGTACTTTAAGGAGCGGGGTTAAGGCCCACCATCTTCTTTTTTTAGATTCATTCTGTATCCCGTACAATGCAGGATACGAAGAGGGAAGCTGGGATCCTAGTGCACTCCGATCTCATTAAGATACTTCTATACCCTACTCGCAGCATTGCATTTTGAATCGTGGCGGAACTATCTGACTAATATTATACAAATACTTCTTCATTATAAGATTATCATGGAAAAGATAATGTTATAATAAAGAAAGAAGTACCCAAGTCTCTCCATCTACATGATGTAGGAATGAGATTAACTATGAAAGTATCATTGTTACAATAGAATAAACGCAATACTATAGTAAATATATCTTTGTTGTATTGAGGACCTAAGTTTTAGGTACTAAATGGATGTAACGTAACGATGTAACGTCCTTAGGGAAATTACAATATTTTTAATTTATAAGCAATATTACAACATCTATGTAGAGAACATTTAGTTCACATGGGCCAAAAATTAATCAGAGCGATACCTCACTAATTTCTATTCTACTATAAAAAAATAAAGGCAATAATATAAAAATTAAAGAATAAACCAAAAAAAAATCCATTTAATATTACCAAAATTACCATAACATTTTAAATACCAAACGAGCACACAAAAGTAAAAACTACGTACTACATGTTATAATCCTTGTATAAAATCCTATTAAATTCAAATCGCGATAAATCGTGGGGCTGTCATCGGCGGCGGCGACGGGTGCGTTTTGTCCCTTTCCACCAAATAATTGGTATCGCTAAGAAATATGACGTCGGACTCTTTATAGGCTAATGTGTGATTTAGAGCGGCCGAGAGGCCCTGCAGCGCTGCCACCTCCTCAATGCGGATATTAATGATAGGCATGTATCATGCAAATGTGAGGGTCAAGGTTCAAATCACGGTGAGGGTGAAGTAAGGCCAGCTTTGGTTTATATGTTTTGTAATGTTTGCAAGTAGTTTTTTTTATCTTCACAGTGTGGGTACAGGGAACCTAGTGTTGAGACACTCCGTTGTCTAATTTCCGTGGCGAGAAGTAAACATTCACATTTGTTATGGGAAGTTACAAAAATAAATTCATAATCATTTAATAATAATTATATTATGTATTTATTATTTGAGTGACTTTAGTTTGTCGTGGCCCGGCGGCACAACCTCTCTCTGTTAAGAACACAACGCAACGAGTTAACCCTAGATTTCCACTGCCACCGTCATCATATATGCGTATATCATATATACGGGCACAAGGGTGCACTGTAAACGCTACAGGTGGTCGGTTCGATTCCTCGCTGTGGTAAAGCGCGGCGTTGAAGTGCGCCTCCGGAATTCGGATGGAAGTTAGAAAAGGGAGGTATCTTAATGGGAACGGAGCGTCCCAGCAATAAGTTCCCAAGTCACCTCTGTCTACCTTTCTTTGTATATAGCGTGAACCTAAAAAAAAGAAAAGAAAAAGTATATAGTAACTTATATTATATATTAACATAGAGCAGTAATTAAGTACAAATTATGAGTTCAAGTTATAGGTTCGTGCGTTGTAACTATTAATATTAATTACGAAACGAGAGCAACTTTTTAATAAAAATTCAAATTTTAAACATTAATATAAAATGCGAAATAGTATGTGTGTGTGTTTTTTTTTTCGTGTTAATTCTTTATCAAACTCGTGTGGTTTGTCGGCAAATAAGTCGATTTTATTGTTTTTTTATTGATAGATGTTATATATTTGATTTATACTATGACTTTACTTGTGTTTTATTAATTTAATTTTTATAGTATTAGGAAAATTTTATTTCTCGATTTTGATCTCAAATATACATATGAGTATAAAAACCTAAAATAGACTATATTATCTATATATATAAAAGGAATTGTCCTCATTGACTGAGGTAAGACACACGCATAGCCGTAACTGCTGATGGTAGGAATGTGAAATTTGGACAAATGTTTACTTTCATAATCTGGACATCCACTAAGAAGGGATTTTGAAAAATTTTTACCCTAAAGGGGTGAAATAGTGGTTCAAAGTTTGTATGGAAAAAAAATTAAATCGGCACCGATTTTTATAAAATTTGAAATTTAGATTTTTAAAAGTATTTAATTGAACACGTGTTTCATCGTTTTCTAGAATTCTCCCCCTAAGGGTGCAAATAAGAGATTGAAAGTTTGTATAAAATTTTTTTTTAAATCGGCACCAATTTTTATAAAATTTGAAATTCAGACTCTTAAAAGTATTTAATTGAACACGTGTTTCAAGGTTTTCTAGAATTCACCCCCTAAGGGTGCAAATAAGGGGTTGAAAGTTTGTATGGAAAAATCTTTAAATCGCCACCGATTTTTATAAAATTTGAAATTTAGACTTTTAAAAATATTTCATTGAACACACGTTTCGTGGTTTATTAGAATTCACCCCTAATTACGCAAGCGAAGCTGCGCGCGTCCGCTAGTTTACCTATAAAGCTATACATAAATATATTCATTTAATAAATAAGCAAAGGAGACGCGGACCTGAAAGTAATTAAACATTATTATTGTGAATTCTACTATATCTATATAAATAAAGCTTGTATGTACGTCATATTTTCATATTAAGATTTTCATTAAATTGTTGGAAGTTATACGTAGAAACAGACAAACTAACATATATATCCAAATACTATACAAATTCCAATATCTATGTTAGAAACTTTAATAAAAATTCAAATGATCTCCTTATCAAATGCTACCGATGTAGAAAGAGTCGACAGGGGACTGACGAGACGCGGACGACTATTTGTAGAATAAACAACGAGAGACTCGGCATTGTGGTGTGATGACGGGGGAGTTCTCAGGCTTAGGGATGGTTGGAGGAATGGTCCACGGCTCAACAGACTCTCGTCTTGTCTAGATGTAGTAAAAACGAAAGTGTAAGCGTTAACAACGATTGTCGACTATAAAGTACTTAACGAGACTAACCTTTGTTTCTAATTTACTCTAAATTTCCGTATTCATTAGTCTCTGTAGCAAGAGGCTGTTCCAACAATTAATATCTAACAAGAAACACGCCCTAAGCCCACCATATCTTAAATTCTAAACTACAATCACTAAATAGTACTATAAAATTTAAATTTAAACTAAAACTATGGGAAAAGTGGTTAAAAACATCTTAATATTGTTATCCAAACAGTTGAATTTTAAATGGAATAAGATTAAGTTAAATATCACTGATAGAGACGTTAACAGCGGCGTTATCTCTACAATTTAGTATATTAGAACTAATTCAAGACAACTGTTCTTTTTAATTCTTTTCGTATAAAATCTAGATACTATCGTTAAATTATTGTACATGCACGGATTAATATGTATATTTCAAATATTTTAGATAAGTTTAAATAAAATACCGTTCGCAAATAAAACTTTAGTTGTATAAACAATTGAAAGTTACGAAAAATTCTAAATGTGTATAAAAAACGCATAAATTATCCAGTAAGTAGGTATCATGGAGACGTCATTGTGACAACCGTCGGAGCCTTTGACGCGAACCTTATTAATTATTCTTTCATCGAATTAAGGAAATTTATGTTTACTAATTTATTAAAATAGAGACGTTACAAAATATACTTAAATAGCGACGGGTAGAGGTGACAATATTTGTATACGCTTTTTTTTATTTTAACTTCACGCAATATCCTTTATATACTCTGTAGGTGAAAGGAACCTGGGAACCTAGTATTTAGGCACTCAATTCCCCATTAAGACACTTCTGTTCCCCATTGACCACCGCATTCCTGGGGCATTGTGCGTTGAGTGGCGGATCTCAACGTAGCGTTTTTTTTATTTTTATTTTTTTTTATTTTGTTTATTTTTTGAAAAATGTAAATAATAATTATTTAATTAATTTCAGTGGAAATAAAGCTCTTAACCCTCACATTTACAGTCGTAAGCTTGTGCCCTTGGGACACGATCTCTTTATATAAATACATACTTCATATAAGTCAATGCTAAAAAAGTAGTTCAAATAAAAAAAAATACACAAAAAAATCTTTGTTCAAGAGCTAAAAAGCGAAATATAATTTAAAGAATATTTAATTTAGAACACTTATGCGAACCAAATCTACTACCAACTACCTGTAATACTAATACAATACTATTATTAGTATGTGCTACTTACTGAGCGAAGCTCTAAAGAAAACAAAACTTCATATCGACTTCATATCACAACGAAATTTAAATATTTAAGTGCATTTTCAATGGTCATCTTAAGTAAGCACTAGTTAGTGCACCAGAAGATACTCATCAGCTCTACCATCTACCATCTGCCGCAAGTAAAACTAAATTTAGCTTAGGATCTTTGAAGTCGGTTAAAAAAAGAAATAAACAAACACAAAACATATTTATCAAGAGTCACTCTGCATACGGAACCGTTCATAATTAATAAGTTCGACCCATCCTTCGAGATTTCGACACGACACCCGACGCATCCTAATCAATTGTCGCTGCTATAAAGTAACAAAAAAAAAGTTTCAAAGCGCGAGGTTAAAATACGTTTATATAATATTTTCTTTCTATAAGTTATTTTTTAGACGTTCAAAGACCATGGGTTTTGTGATTTTGATATACAATACAAAAAGGCTTCGTGGGTTTCATTCACATATAACGTGAGGCTTGCTGTAGCACTGTAGCAGCCTAGATTATAGTAAATTATATTTACTTATAAATTCTAAGATTTTAATCTAGGATGATGTTTTAAATTTTATTTGTATAAATAAATTATTATGAAATAATATAATATATTTGTAAGAATATGATAGATATTATAGTATTATTTGTTCCTTTTTTTTATAATTAGGTTTTTCCTCGTGTTTATTATAATATTTTTTGTATATGTTACTACTTATCCTGAATTTATTTTATTAGAATAAATTTCTTTATTTTTATTTTATGTAAAAATCTTCAATGTACCGCATTTATATATGACATATTTAGTTGTAAAACGGCAAAATTCTAATCAAACTCGGTCCAGCAAAATCCTAATGCTCATGTCACTTTAGAATCGTTTTATTCTCGACATACATTATATTATAATCATAAGTATTACGCCGGATATAATTAAAATTTTATGACTTGCTTCGAATATTGTCTTATCGGAGCTTGTGTTTATTAGTTTGATAATATCATTAATGTGTGGGACGATTCTATAACGAATTAATAATGCAATGTTATGTACGTACGTATCTCACACATAGCAGGGTAGGCAGAGGGAACCTGGGAACCCCCCTTTGCCTCGTTATCACAGAAAAAAAAATATATATTAAATATGTAATTCCCTCGATTGGGAATCGAAGCCACAAACAACACGTTTACAGTCACACCCTTGTGCCGGCGGCACGAGGGTGACACAATTAAGAGTTTGTTTTATCGAATGCCCTAATCTCAGGAACTATTAGGATAACTTTAAAGATGAGTTAACACTGAAGAGAGGAGATAGAAGTATTTTCTTCATTTTATTTTTATT
This sequence comes from Heliconius melpomene rosina, assembly GCF_056956725.1. Lineage (NCBI taxonomy): Eukaryota > Metazoa > Arthropoda > Insecta > Lepidoptera > Nymphalidae > Heliconius > Heliconius melpomene. The sequence continues at coordinate 422,026 of NC_140409.1, forward strand.
TTATATTTGATTAAAAGTGGGGTAGGCGCTATAAGATAAAAAGAATTTATATGAATAATTATAATAATTTATTTACCGTTTCCATTAATATTTATATAAATAAGGTGATTGATCTACAATCTATAAGTATCTTAACTTTCTCATCGCGACTATTTTACATAACACAATATTGCTCTAAGGCTCTTAATTGATGTGAATGTTCTTTTGTATTGTTTTCTTTGTTTATTTTATCATAATATATTTTAAATTATGATTTTACTTTACATAGGTTGACTATACTGGTGACGTGACATTATTTGAAAAAATAGCTAATATTTCTTCCTTTCTTATTAAAATGTATAAAATCCACTTTTTTTTTTATTAAACACACGACATGAGTTAAAAACTTTGATTTTCCTCAAATAATATAGAAAAAAATGCTTATTCTAACATTATCGGAGCAAATAAATATTTTATCAAATTAAATATTATAATGTTCGTTTCCAATTCTCGCGGATCGGCCGAGTGTGTTTAATTCATACTAGTTTTTTGAATAGTTTAGATATTAAATAGATAAGCCTACGTAAATACGTCGTTTTCGTCATTTTACTGTTGGGTTATCGTATTTCAGCGATCCTTTTGATATCGAGCGGCCAGAACACTTGTTTATCATTATAGGAGAGAAAGGGGGATTGAAAAAAAAAGAAATTGATTTATTTAAAAAAAAGTTTTTATGTTTTCTTAGAAACTATGTTACATATAGATTATAGATATATATGAAGTTTAGAAGTATTTTTTTTGTTTTTCGAATAAATATTTTTATTTATTGTCAATCTCATCCTGTATTTCGCATGTGGCAGGTGAAGTAAACTTCCGTACAATTATTGGCACATTAAAGAAATACTAGAATTCAATGCGAGGTTAGGCGCCGTCTTACAAACAGGCCCTTTTTCTAGCTACGACTAGATAATGGTCAGTTCCCAGGTCAGCACCCCTAAACACTGACGTGTTAAGTATATAATATGAGAATTTATTTGTGGTCAAATATCATGTTTGTTACAAACAAATTCCTCTCCTTGCATAATTTCAATGTAAGCTCTCCAGCCTTATTGACTCTCTTGTTACCGACACGCCAAGTACACCCTCATAACCGCATAATATTAATAGCCATATAATATTTATTTTTCACACACTTTAGAACGTCCCTAATACTCTCCCAAAACTACAAACACTAACTACCACAACTAACTACTCTCTCTCTCTCTCCTCTACACCTGACGGAACTGAGGGTAGCGGCGCTATAATGCGGTAATGTTATGATATTTAGAAAGTATCATAATATTTAGATAATAAAAGGATCCTGGGAAATAGCCAGATAGTTTTGACTATAAGAGCGACGGTTGTGGGTTTGACACTCGATAGAGGTAACGAATTATTTCAACGCGCTGATGAGAAGACAAGGTGTGGCGTTGAGTTGTCCGTGTGGCTATCATAATTCATGTACTATCTTGAGATAGTTAGTAGAGATCCAGGCGGAAAACGGCAACGGACCATCTTAATAGTACGTTATTTACGTGCTATGTGCGGAATAAAGCGTGAAATAAAAAAATATATAAGTTTTATTCCAAGTTCATGTCGGAGTATACCAAAGTATACAAATATAGAATAATAAACTATCAAAAGGCATCACGACTGAGGCCAGGTTAAATAATTTTATTGTGCTCTTACTTCTTATATTGAATGTATGTATGTATGTATGTATAGCATCTCAGGACTGATTGACGGACAGACATGACTAATCGTTTATAGAAATTATAAAACGATTCCATTTGCACAATTGAAAGTATTCAAAGGATGTCCTAAGATGGCTGTTTCATGCTTTAGCCCGCATCGCAGGGTTGGCAGAGGTGGTGGACGTGTTGGGGATTGGTGGTTGATCGTCAAATTTTCGAGATTTGTGCTGAGTGGCGGAAATGAACGGCGAGTTGACCAAAAGAACGAAATCTTTTACCAGCTGGCCATTGAAACTTCAATCATCGTGTCTACATACACATCGAGTCACACATATCTGTAGATGCTGTACTGCTTTAAGGAATGAATGAACTGACGACAGTCGGATGTTGTGCCACTGAACCATGATGTCACCGCCACTATAATTCCCCAATGAATTAATCCCTTCGATGCAACACGCATAATGAATTCGATGGAAAGCAATGTTAATTAATTCTCTGCCTATCCCGCTAAATGCAGGATACAGCGGGAAGCTGAAAAAAACGTTCCCTTCAAGATTTTAGAGTACTTTAAAAATCCTTCATACACCCAATAACAATATACGATAAACAAAATAAACTCAAAAAATTCCATCTTTACAATATTTATTGTTTAATATGTAAAAATTTAACACCTCCGCCCGACGTTCTCATGATAAATCGATTCGCGGTCACCGCGCATTATCTGGCTGTCCTGGAATCCAGACCCATTAATATTTCATCAAACAGATGCCTTCAAAAATTAATAGTACTCGATACGGACGGACCGACGATGTGCTCGAACAAAAAACACCCTCTGTTGATGCCTACAGTCAAATATATATGTTTCCTATACACTTTCTAAACAATATTTTTGATGTATATCGTATTGTGATTTGTAGGCCGACGTGGCGTGCTGGCGTACTCTCACTTTAAATGTGGTGGTGGTGGTTTCGATTCCTACTCAAGTGAATGAAATATTTTTGTTTCCCCGCTCTGGTATCAAAACAAAGTACGCCGTTGAGTTTCGCAACGAAACAAGCGAATAGGAACGGGAACTGAGGAATGGAGTGACTTAACACAAAATTTTCTCTGACTATCCTGCTACATCAACGCTACATACAGCTAATTTGAAGCTAACTTAATTTAAATTTAATTTCAGTATGTTTTTAACAGCTTGATTCCGTTGGTGCAGTAACGATGTACCGAAATATATGTACATAGCGGCTAAGCTTTGAATTCTTATTAGAGGAATATAATGATATTCCTCTATTTCATTAGTGATTTTCGTTTATATTCGCATTGGCTTATAACATTTGGATAAAATGCAGCATTTATAAAAATAAATGTTTTCGAGGAGAAAAGCAGAGAGCGGTGACCTATGTCTCTATATATACATGAAAATATTAAAATAATAATAATTTACATCATAACTATAGTCCAATGTCACGTTGTACTATCTGATGGGAGGTATCTGTGATTCGGAGGTTCGCTGACGTTTGTTTTGGTTGACACACGTGTTAGTGAGAGTTTTGTTATTTTAGTGCTGATATCCCCCTTTTTTGTCGTTCAAGAAGTTGAAAGTTATAAAAGAATTTATCTTAGCAAGGTGGTTGGTTGTAGTAAGTGTTTGTGTTGTTTTGTATGTAGCGTAATTGTATTATAAAGTAGGTTAGGTTATTTTTATTGGCAATGGAGCCGGTTCGACCTCCTGATCCCCCTGATCCTGGAGGTAGTATGGACTCACAGTTGTCGTCTAGAAAGAGACAAAGTGGAGACTCACCAGCTAACAGTGATGGTCTCATTAAAAAAACAATAATAAATCCCGATACCGCTACACCCTCAATCCAGAATTTGTATGTACATCCTTCCTTATCCGAGAGCCCAAAATCCTATCTAGAATCCGATAAAGGCCCTTTCATTGTTTATGTGTCGAGGGAAACTCCAGACCCCGCTGCGGGTACCGCTATTAAAGCAATAAAATTTGGCCAGTTCCTACATAGGAATAAAGTTTCTGATATTACTAAGGATGGTGTTAAGAACATTGGACGCAATAAAATTAGTGTTCAATTCTCAACGGCTACTGCAGCGAATTTATTTTTAACTAACCCAGTATTGAGTTTGTGTAAATATGTCGCCATTATTCCAACATTTAATATAACTCGAATGGGCATAATAAGAGATGTTCCCGTAGACTTTTCGTTAGACGAGCTTGTCGAATCATTGGTGTTTCCCTCTGGAAGTGGACTAGTGATGAAAGCAAGGAGGCTGAACAGGAAGAATGTTAGAGAGGGGGTGACTACATGGATTCCGACTCAGTCGGTTGTGGTCACTTTCCGTGGACAAGAGTTGCCTGATAGGGTCTTTTCCTATCATTCCTCGCTTCCTGTAGAACCATACAAATTCCCAACAATACAATGTCTGAATTGCTGTCGTTTTGGCCACATTAAATCACAGTGCCGATCAAAGCCCAGGTGCTACAGGTGTTCCCAGGATCATACTGGAGATACATGTGACGCAACCAAAGAAAATTCATACTGCTTATATTGTGCTAGCAAGCATTATTCAACAGACAAGGACTGTCCTGAGTTTGCAAGGCAGCAGTCCATCAAAATTGCAATGTCCCAAGAGTGCATTTCTTACATAGAAGCATCCTCCCGTTTCCCTCCTGTTAAACAATCCTATGCAGATATTGCTAAGGTTATGTTTTCCCCTCATGTTTCCTCAACGCCTATCCCTCACCAGCTTGCTCCTGTACCACTTAGTAAGTCCTACCGTAAGACCATTTTCCAAACCCCACGTCCCCGCGCTCCTCTTGCAAAGGGATTTGATAGACAAGCTCACCAGTCCATAATTGGTAATAATTCCTCCTCCCTTCCTAATGGTTGTGCTCTCAATCAAAGTCTTGACAACTCAACAGCATCTAAAAATGATCTGTTAGGTGCCCTAACAGATATTCTTGTGAGCATAATTTCCACCTTTGATGAACTTTCTTTACCGTCCCACGTTGCCTTAAATCTTTCCAAAATTTGCAATAAGTTCCTTAATAATGGCGCCACTGAAATTCCTGCAATGGAACAGTAAAAGTATTCGGCCTAAAAGGCACGAACTATTTAATATTGTTTCACTGCATGAGCCTATCATTGTTGCCCTCTCGGAGACATGGCTGTTGCCTGGCTCTCCTTTTAGGGTGCCAGGCTTCTCCTGTTTAAGGGAGGACAGGAATGATGGGTATGGAGGTAGTGCTATCCTTATCCGGCACTCCTCTCCTTATTCCCGTATTCCTCTCCCAACTCACAGTCAACAGATTAATGCTGTTGCTGTGAGGGCCTTTGATATTTCCTTTCTATCTGTCTATATCCCCCGTCCTTCCTCTTCTATCTTCCTAGAGCTTAAATCTATCATCTCTTCGCTTCCTAGCCCTGTGTTGGTCCTGGGTGATTTTAACACTCATCACACTTTGTGGGGGTGTTATTACTGTGATGGACTTTCACCTTCGTTGGTGGATGTGATTGATGATGTAAATCTTTGCATTCTCAATGATGGATCGCCGACTCGTAGGGTTAATCCCAATCAGAATGCTAGGACTGCCGTTGACCTCTCCTTATCTTCTCCTTCCCTTGCTCCCAAATTATCTTGGTCCATTCTTCCTTCCACCTTTGGTAGTGATCACTTCCCAATTCTTTTATCTCTTAGTAATAGACCACTACCTACACCAAATCCTTATCCGCTTCTCAAATTTAATTTAAAAAAATCTAACTGGATTGAGTATGCTGACTCGGTGGATTGTATGTTGTCCAACTTTCCTGAATCTATTGATTATGAGAATGTCATTGTTTATTATGATCGGTTTGTCTCAGCCGTTTTAGCTGCGGCAGACTCTCATATTCCCAAAAAGCTCTCCATTCAGAATCAGATGTTTTTCAATCCCTGGTGGGATCAGGAATGCTCTGACTCTGTCGATCGGCGAATATCTGCCGAGGTGTCATACGCAGTCTCTATGACAATGGAGAATTACGATGAGTATCTACGTACCGATACGCAATTTAGGAATTTGATTTGGAAGAAGAAAAAACTTGGTTGGGTTAATTTTTGTGAATCCCTTAGTCCCCGCTCCTCTTCTTCCCTTGTCTGGACAAATGTTAAGAGATTTCGCCGGTCACTTAACAATGTCGACAGTCCTAATTCCAATAATCCTTCTATTTGGCTTAATGATTTTGCAGACAAATTAGCTCCTCCTTTTGTTCCATCACAAGACCTCTTTACATCCACGCTGGTTGAATCTTCAGAGGAAATGGATGCCTCCTTTTCCTTTGAAGAACTCAAAAACATCTTAGCGGATTTAAAAGACACTAGTCCAGGAGAAGATGGTGTCTATTATTCTTTCATCACTAGACTTAGTGAGAAAGCTAAACTCGTCTTTTTAAGTTTAATTAATTATATATTTAATTCAGGCAATATCCCCAACTCGTGGAAATCCCAAATTATTGTCCCTATCCTTAAACCTGGAAAATGTTCATCTGATCCTAACTCTTACAGACCCATTGCCCTATCATCAACATTATCAAAAATTACTGAGCGGCTTTTAAAAAATCGACTGGAATGGATAGTGGAAAGTAGAAATATCTTAGCTCCCTCTCAGTTTGGCTTTAGAAAGGGGTTAAGTACTACAGATAGTCTCAGCATTTTTACTACAGACATTCGAAAAGCTTTTGCCAAAGGAGAGTATTTGGTGGGTGTTTTCCTAGATGTTGCCTCTGCGTATGACAATGTCCTTCCTCCGGTGCTCAGGCAGAAAATGCAACAGCTGAGCATCCCGCCGAGGTTGAATCATTTCATATGTAATTTGCTAAATAGTAGGACGGTGTTTGTTAAACATCCCCTTCTCCCAGACATGTCTGGAAAGGACTTCCTCAGGGCTCAGCTCTCAGTCCTCTGTTGTATAATATTTACACACATGACATCGAATTGTCTGTTAATAATTTTTGTAATATCCTTCAGTATGCTGATGACATCGTCCTTTATCACAGCTCAAATTCTGTGGAGGACATAACTTATCGATTAAATACTGCTTTGCACTACCTTAACCAGTGGCTCTCTTTACATGGTCTGGCATTATCTGTAGCAAAATGCCAAGCGGTGGTTTTTACCAAAAGGAGAGTTATACCAAACTTTGAAATTTTTTATGATAATCAACACATAAATTTTGCAGAAAATGTTAAATTTTTAGGCATGGTTTTTGATAAAAGACTGAATGGAATTGCCCATGCTGAATATCTCACTAGAAAGTGTGAAAAAGGCATTAATGCTTTAAGAGCTGTATCTGGTGTGTAGTGGGGTGCACACCCTTATACTCAAAAACTACTGTACAATGCCATAATCCGTAGTCATATTGATTCAAATTCAAATTCAGAAATACGGATTATTTTAGGTGCAATGAAGTCTTCCCCCACCAATGCTCTGCAGGTGGAGTGTGTGGATCCTCCCCTTCCTATCCGCCGACAATTCCTGTCTGACCGATTTGTAGGCAAAATGTTACAGCTGTCTTCCCATCCCTTATTGCCTAAGCTATCTGAGCTAGCGGACCTCATCCCCCGCGGCAAACCGCTCCCATACTTGCTCAATAGCTTCCTTAAATTTACTTCCCTTCCTCATCCCTTGTCCAGTAGTCCATCTAATCCTTTATTTTGTACGCCTTATCGGGCTTTAGTACACCATCCTTCTGTTATCACTAATCTTGGCCTATCCAAGGGAGCTGTTGACACCAACGCAATGTTTCAATCCAAGGTAAATGAAAATTGGCCAAACCATGTCCTCATCTTTACAGATGCATCGAAGCTTTCAAAGGAAAGCTGTGTTGGTGCAGCTTGCTGGATACCAAAATTCAAAATTACATTACAATTTAAATGTCCTCCCGAATCATCTGTGTTTACAGGAGAGGCTGTTGCTTTGTTGGAAGCAATCCTGTTCACACTCTCCCACGATTTTAAACAGACTGTTATCTTTACTGACTCATTAAGCTGCATATTGGCTATAAAGGGAAATCCGTTTCATAGTAGATTGAGATCTTCCATAATTTTAAGGATTCGTGAAGAACTATACTCATGTTATCTAAAGGGTTTAGATGTTACTTTGGCATGGATTCCAGGGCATTCTGGAATCAGTGGGAATGAATCTGCAGACTCTTGTGCTAAATTAGCCATCCAGTGTGGTACTTTAGATCACTTTTCTATTTCGGCTCAGGATCTGCTGTCTCTTGCACAAGCTCATTTGGATTTGTCATGGACTAAATTCTGGGAATTGTCAAAATCTCAGAAAGGTAAGTATTATGCCACTATTCAACCCAATATCCCAAGGCGACCTTGGTTTTTTTCTCAAAAAATTACTGAACGGAGGGTTTTATCTACTATTTGTCGTTTGCGCCTTGGGCATGCTTGTACGCCTGTGCACCTAGCCAAGATCAGGGTCAGGGACCACTCACTGTGTGAATGTGGGCTGGACGACGGTTCACCTTCCCACATACTTTTTTCCTGTCCTAAATTAATTCATCCCTTATATGATGTTCTTCCTTATAAAGTTCCCCGTCCTCTTAGTGTTCAATGTTTGTTAATGTTTGTGTTTAGTCCTCTATGTAAATTTTTATGTAAATATATTAGATATTATAATATTAAACTATAAATTAATATATTTGTAAAATACTATTTACTACTAACTCATGTTCATGTATATATTTATTTTATGATTTTTTATTTTATAGGTGAAGGCAACACTTTAACTGGACTCTTTTTGACATGCATTCTCCTATCGTGTAATATAATCTCTTTTTTACCGTACAACCTCCTTTGTGTGTTCTCCATACAACGTGACATTGGCGAAGTGAATAGTGCTCAACTGGCACGCTCGAAGCGCCATAAATAAAGAACCGGACCGGATGTCACCCGTCACCTGTCACCTGTCACCAGTCACCAGACAGCTGTCACCTGTCACCTGCTACCTGTCACCTGTTACCTGTCACTTGTCACCTGTTGGTATCGGTGTAGGTGTCGGTGTATGTGTTTATGTTTGTGTTGGTGTAGGTTTAGCTTTAGGTTTTAAACTTTAAAATACATGTTTCTTATTATACTAGTAGTACATACCCTTTATGTTGTCTTCAGTAAGATTGTAAGAAAAAATATTAAGTGTCATATATGAAGTTTTGTTTTTGTAGGTTTAGGATTGTTCAAAAGATTTTTTTTTCTTATAGAATATTTTAACATACTTACACAATGGTCTAACTACACTAAACTTTATGCTTCATTCATATACATATAACTTCAATAATAATTTAAGACGTGAGTGAAAAAATATTTAACACATAAATTCTTGTATAACTTTCACTAGAAAACTAAAATTATAAGAGAAAAATTATGTATATACACTATTTATGTCCCCTAATATGCTAAAGATATTGTCGAATAAAACACCTGTTTCAAAACTGTCAACTTTAATTATATTGTATAATATAAACTTATTGTCTCCATTGCGCCATCTTGTATTAAGATGCTGAACTGCTTGCAATATCGCAGTTGCCAATTTATACTCGAACGGATACTCATAACTTCCATATTATGATAATAGATGGCAATGAATGCATATTTTAAAAAATATACCAAATTTTTTTAATAATTTTATAATATAAATAAAAAAATATATAAAATTTGTTTTATACAGAAAAAATAATTAAATTAAAAATACATATATATTTTTATATTATTATTATTAATTTTAAACTCGATAACTATAATAATTGAAAATGCCGTTTTTTTTGTCTTTACATTTAAATCACACATGTTGGTTAAAGTGTAGGTTCAGGTTCAGGTTCAGGTTCAGGAACTCATGATTAACTTACATACTAGCCTGATGTTGCTTAGACAGTGTTTCTCATCTCTTCTATTAGCAAGAGTTTCTCCGAATGCCTTGGCACGTTTGTTTGTTGAGAAGATGTGAAAGGATGGACCTGCTGGATCTATCCCGCTTCTGATGTCGGAAATAAAAAGGCGTAATAGATATTAAAAATAAACGAGTAGAACCTCCGACCATGTCCTGGCCTTTGGTTTTACTCGAAATACTTAATTAAATAAATAAGTAAATCTAAAACAAATAAATAAACCAAATAATAACTGGAAACATAGTAAATTACAAGGAACTGACCCCAGGAGTGGGCTTAAGAGATCCCTTTCCGATATATCAACACTCGCCTTTCACTGCTCCAGTCCAGTATAATTACGAATAGGTCTTAACAACATTCATAATTAAAATAGTCGAGGTTAACCAGCGGTGGAGCACGAGTAGTGCTCCGAGCCGGCATTTTATAAAGTAACAATGACGTTGACAACGGTGACGCGCCCAAAGTGGCGCCACCAGAAGCTGACAAATACAGAACCATCAATTCAATAATTACAGCATTTTATTAACTTTTTCTTAAATGTTATATCTAATTTTACTCCTTAAAACATCTTTTGTAATTAATTAACTAATTCTGAATTTATTCTTAATATTGAAATAAATTATCACCAGCCGACATATACATACATTTTTCCACATTTTTTATTTAAATAAATTCCAACGACATATAAAAATGTTAAAGATGAATCTTTATATCACTAAGTAAGTGACTTCGATTCCCACTTGGGAAAATTACATATTTAATATTTTCATTTCCTCGCTCTGGTATTGAATTCTGCAACTCAATGATAACGGAGTGTCTTTTTAAGTTCCTTCTTTCTTTCTTCTGTTTACCCTGTTACGTGAGTACAACGTGAAGCTGTTATATGTAAATGTTTGTTTTGGAAAAACTTTTTTATTTAGAGTGAGTGAGTGAGTGAGTGAGTCAAAACTATCCTTTTTTTTTTTTTTTTTATCGTGAGGAAATCCTTTTACGGATACCGGCCCGAGTGGGGACTCGAGCGGGTTATGTGGGACTCGCGGACTTGGCAGATGTAGGCCGTCCGCATACCCACTAAAACCTCACGGTGCTCCTCCTCGACCGCCACTGGCCGCGAGACGCGGGGACTAGAATCGTCCACGAAACGCGGCGGCGGGAGCCTGCTAGGCACGTCGCGGAGTCAAGGGTGTGTGGGCACCCTCGACGGCCTGCTCGGAGTAGCGCGCGGGAGCAACCTGCGCGCGCCTACTCGGGCCAGGTTGGTAGGGGGCCAGCTTCCCCAAGCTGACCGCCCTCTGGCACATTAGGGCGGAAGGCGGCGATCGTAAGCCGCCCTCCAGCGACCCGGTCTCTTACGGCGGATGGCGACTTCGGCAAAAGCCTCCCTCGCCCGTTCCGCCGACTCCTTCTCGAGCACCACTGCCTCGCAGAAGGATGAGACCGCATCCCACGACGTCTCGCTACCAGCCATGGCCTTGACCACGGCCGGCAGGGAAAGGTCGTCCCCTATGACGTCGCGCAAAGCGCGACGTTGAGACGCCCGGGCTGAGCACACCTCCAACGTGTGCTGGGCCGTCTCATCGAGGCAGTCGCCACAGTGGTGGCAGCGAGCGTCGGGCTCCCTCCCAGCGATCCGACACAGGTAACCCCCGAAGCAACCATGCCCCGTGAGCACCTGTGTGGTGCGGAAGGTTAGGACGCCGTGACGCCGCGCTAACCACTTTCGGAAAACTGGACGAACCGCCTCGATCGTCAACCGGCCGGCAGATGGTGTCGCCAGCCGGGATCCCCACATTCTTACCGCGGTTTCCCGCGCCTCCTCCGTGCGTGCCTGACTTGCCGGTTCCCCGGACACTAGGCCTCGACGCCGGCAATAGACCGACGCCAGAGACAGAGCATCCAGATCCCACGGCATGACTCCAGCCAGCACGCACGCCACCTCACCGGAGATGGTCCGGTACCCCCGTATCGCCCGGATGGCCATCACCCTCTGCGCACGTCGCAGCAGAGTGATGTTGTGCCGATCCAGGGCGTCCGCCCATACGGGAGCGCCATAGAGCGCCATCGATCGGACCACTCCGGTGTACAGCCGACGGCTAGAGGCGCTCGGCCCATCGACGTTGGGCAAAAGGCGCGCCAATGCCGCCGCTGTCTTCAACAGTTTCGGGGCCAAGGATGTAAAGTGGCCCCGGAAACTCCACCGACCGTCTAGAACAAGTCCGAGGTACTTCATACTCCTCTTGACGTCGATTCGGACGCCACCGACGACGATGTGGGCATCTGCCGGTGGGCCCTTTCGAGGAGCATGGAAGTATAACGCCTCGGACTTGTTCAGGGCAATCTCCAAGCCCAACCTTCTAATTCGGCCGACGACGTCGGCCACTCCGGCCGTCGCGAGCACCGCAGCCTCGCGATAAGTCCTCTGCTGCGCCAAGACCAGCGTGTCATCGGCGTAGCAGAGGACTCCAACTCCTCGTAGGGTGTCGCCTCTCAACACCCAGTCGTACCCGATGTTCCACAGGAGTGGCCCGAGAACCGAGCCCTGTGGAACACCGCACGACACTTCGTACGCCTCCCATCCTCCTCCAGGAGCCGGAAACGTCACGGACCTCCCGGACAGGTAAGCCCCGATGACGCGGCGCAGGTATGGAGGCACTCGGTGATAGATGAGTGCCTCCTCAATGCAGGGCCAGGGCAGGGAGTTAAAGGCATTGGCGATGTCTAAAGACACCGCCAAGACTCCATCGCCCAGGGCCACCGCATCCTGCGCATGGGACTTCACCCTCAGTATGGCATCCACCGTCGAGCGCCCCCTGCGGAAGCCATACTGGAGGTCCGAGAGGTCCGGACCTGTCCGCTCCAAGTGACGCTGCAACCTCCTCGTCACAACCCGCTCGAAGAGTTTGGCGATCTCGCTCAAGAGCACAATTGGCCTGTAGGCCGAGGCCGAGTCCGCCGGGCGACCCTCCTTCTTAAGGAGGACTAGCCTGCCTGTCTTCCACCGCTGTGGAATTATGGCTTGAGCCAGACAGGCAGAGAATAGTCCTCTCACTCTGGACCCAAGGATGTTAAGGGCCAGAGTTAACGCCCTCCCGGGAACGCCATCAAGGCCGGGTGCGGTGCTCTTGCCGCGAGATCGGCGAACTGCTTCCTCCAGCTCCTCCTCCTCCACCTGTGGTGCGACGCTGTCCTCCTCCTCTTGCGGTGCAGGGCGGGCCATAGTTGGTGGTGTAAAATTGGCCCGCTGCGGGAACAGTGACGACAGAACCCCTCGGAGAATGTCCGGTCGGAGTGTCTGCGTCAGTGGCGGAGCCCAAGCCCGTAGCTTGCCAAGTACCATACGGTAAGGCATGCCAAACGGGTCTTGGTCTATTCCCGCGAGCATCTGGTCGTGTGACTCGCCTTTCACACGACCGATCTCCTCCTGCAACCGCGTTCTCGCCTCGACATACAATTGGTAGAGTCGGTCTTCCTCCTCCTGCACCTTCTGTACCCGCCTGCGATAGTGGCTGTACTGGCGTCTCGCCGCAACGCAGATGGTACGCAGTTGCGCGATCTCCCACGACCACCAGTACACCTGCCGCCGTTGAGGGCGGCGCCCGGAACGGGGCATTGACGCGTCACAAATACGCGTCAGCGCCCCCTGCGCCCAGGATGCGGCGTCTTCTGCAGACGCCAAGCTCTGGGGCAGCCAGGACTCCACTATCGCGGCCTCCTCCAACAATTGCCTGTCGAGGCGACCCAATTGCCACCGCGGTCCGCACTCTCGCGAGGTTGGACTGGGGGTTGGTTGCACCGCCGAATGTGTGGAGATCTCGTAAGAGATGTAAAGGTGATCCGAGAGAGTCTCCACATCATCCAGCACTCGCCAACCCCGAACACGACTCGCTAGGGCCGGGCTCGCGAACGAAACGTCCACGACGGATCCGCCCAGCCTTCGCACGCACGTGTTTGTCGTCCCCCGGTTGAGTACTGACAAACCGGTGGCAATCACCCACTCGGACAGCGTCACACCACGCACATCCGTCGTTGCGGAGCCCCACACGCTGGACTTCGCGTTGAGATCGCCGGCCACCAACACCTCCGCCGGACGAAATCGCTCTACCATTTCCCCCAATCGTATGAGGAACTCTTCAAACTCCGCAAGAGTTCGATTGGGGGAAAAGTAGACCTCTACGACAACGAGGTTGCCGACAAGTGCGGCGACGCATCCCGCACCCCTCTCTACTCGTGAGAAAGGCGGGGAGCCCGCGGCGACCTGGGTGATCACAGCCACCACCCCGGTGTTGTCGGCTACCCAGTTGTCTCTGTCGGGAACGCTGTAAGGCTCCGAAACAACCGCCACATGTATCGACCACTGCGCCAAGCTTTGGACCAATAAGTCTTGGGCTCTGGCACAGTGGTTGATATTCGCCTGCAGAACTCGTTCGGCCATTGTTAAACGAGCATAGGCTGCTCCACCGCGGCCCTAGATTGGGCTTCAGGTTGGGCTTGGCTCGACGTCGCCTTCCCTCTTCCGCCTTTGCTGCGCTTCGATTGCGCACAGATCTTTGCGCATGCTGCGCTGCCGGCCAAGTGGTCTGCAGGTCTCTGCGCATCCTCGCACGCCGGGCAGTGTGGAGCATCCGAGCACGTGGCTTGCTTGTGCCCGGGACGCCCACACCTAAAACATTGTGAGCTCCTGTCCACACCCACACATTTTGCCGCTACATGCCCCGTTTCGTGGCAGCGGAAACAACACAGCACCCGCTGCTGCAGCAGCGTCACTTTCGCTGACACGAAACCCACCAGAAGGCGACCTCCGCTCACCTTCTTGGCAGCCACTACCGGACAGCGGACCCAGGCAGTGCCAAGACTGCCACGGTCACGCCGAACCTCCCCGACCTTGATGGCGCCGCCATCGCAACCACAGACTCTGCTGACAGCTGCGGCAACCTCCTCCGACGTAACCGAGTCGTCCAGCCCACTAACCCGTAGCTCCGCGCATTTAGTGGGCCTGGAGACTTGGACTTCACTCTCGTCCAGCACTGCCCGCAACTTTTGCGCAAGAGCATCCGCCTTGTCACCCGAGTTGAGCCCCGGGATTTCCAGTAGCCTCGCGCCAGTTGAGGCTACTCGGAATCTCATATCCGAGATGTCCAGCTCTCCGAGGTCAACCTTGGCCTTCAGCTGGGTGAGCACCTGACTGTAGGTCAAGTTGCTGTCAGCCGCGCTGGGTTGAAGCTTTAGCGCCACTACAGCGGACCGCGGCGGTCTAAGTTTCGGGATTTTTGGCGTCTTTGGCGCTTTTGCCCCCGTTCCCTTCTTGGATTGCCGCTGAGCAGCAATAGCAGCAGGCTTCTTTTTGCCTCCCTTCCTGGCAACCACATTCCACCCTTCTGACAGGTCAGCTGGCGCAGGTGGAATTGGACGTGGCTGCGAGGCGTTTGTCACCGGAGCTACCAGGGTCTTTTTGCCCTTGCCCTTTCCCTTGCCAGGCTTTCCTGGCTTCTGGCCCCTTGTCGAGGCAGGATTAGCGGGAGCTACCAGAGTAGTGTTCCCTGTCGCCTCTATACCCGCCGATGTTGAGGCGGTCTCCTTCGACGCCGCCAGCGGGGGACGCATGCTTCTCTCCGGCAGAAGCCGGTTCTGTAGGCCTTCTATCCGGGCGCTCACCATCGTTCCGACTTCTATCATAATGGCGCGGCGCAACTCAGCGTCAGAACACCCAGGCTGACTAATGCCAGGCTCTACCACTTGTCTCCTTTGTGTTTGGAGGTCAGCCCGTAAAAGACTGACCTCGTTTCGCAACTCGGCCATTTCATTGCACAGCTTATTGTTGTGAGCGCGCAACTGAGCTACTTCTTCCGTCGCCGTACGCTGGGCCAGTTCATCTACCGCCATTCCTATGGCCCTTGCCGCCTGCTTTAGAGCCTTGGTGAAGGTCCCTTTTAGGTTGCCCGATTTGGTGGCAACCTTTCTTATCACCGCAAGGCTGTCTACCACCTGGTTCTTCAAGTCAGACGCAAGTATGGTCTCGTCTTGCTCTTTTTCGGACGGCAGATGTCATGTCCGAGAGCCTGGAGCTAGCCCTGGCCAGGGCGGCCGCAGCGCCGTCCGTCCCCTCCTGCTCTGACCTCAGCAGCAACTCCTTCCTTTCTGCCTCACTGAGACCTTTCCGCCTCCTCATGGCAACCATTTTTGGCGCCGGTCTATCTGGCTCCCCTTCACCAGAAGACCCCGACTGATCGATCGGCTTCCGAGGCCTCTTCCGCCTGTCCTTTAAGAATTGTGCCCGTGTCCTTGACCTCTCCGACACCATCGACACAAAACTTTCAGTATCTGAGTCCTTTGACTCCGACGCTCCCCACAACCGTAGATATGACGATCCGGACCCTCGTCTCGACCTGACACTACCGACAGTCGACATTCCGTCACCAGCGTCCAATCTGGTCAGAACCACTCTTGGCTCCTTCCACACTCCTACGTTCTGGCCATCTCCAACTGACCCCTCCGCAGCGACACTCGAAACAGACACTCTCCGAGACGCCGCAACAACACCGACAACTTCCTCCGCCTTAAGCACAACTACTCCGCCCTTCTCAGGCAACATGACATCGCCGCCCTTCTCGGGCTCGACACACTCCACCTCATCGTTTTGGTTTTTTTGTTTAAGAAATTCCATGTTGTTCCCACGAGTGTGGGGGAAAAACGGTCCATCCGAGCAGTGCCCCCTGTACTCGGATAAGCCTATTACGCCAGGGTGTCGGCCGGTACCCTGGCGGGACCAGCAGTAGCGACTGATCTCCCCATCAGCCATGAACCCCTCGCGCTGCTTCGCCGCTTGGGTTGGGGTAATTTTTTATAGAGGTTTTCTTCCTCGCAGCCCGGCCGGTTAAGGCAAGGCCCTCGGTTCCACTCCTGATTACGAGACATGACCGCAACCAAGAGTGGAGTTCCGATATATTCGGCGCAGGCACATCACTGCACCTGCGTGGCGGTAGGGTGAGTACACACCACGCGCGCCCTCCGGTTCCTCACACTGTGTCCTCTGCATGACAGAGGACACGCGGAGAACCACGTCGGATTATTAGCCAGCGAGCAATCATTACCCAAGGACGAATCCTGTGGGCACCAATTACTCGCCGCCCAGGGTGCACCGGCCCGCACACTGTTCGTCCCCCCCGAATGACAAGCATTCGAGAAAGGGCCAACAGCGAGCGAACACACGAGGAGGTTATCCGACCAAGCACCCCCCTCCGCCATCCTATCCTATCCTAACCTATATCTTAAAAAAAAAAGTCGCTTTTCGTGTCTGTCTGTTGTTTCTAACTCTTCTTCTTCTAAACCACCCAACGGATTTTAATACGGTTTTCACCATTAAGTCGAGTGTTTTTCGTAGAAGGTTTATATATACTTTATTATTTGTACATTCTTATGTAAATTAACATAAATACGATAAATGTGTATAAAGTCCTACCCGTTGAGACACTTTCGCGCATGCGCTGCTTTAATGGTAAGTACTACAAGATAAAAATGTACTGGAGTATTGTTCCTCTTAATAAGATCTACAAAAAAAAAAAAAAATCCGCGAGAGCATATTCGTATCTTTTAAGAATAACGCGTAGTGATCATTTTTCTGTCTAAAAAAAAAATAATAATTTCAATATATTTTTTATTGTGAGGGATATTTTTCCATAATGGTATTAATCCTTATCCTTTAAAATACTTTATTAATTTTCTACGTTAAACGAAGATAAAATTTGCTTTATACAATATTTCGAAATTGCGAATAGTTTTACAGAAAAACGCATTTAATTGTTGACACTTCCCGCCGTTGACACATCAGCTGTATGTTACTCAAGTTTCACTTATCCCTTACTCTCAGCATATAAATAAGTACATTAGTTACGTTGGCCATTTAATGTAGACTAAAACTATCTTTTACTGTTATTCATTTTAATAAGTACTTTAGAAGTTGTTACAATATTTAAAAAATCCTTGCTGCGAAACGGCTCGCCACTCGCCATGCGTCCGCCGTGCCCGCTTGCCTTACACGCATCGGTGGTTCAGTGGTAGAATGCTCGCCTGCCACGCGGGCGGCCCGGGTTTGATTCCCGGCCCATGCATTCTATTTAATTTTCCTCACAGGCAGCCACGTCGTGCTTGCTTTTCATCAGGGACAGAATACCCCCTTCAGCATTAACCACAAGCTCGAAAAAAAAAACCCGTCTGCCTCTATAGCAACGAAGATTTAGTTAGATGCGTTTGCACGTATTGGATAATTGGAGTTGAATGTATTATTTAAGCGCGATATATTTGGTTTCACATTTTTTGTAGTAGTTATTAGTAGGTAGGCTTTTGTTTATAATTTCTTCCGTTCAAAAATAGTCATTTAACTATCTAAAAATAGTCATTTAAATATATTTTAATAAGTACTTGGAAAGATTAGAGTAGCACAGATTTAAAATTACGGTACCTACTAAAAAATCCTTGCAGTGTAAAACAATTGGAAAATCCTTATTTAAACTACAAAAATGCGGGTTGCATTAGGTTTAATTAATTTTCACATTATCTTAAGTGCTTTGCAAACATACATGACATGAATAATCCAGTAGTTAAAGCGGACGAATCCGCAAGAGGGTCGCTAGTTAAACTATAAAATGACTCATAGAGCACACATCATATGAGAAAAGCGCAAGTTACATAGGAAAATTATTGTCAAGACCCACCTTTCTAAGCATTCCACTACTTAACGGGTAAATAAACAGTTTAAGTATAATCATAACCAAGTTAAGTTATAAATTAGTAATTGAGATTAAATATACAAAAAAAAGTTTCCATAATTTGCCTGCTTTTGTAAAGAAAACTTTATATAACTTAATAATACTCATATGGCGATTGAACACATAGGTATGCGAGTGCAATCAATTGCAGCAATAACTTCAGGAAAGCCACCAACTTAATAGAAGTTTTAGCACTCTCTTGATATATTTTTATATGCTTACTGCATATATTTGTAATTACTGACAGTGACTACATAACACTATCATTACTTTCACTCGAAGAAATGTCACTCCACATATTTGTTTACTTTATAAACAAAATATAATATAAATGCAATTTTGCATTCCGGGGATATGATAAAGTAAACCCCAAAATATGTCGGATCGCAATTAGCTGTCATTTTTGCTATCCAACGTAATGTCAAAATGGACAGATCGCTTATTGGCACGCACAAGCTTTGGGGTTTTTTACCTTTATTGGGGGTTGAGTTACCTGCGTCCGTAGGAGTACACTCGAAGAATCGAATCCCTACACGTGACCCCCGGGTAGTGCGAATCGGGTAACATTCTGGTGGGAGGCATTAGCCGAGGCTGGTTACCACCCACCTGACAAAGTCGTGTCGTGAAATGGCCTAGTCGTGTTTCGGCATGATGTCAGGTGAAACCGGATGGGAAAGTCGGGTCAGAATAGTTGTGTTGTATGTAGACCGTATAAGTTTCACACACAGATCGTCACAGGCTGGAGACTGATCATGGAGGGTAGCGGGATCCGAGGCACGGTTCACCGCTGGCCGACCGCAGGTAGTAGGGGGCCCAAGTAGCGAGCTAGCCACTCGTAAAAGGCTGCCCCGCCAACTAGCGAAAAATCCCGGAGATGCGCCATCGTGCCGGTCGGCGACCGGATGAGAGGGCCCGATGGACTTTTTTGGGGGGGCTCGGGCGTCCCCGCAGTCTCCAGGTCAGTCTACTATTGGTGTGTACGTTTCTTGTGTGTGTTTCTCGGGTTAAACATTGTATAACGCCTCGTTCTACTGCTGACTTCCCTTACCAATAACACTCTTAACATTATGAAAAACAGTAAATTGAAAAAAGTTTCACAGCGGTTGCACTCCCTCTCTCTTAAAGTGCAACTCGGCAATATTCGAGGGTTGCACTCGAATCTCATACCAGTCCACTACCATCTCGAGACAGAGAAACCTCATTTGCTGTTCCTTACGGAGACGCAGATTGGTTGTCCGTCCGACATCGCCTACTTAACTTACCCTGGGTATACCCTGGAGCACAATTTCAAGCCCCATGCGGGAGTTTGCGTATATGTTCGTGACGACATCTGCTTTCAGCGTCTCTGTAAGTTTGAAGACCCCTCTTTTTCAGTTCTTTGGGCACTCGTAGACTTGGGCATTGATAAAATACTCTATGCCTGTGTATACCGTTCACATAGTGGGGATCAGGAGACGACTAGGCTTACCGAATACTTGAGTGAAGCTGCTGATTCGGCTCAACAAAAGTACCCAACAGCCCAATTAGTATTACTGGGGGATTTTAATGGCCACCATGGTGAATGGCTATTCCCATACCGGGATACAGACCATGCTGGGAGAGAAACACGTAAGCTTGCCTTATCGTTAAATCTTACTCAGCTGGTCCAAGGTGCAACACGTGTACCTGATGTTGAGTCGCATACCGCCTATTGCTTGGATCTCTTGCTGTCAACCGAACCAGACCGCTACTCAGTGTCTATTTCACCACCACTGGGTGGATCTGACCACTGTTTGGTGAAATCTGTGTCGATATACTCTCCGCCCGACCTCAGTCAATTAGGAAATCGGCGAGTATGGCGATACAAGTCAGCGGACTGGGATGAAATGCGGTCCTTTTTTGCTTCCTATCCTTGGCAATCTGCATGCTTCTCCTCTAATGATCCCTCAGTTTGTGCGGAGGCTGTAACAGATGTGCTGCGCATGGGTATGAAATATTATATTCCATTCTCTGACGTGCCTCTGTCAAGCAAAGCCCGCCCTTGGTTCGGGCCTGAATGTAAACACGCAGAAGCTCTACATCAACAGGCTTATCGAACCTGGGCAGATGCTCGTAACCGCAAACTAGAGGATGTTCGCTTAAAGAAGAAAGCCTACAATTCAGCGGCCAAGTCTTGCAAAAAGGTAATGCAGAAGGCTCGCCTTAAGCACATAAGGCATATAGGGACCAAACTCGCGTCGTACCCAGCAGGTAGTAAAGCGTTTTGGTCCTTATCGAAATCAGTTGAAGCAAACTTCGCTCGCCCTTCACTTCCTCCACTGCTGAAACCCGATGGGTCACTAGCTCATACTTCCGAAGAGAAAGCAAACTTGTTTGCATCTCAATTTGCAGAATCTTCGCGTCTAGACGCAGGTGGCGCAGTACCTCCAATACCACCAAAATGTGACACTCTAATGAGTAATATACACATTCACCAAAAGGAGGTGCGCCAAGTTCTACGATATCTTGACGTGAACAAAGCTAGTGGTCCTGATGGTATATCGGCCATTCTGTTGAGAAATTGTGCGGCTGAGTTGACTCCTGTTTTAACACGCCTTTTTCGACTTTCTCTTACGATTGGACAAGTGCCTAAACTCTGGAAGCTTGCCAACGTGCAACCAGTGCCCAAAAAGGGCAGTCGCGCCGACCCTGCCAATTACAGGCCAATCTCAGTCACGTCCATAATCTGTAAGGTCATGGAACGTGTTCTGAATAATAAACTCTTGGCATACCTAGAAACAAACGACCTTCTCAGTGACCGCCTATATGGCTTTCGGCGTAATCGGTCTACTGGGGATTTTCTAGCGTATGTCACTCATTTCTGGAGTGAGGCCATTGAGAGGTATGGTGAGGCAATGGCCGTTTCTCTTGACATCTCAAAGGCCTTCGACAGGGTTTGGCATGATAGCCTTATAGGAAAGTTACCTGCATATGGCTTGCCCGATGACTTGTGTTCTTGGCTATCGGACTTCTTGAGGGACCGATCAATACGTGTAGTCGTGGATGGCTACTCGTCTGATATAATGGATGTAAATGCCGGTGTTCCTCAAGGGCCAGTGCTCTCTGCAACTCTATTCCTGCTCCATATAAATGATTTACTCATTCCTGGAATTCTTGGGTACGCAGATGACAGCACTGTTGTAGAGCGCTATATGGCTAAAGCAACTGCAAGTGGGCCTGAAATACAATCGCATAGGGATACTATGGTTGAGCGCCTTAATTTGAACCTCAAAGCAGTCTCCGATTGGGGAGATGCTGACCAAATGGTCAGATTTAATGCCACTAAGACCCAGGCGTGTCTGTTCACCGCGAAAAAAAGGCCATTCGAATTATCCCCCTCGTTTCGAGATGTATCGGTACCGTTAAGCGACCACCTTGAACTTCTTGGCATTATAAGATTCTTTATTGCACTAAATAACACACATAATAAAACATACATTAAGAAAAGACATACACAACGGTGGACTTATCTCTAGAAGAGATCTCTTCCAGTCAACCCGTGGAAGTGGATAAGTGCAAAGTAGCGGGAAAGACAAGATAGTGCAGGGAAATTGAGAAAGACAAAAACAAAAAAAAAACATAAAATAAAACTAATAGTAATATTAAATATAAGAAAATAAATAATTAGGCATGACATACACATAAATAAACATAAATATAGTTATACGAAATAAATAATATATTATAACATCTAAATATAAATACATATATACTATATAATAAATACATATTCTTTATAACTTAAATATATACGTCTATATACCTATATAAAAAGGAACAAAAAGAAAATTAAGCTTCACTATATAAGATAAGGAAAGATTTTATAAGTAACCACTATATTAAAAAAAAAGGTTAATTGTCTAACGATGCAAGAAGATGTAGTTTTAATTGGGATTTGAAGGACTTTATGGAAGGGCTTTTCTGGATAGTTTTAGGGAGTTGGTTCCAAAGGGATGCGGCGTATACAGAGAAGGATTTCTGAAGGAATTTGGTGTTGCTCTTAGGTACGTTAAGTGTCGGTATGACACCAGACCTCCTTGAGCGTGTAGGGATAGGGAGAACGTCAAAGCGGGATCGAAGATAACAAGGAAAATTCTGGTAGTTAAGGATCTTAAAAAGGAGTGACAGGATGTGCATATCTCGGCGAAGTCGAATTGGGAGCCATTTGAGCTGAGTTCGAAATTCGGAGACGTGGTCATACTTACGCAAACCGTAAACAAAGCGTATGGCAAGATTTTGGAGTCGCTCTAATTTGTTAAGCAGCTCCTCGGTCACATCCAAATAACACACATCAGCGTAGTCGAGAATAGGTAAGAGAAGAGATTGTGCAAGCATAATTTTGGTTTTATGAGGTAGGTAGTATTGGAGACGCTTAAGAGAACGGAAGGAGAAATGCATGCGCTTGCTGACATCATTAATATGCGGTACCCAGGACATGTTACTGTCAAAAATTAGGCCCAGATTTTTTACTCTGTTACAATATTCGATTACTACTCCCGAATACAGGATCTTCGGCATTGAGTTCCAATTTATTTTTTGTCTAAGTTTGCTGCTTCCAATGATAATTGCTTGTGACTTACCTGGGTTTACTAACAGTCCGACAGATTCGGCCCAAGTAAAAATAGCAGCGAGATCATTATTTAAAGCTGCAATAGTCCCAGGCAAATCGCTAACATAGCAATGCCGGTATAATTGCAAATCATCCGCATACAGATGGTAGGGAGAAGAAATGACTCTAGATATATTGTTTATAAAAACAGAAAATAGAAGTGGAGAAAGAACACCGCCTTGAGGAACGCCACAAGTGATATCTAACCACGTCGATGTGACATCATTAGATTTTACACATTGCTGACGACCCAAGAGATAGGAGCGAAACCAGCTTAAGGCTTCAGAAGAGACGTTAACTGCACGAAGAGAGCCCAGAAGTATATCAAAATCAACACAGTTAAAAGCGCTGCTGAAATCCAGCAGTACCATTACAGTGAGCTTGGTGTTATCCATAGCACATCGAATGTCCTCCGTGATATTCAGCAACGCACTAACCGTGCTGTGAAAGGATCGGAAACCGGATTGGTAAGGACACAGTAGGTTGTTAAAGGAAAGGAAAGAATACAGCTGATTATTTACTAAGGATTCCAGGACTTTGGATAGGATTGGAAGGATAGATATAGGACGATAATCGGTGACGCTAGAGGGATTGGAGATTTTTGGTAAAGGAATGACATAAGCATACTTCCATTGTGCGGGAAAAACATTACAAGTCAGTGAGAAATTAATAATGTGGGTGACCACTGGTGCAATGGATTCCAACACAGGAAGGATCATGTCAAGGCTGATACAGTCACTTCCAAAGGATTTAGTGGATATGGACTTGATACACTTCTTGACTTCAGCTTCAGTTACAGTTTTAAAAGAAAAAGATGTAGAGTCAGGTAGGACAGTAGAAGATAAAAATGACAGTGTTTCAGATTTAGTTGAAGGACTTAAATTTAATAGGGGTGTACTAAAAGATGAATTTAAATCATGAAGATCCAATGATACCGAATGAGTATGCTTGGTGTTGCCTACCCCGAACGACTCTAAGAATCTCCAAACTTGCGCTTGACTGAGATTCTGAATAGTGGTGTGAATATATCGGCGTTTAGCATCCCTACACATTCTGTTGCAAATGTTTCGCAATTTTTTGTATGCAGCTAGGTTTTGTTGGCAAGGATATTTTTTATTTCTAGTTTTAGCTCTATCACGTTTACACATCGTTCTTTTAATAATAGGTGTTAGCCAGGGAGCAGGCGCATGCTTCATACGAACCGGTCTCACAGGGGCATGTTTGTCGTAAATGCGAATCAGTTCAGTAGTTAAGGAGTTTACCATACTGTCAATATTTGTTGATGACATTATGGGTGACCAGTCGATGTTTCTCACATCCTCCCTTAAGCGTTCAAGGTCCATATGCTTAAAATTGCGTTGGAAAAGTATTTTACCTCTAACCTTGGGATGACGGAATTTATACGTAAGAAAAATTAAATCATGAAAAGAGAATGGAGCTGTCATTTGCCCATGAGAAACAACGAGATTAGGGTTAGAGACAGAGATGAGGTCAATAAGAGAGGGTCTACAGTTAGGAAAGTAATGGGTGGGACACGACATCGGAAGAATGTGTAAGTTGTAGGTATCATATAAAGTTTTTAATAAATTAGATCTTGTATCATTTTTTAACAGACAAGTGTTTAAATCGCCCGTACAGATTACATGCTCGTATTGGGGTGAAAGATATTCCAGAACACCTTCTAAAGCACTAAAATAGTTGATTTTATCATTTGGGGAGTATAAAGTCCCTAAAAGAATTTTTTTATGGTTTAACGTTACTTCCACAAAAAGATATTCTAGGGTTCCTGTCGACTGATTGGGGGAGCAGGCAATAATACGAGCAGTAGTGTTGTTGCGAAGGTAGATACCGACCCCACTGCCACCTTGCAAAGTACGATCATTGCGAAATAGCTGATAACCTGGGATACTGTAACTAACAGAGGAAAGGGAAGGGTTTAACCAGGTCTCAGATATACAAATACAGTCGACTATGCCGGAGCTAAAGGATGCGAGAAGATCTGAGTAATGAGCAGGAATGCTCTGAGCGTTGATATGCACCAAGGAAAAAGTATTAGACGGGTTGTTGAAAGTCTTAGACAATTTATCTACAAGTGGTTCGGAATCAGAAAGTGAAGAGTGATTTTGACTTTCAGCGCTGTCGTAATCACTGTTAGAGCAAGAAAAGTATTCATCATCAATGAACATAATTTAGGTATATAATATATATATATATACATATACGTTACAAATATTATAATAAAAAAAATAAAATAATAAAAAAAAAGATAACACAAAAATTAAAATTAAATTTGATCCATGTGCACAAGTTGACTGAATACAAAATTAACACTAAGAAAAAAAAATACAAAATTTTATCATTTTACATTTACAACTATTAACTAAAAGGAAAAAAAAAACACAATGGGACGTAATAAAAATAATACCAACAATCAAAAATAAACTTACATATGGTACAGAACAAAAAAAAAACAAAATTATTACGTGTTAAGATTGAATGTTACGAGAACATGAATGTACCCTACAAAATAAAAAAATATATAAATACGTAACAAAATATGTTATTGCATCAGCAATTAAGTATAAACCGAGGAAATTACGTTGGTATAAGCAAATCACATCCGGCCAGTTTAATTGTCGTCAGCTGATTTCATATCAGAACATCGATGCATTAACTGTTTAAGTTCAGATAGAGAAGAAATCTTACTTTTGGCTTTATTTGGCATTAATATAATAATCATGCCATCAGCCGACCAACATTTATTGATTCCAAAATGCTTACGAGCTGCTACAAATGCCTCTTGGCGTGATTTTGTTAGAAATTCGGTAATTGGAATTTTAGAACCCTTCAATGATGTTTTAGCCCTCCACACGTTGGAGCGGACCTGCAGACTAGTAAATCTAACGAGGAGGGGACGAGGAGAGTCCTTTTTAGCGCCCAGTCTGTGACAAGATTCAATAGCTGCCGGCCTCACGTCCGACAACTTCATTTGGCCGGATAACACTTCAATTATTTTATGCATCACGTTTTCATCCTTGTCCTCCTTTACACCATGCATAAGAAGAACTTTTCGTCTGGACTGTGTCTCCAGGCGGTCCATACCAAGCACAACAAGTTCCACCTGTGATTTTAGTAAATTCAGTGTCTTCCAAACAAAAGCCTTGAAGGTGTGAAATTCTGTAGATAAAGCCTTTATGGTGGTAGCGGCTGCTGCAGAACCCGGCTGAGACAAGTTTTTTTTCAAACTCGCCCATTCGTGTAGAAAACATAGAGGAGAGTTCCTCCATACTCTTGAGAAGCTGGTCCACTGATGTCACCATTCTTACTTATTTAGTGTAGAAAGTTTGTGAGAAAGTTTAGTAATGTTCAACTTAACACACGTATCAAACTATTAACACATATGCACACTTATTACTACTCTACATTACTCTTTCATCGACTCTTAACTTTGGATCTTACATTGAGTCCAGAGCTCAGTTGGCTGCTAAGAAACTTGGCGTCCTCTCCAAGGTGAGACAGTACTTTACACCTCAACATCTTCTCACACTGTATAAAGCACAAGTTAGACCATGTATGGAGTACTGCTCTCATTTATGGGATGGTTCTGCCAAGTACCAATTACAGACCTTAGAGTCAGTTGAGAGACGAGCCAGAAGGCTAATCAATGACGGGACCCTTGTTGAAACTCAACTGCAGAGCCTTAGCCACCGGCGTAGGGTTGCATCTCTGTCTGTGTTTTACCGGATACACTTCGGAGAGTGTGCCCATGATTTACATAGCTTGGTTCCCCCAGCCCCTTTTTACCTCAGAACTTCCAGAAATACAGCTTTACGCCATCCATACACGGTAGAAATTCCTACCGTACGAACGAAACGCTTTGAGGCTACATTCTTTATCCGCACTGCGAGAGATTGGAACTCACTGCCGGCATCTGTATTTCCTGTGACATACAATGTGGGGGTTTTCAAAGAAAGGGAATAGGTATCTTCTAGGCAAGCGTGCACCACCGTAGACCGCATCAACGCTCACCAGACTTGATGCGGTCAAACGCAAGCCTATTCCATATAAATGTAATTTTCATACAAAGTTCCCTCTTAATCTCCAGTTAGTCCTCCCAACGATAGATTGAAGTTAAAGATTGAAAATGAAGTACTTCGATAGGTTATTGGCAAGCTAAACTCAAAACATAGATTGATATTTTAATCTAGGGTTGCAATTTATGGATTAGGATTGATTATTAACATTGGGCGATAGACCAGCACCAATTGAAAAGCAAATAGTTAGAGAAAAAAGTCAAGAGCTCCTCGATGCGGGTGTAATTCGTGAAAGTTCATCCCCAATTCATGCCATCAATGTCACTCACCACTCAGCTCACAACATTATAGTCTGCCCTCTGCACTGACTAAATCACGGGCCTATGAATGCTGCAATCTGCTGGGGATATCCATGCCATCAATGTCACTCACCACTCAGCTCACAACATTATAGTCTGCCCTCTGCACTGACTAAATCACGGGCCTATGAATGCTGCAATCTGCTGGGGATATCCATGCCATCAATGTCACTCACCACTCAGCTCACAACATTATAGTCTCTCTGTCATCTGTGCATGTAATCATGACTCTGATACATCTGTAGCCTACATCTGCGCATTCTGCTATAGCGGTTGAAGATGTGATACCACTATTTAATATGATCTTATTTATTTTACACTAAATGGGTAAAATTAAAAATCCAAATTTTGTGGAGAAATTGTCCAAATTTATTTAACTCACAGATACGTGAAGAGAAAATGATCACAGAAGGAAATAAAGAAATTTAAATAAATACCAATAGAAAATACAAGCTAAACTAGCACGTAATAGCAAGAAGTTAAGGTTGAGAATTGAATGCAAGCTAAGAGAGCAATGGATACACAAGTGATTGTCGCAAGCGATTCTAGCCGACTCTTTAAACGTGGCGATGCTAGCTAGCAGCCTACGACACGCATAGCAAAAAAACTCGGAACAGGTTTGAATTGTTCCAATGCGCTGCGTGCGGATGATTTTAGTAAATGTAATAATATTAATTTAGAATAAGTAATGTTCCCTACAGTACTCCCCCCCAGAGACCTGGTTAAGGGCGATAGTAGTCTGGAAACTTGACTCTTCTTCCGCTTCTTGTCCGCCTCTCAAGTGTCTGCTCCACGTCAGATTGAGAGATAGCCTTTGGTGCTGTTATTATCCTTTTTGATGCAGGAACGGCCTCTCGCGTAACATATGCGGGCTTGATCCTGTCCACACTAACGTTATTAGGCTTACCACATATGTCTATTTTGAAATATTTAGGAGTCCTCTTGAGAACCTTGTATGGGCCTGCATAAGGTGGTTCCAGTGGTTTGCGGACGTGGTCCTGCCGTAAAAAAACATGTGTTGTCTCTGCAAGGTCAGCTGGCATATAAAAAGGACCTGTCCTATGCCATGACGTGGGCTTCGGTGAGAGTCGTGCCATACCAGCACGAAGACGAGTGACCAGATTTGTGATATCTGCTGTCCTGTAATCCTCCGAGGGTGCAAGAAATTGCCCTGGAAGTCGAAGGGGCTCCCCGTAGACCAGCTCAGCCGCTGAAGCCTGAATGTCATCCTTCCAAGCGCTACGGATGCCCAGCAGCACTAACGGAAGTGCTTCTGTCCAGGTCGAAGAGGGATGGCACATGATAGCTGCCTTCAGCTGCCGATGGAGTCTCTCGATCAAGCCGTTGGAAGCTGGATGATACGAAGTAGTCGTAAAGTGATGTGCACCAACCATGGCTGATAGTGCCTTGAAGAGATGCGACTCGAATTGCCGACCCCTATCGGTTGTAATTCGAAGAGGGCAGCCAAATCTTGCTATCCAACCAGATAGAAGAGCGGCAGCACAGGAATCAGCTGTGATGTCCTTAAGTGGGAATGCCTCAGGCCATCGTGTGAAACGGTCGATGACAGTAAGACAATATCTGAAATCAGACGAAATAGTTAAAGGTCCGACGATGTCGAGGTGGATGTGTGCAAACCTCGATGTAGGAGTTGGAATTGAGGATAAGGGAGCAAGGGTATGACGGTGAACTTTGCTCTTTTGACAAAGTACACACTCTCGTGTCCACTCTCTACAGTCCTTGCGAATCCCTGGCCATACAAATCTCTGTGTAACCAGCCGCACTGTAGCTGTCCTACCAGGATGGCTCAAGCTGTGTAAAGTTTCAAAAACTTGTCGGCGAAACTTCTCAGTAATGAACGGGCGCGGAGAAGACATTGATACGTCACAGTATAACTTCTGGTTACAGTCTGGCAAATCTACCTTAGCCAGTTTTAACGATGAGCCTTTTTGAAGCAGACCTAGCAGTTCAGGATCAGTATCTTGAGAAAGTGCTAGAGCCTGGTAATCGATAGATCGACTCACCTCTTCCAGTCGTGACAGAGTATCAGCCACTACGTTCAAACGTCCTGGTAAGTATTGAATAATAGTTGTGAACTGAGAAATATAATCAAAGTACCGATATTGGCGCGGTGAGCATTTCTCCCTGTTTATGTTGAATGCATATGTGAGAGGTTTATGATCCGTGTGAATCGCGAAGTTTCGAGCCTCAACCATGTGTCGAAAATATTTAATGGCTTCATAAATGGCTAACAGTTCTCTGTCGTAAGGACTATACTTCTTCTGCGCAGATGTTAATTTTTTAGAAAAGAAACCAAGAGGTTGCCATACGTTATTAACACGTTGTTGAAGAACTGCTCCAATTCCGACATCAGAAGCATCAGTGGCAATAGCTAGCTCTGCAGAAGGATCTGGGTGAGCCAGTAACGTGGCTTGAGATAAACAAGTCTTACATTTTTGAAAGGCTTCCATCATCTCCGGCGTTATAGTGATCGGCTTAGCTCCTTTCATCTTAGGTCCTAAAAGCGCAGCATCTAATGGTGCTTGGATATTTGCGGCGTCGGGAATAAAACGCCGATAAAAATTGAACATACCGAGGAAACGTCGTAATTCCTTAGCAGTTTTCGGCACACTGCACTCCTGTATGCTTTTTACGTTCGTCTCTAAAGGTTGAGTCCCAGAATTTGACACTAGGTAACCAAGAAATTTTACCTGTCGCTGCCCGAAGACACACTTGGATGTGTTTATCAAAACACCATAATCTTTGAGCCTGGTGAAGAGTAATCTGATGTGGCGCTGATGTTGTTCTTCAGAACTGGAAAATACCAAAATGTCGTCTAAGTAACCAAAACAAAAGTCATCAAAATCACGTAGCACTTCGTCCATGAACCTCTGAAAGGTTTGTGCTGCATTGCGCAGTCCGAAGGTCATGTACGGGAACTCAAAAAGTCCAAAAGGAGTTGTAATGGCTGTTTTGTGGATATCATTGACGTGTACTGGTATTTGATTGTACGCCTTGACTAGATCGATAGTTGAAAATACTGTACAACCAGAGAGTTGGTAGGAAAAATCCTGGATATGGCGTATCGGATACCTGTCAGGTACTGTGCGAGCATTGAGTGCTCTATAATCACCACATGGTCTCCATCCGTCGTCCTTCTTCTTAACTAAGTGCAGAGCGGACGACCACGAACTGTTAGAGGAGCGGGCAGTTCCCTGTGACAGTATATCGTCAAATTCTTTTTTGGCTGCTTTCAGTCTAACTGGGTCTAAACGACGAGGTCTACTGGTAACGGGTGGTCCGGGAATGGTTTTGATGTAATGCACGGTATTATGCTTAGGTAAGGAAGACGTACCTGATGGTCTCGTTACCTCTGGAAACTCATGAAGCAGCTGATGGTATTTTGATTCTCCCGAAATGGCTTTGACTGACGCAAGGTCATCGGAGATATTTTCTTTTATTGCTTGCACTGACAGAGTAGTATTTCCATCGACGAGTCGCTGACATCTGCAATCTACAAGAAGATTGTAAAATATCAAAAAATCTACGCCGATAATGGGCTTTGAAACATCAGCGATGGTAAATTTCCAGGTGAAAGTACGCTTTAGTCCTAGGTCTAAGTGTAACAATGTAGGACCGTAAGTATGAATGACTGTACCGTTCGCCGCCATGAGTTCATACTTCGTCTTGGTACAGGGCGCCTTGGTAGCCAACCGTGGAAAAACGCAGAGATCCGAGCCAGTATCAATAAGGAAAAGCATTTTTGAAATACGGTCGGCAATGAAAAGACGGCCTGTAGGTAAAGGGCAGACGTTGGCCGCTACTTCCGGCTGCCCAGAGAGTTTTCCGACTTTCCGTAATTACATGGCTGCACACATTTTTTAGCATTTGAACCAAATTTAAAATGGTACCAACACTTTTGCTGGGTAGTTGACTTCCTGCGATGTCTGGAATGGCTCCGGGAACGCTCTTTAAATTTTGATGAGACCGAGTTGTGACGTACCTGGGTCGAGAGTTCCGATACCTGCTTGGTCAGGAGTTGGATCTGTTTGGCCATTTCTTCCAACATGGGGGATGCAGGGGGTGTGGCCATCGCAGATGTGCTTGCGACCTGTGGTGATGAGGGTGCTATCTCATGCACCTTGTCTGCCAGGTCAGCTAATTTTTCGATAGGCAGATCAGGCTGTGAAGCTATAACCGGGACAGATGAACCCGCAAGATCTTGCATGTATCGCAGAAACTGTGATGGCTTGCGATCACCTAGCTGCTCGTGCCTCAGCAACTGCATCACTTTCTTTTCTTGAGACGCAGACAATCTTTTAATCAGTTGCGTTTTAAGAGTGATGTATTTATCCGTCTCGGGAGGAGAAATGATAATATCCTTCACCTCGACAGCAAATTGATTATCTAACTGAGCGGCAACGTAATAAAATTTTGTAGTATCACTTGTTATATTAGATAAAGCAAACTGACCTTCAATTTGTGAAAACCAAAGGGCTGGTTCTTCCGGCCAGAATGGTGGAATACGCACGCCAATTCTGCACACGTTGGATGTAGTCGCGTCCTCCATCTTGTATCAGAGATCTTCTTGCCAGCAGTAAACGTAGGTATTTATTGTAGTGCTCACCAATTTAGGGGTCACCAATATAGCGGTTGAGATGTGATACCACTATTTAATATGATCTTATTTATTTTACACTAAATGGGTAAAATTAAAAATCCAAATTTTGTGGAGAAATTGTCCAAATTTATTTAACTCACAGATACGTGAAGAGAAAATGATCACAGAAGGAAATAAAGAAATTTAAATAAATACCAATAGAAAATACAAGCTAAACTAGCACGTAATAGCAAGAAGTTAAGGTTGAGAATTGAATGCAAGCTAAGAGAGCAATGGATACACAAGTGATTGTCGCAAGCGATTCTAGCCGACTCTAAACGTGGCGATGCTAGCTAGCAGCCTACGACACGCATAGCAAAAAAACTCGGAACAGGTTTGAATTGTTCCAAAGCGCTGCGTGCGGATGATTTTAGTAAATGTAATAATATTAATTTAGAATAAGTAATGTTCCCTACACTGCTATAAAAACTATCTGTGCCAGCTTCTGGCACTAGCTGTAGTCTGCTACTGTAATCATCTGTAACTAACAATTAGCATGGTACTCATTACTCTGTCATTACTGTTTTCTTCAAATTCGAAGCTAGAAACATCTCGTTGAAAAGATCCATTGAATATTTTATCGATTGCAACTATGTTTTTATACTTATTTGATTTTCTATAATTCGACTACTAACCTCAACCCTAACCGTTACGAGTGCATTTTCAGACAACCGTTTCTCAGTGTCATAATATATTTCGTTAATTATGTTTTATGTGCTACCAATTATTTATTCAAATTCGATTCAAATTCAAATATTTTTTATTCAAAATAAAGTTAGATGTTTTATTCTTTTTGAACGTCAAATAATTTACTACCAGTTCTCTAAAGTTAGTGGCTCAGACCTGAGAAGAACCGGCGCAAGAAACTCAGCAGGACTTATTTTTTTGAAATTTTAAACAAATACAAATATTTAATTATTTGTGATAATGATTTCTTTGAAACAGACTGGAGCGAGTATTTCATTCCCAATGCGTGTTATCATTTATGAAATCATTAATTTGGTAATAACCTTTAACACACAAATGTCTTTTCACAATTTTTTTTTAGACCATGATATAGAAAATTCTCTGACGTTTTCTGGGATCTTGTTGTAAACGCGTACACATTGTCCCATAAATGAATTACGGATTTTATAAGCGAATAACAACTTTTTTTTTTGAGTAGTTTTACGAATAGTTGTATTTAAACCTAACTGAATATCGCCTAAGCATTAATTATAATTAAGATATTGAAACTATATTTAAAATATTGTTTGATTAAATCGTTTGAATTTACCATTTGCTCTCGGTGTTGCCACCGTATTAAGAATATGCTTTATACTACGACTTTTATGAAACGCTTTAAATTGATTGCTAGAAAAACATGATCCTCTATCCGTGCTAAGTCTTAGCGGATTACCAAAATAGCTAAAATGTTCTTTAAATACGTTAATGGTGGTAGACGTTTTGGTATTCTTCACAGCTGACATATTAATAAATTTTGTAAAAGCGTTAATTATAACCAGTATAGAAGTGTTATCCTTTCGACTATAGTATGCTACCGGTAACAATAAATTATCAACTCTGTTTGCAATTCAGTTATAAAATTTTGATCATAAAGCACTAATAAAGTCGTTTTACTAATTTTCCTTTTAACATATTAAATGATTCTTCTTTTTCATTAATCAATTGCCAAGAGACATTCTGTCTAAAAGATCAGTCAATGTTTTAGCAATAAGTGCAAAGTTTTTAATGAACATTCTCAAAAAAAACTTACCAAATCAATAAATCTTCTCATATCGTGTACATTTTTCGGTATCGGAAATTCTGTGATAGCATTGTGTTTCGTGAACCTGATCTAATACAATTTTTGATAACGTCGAAAATAAATCTAGTAAAACAAATAAATTATTGCCCGCTAACAAATCCAACTGATTATCTATAAGCGGTAACGAATAGTGTTATTTTATAGTTTTATTATTAAGAGCACGATAATCAACACATAATCTTTTATCTTATGAAGAATTTGAACATATGAAGAATTTGAGCGTATGAAGAATTTGACTCTTTAATAACACCGGCAATTAACATATCTTGAACCATTACCCTTACTACTAATAGTAACTACTGATCGTAACTTATGTGGTCGATATTTAACAGGCTTAAAATCAGTTAACTCAATGTCCAATTCAATAATATCGGTAAACCCTAACTCTTCTAGTCCACTCGACAAATAAGTTTTGAATTCATCATGCTCATTCAAATTCAAAATATTCTTTATTCAAATAAACTTATTATAAGCACTTTTGAATCGTCGAATGAACATATGAACAAAAAGCTACCACCGGTTCGGAAGGCAGTTCTGCTGAGAAGAGCCGGCAAGAAACTCAAAAGTTGCTCTTTTCAAAATCAATGGTACAATCTATTACATTAGTTGGCAGCTATCCTGCATTACATTCAATAGACATTAATTCCATACATGTTTATCCTCTAAATATTCTTGAACAGTGTAATAAGCTTTACTTGTCAGAATTTTTTTTTTTACAGATATTTTAAATTTTCCACGTATGCCATAAAAGGTTTATTAACTTTTTGGAGGCGAAAACTTGGAGTAACAATCTTATCTTTATTTCTCGTTCCTATCGTATGATTGTCACTATGTTTACTATGACAATGTATATTTTGTGGGACAAAGAGAATATTATAGTATATATACATTATCATTACTTAAACCTTCCCCTATATTAACTTTATCTAAATCTTCTGAATTTATAATATTAATAGGTATTTCTTCGACAATTATTTTAGCTCAGTTTATTTCTTATCAGTTTATTTTTGAATCATTGAGAGAAATATTTGAGTATTAAAATTGGACCCTGACCATTTTCAAGTTCGTATTGGCCTTAAATAGAATTCACATTTTTGTAAACGTCAAAACACTGACACTGACTATTGTAAACGTCAACACACACACATTTCTGAACCGTGAACATAAAACAAATCCGAGTATCTATTATGTGACATAATCTTCACTATACCAACTGTTTTCGCGGAAATATTTATGTTTCTATCGGACAATAAACGTAATTTTTCGCTACATTTTGTAAAATGTAATGTAAACCTCTTGGCATTTTAGTAATAACAATACCAAATTGTCCGTAAATAAATGACCTACTAATATAGGATAGCTGATAACGTCATCACTTACAATTAACACTTCAATGGTTTCGCAAATATTTTGTATGTTAATTTTAACTTCAGTCTTACCGAATAGTAAAATAAAATTATTGCTTAGACCTCTTAAATTAGGCAAATAATTTTCATACCATTTTAAATGAAGTTCGATAACAATATTTTCAGGTATTAATTTACACCGACTACCTAAATCCACATAACTTACCAATAATCTATTATTTACTTATTATTATTGTAAGTCTTTATTTATTTTTAATACATTCTTGTAATTATTTATTGCTTTAATTTACCAATTTCTGGCACGTAGCCACTAGATGATCTATTTTGTTACATATTGTACACTAGCGGTCCGCCCGCAGCTTTGCTCGCTTGAACAAGAAATTAGAAGACACTCCGTTTAGTCTCATTCAAGAACAGAATTAACTGACAACTGTCATTATAAAATGATGTCTAGTACATTTTTTATTACTTTAAACAGTATCAATCTTTTAATATGACTTTGACTCTTTTGCTTAGTACATTATTGTAAT
The DNA here is from genome assembly GCF_056956725.1 of Heliconius melpomene rosina. Taxonomy (NCBI): domain Eukaryota; kingdom Metazoa; phylum Arthropoda; class Insecta; order Lepidoptera; family Nymphalidae; genus Heliconius; species Heliconius melpomene. The sequence continues at coordinate 457,826 of NC_140409.1, forward strand.
TTCTATAAGAAATTTGAATGAAATTTTGAATTTGTATTTCGAATTAAAAAATACGACCAATGTTGATATTTGATATTCATATACTTTTAGAAATAATAATATACTTTGAACTTAATGCTTTAGACTTCCTTACATTCTTTTTACATTTTATATATTATATACTAGATAAGATCTTAAAATATGTTTCGTACATTTATAGTATAATATCCTGGTTCATTACAATTATAACAGACTCTCTTTGTACTCGTGTTGACCTATTCTTATTATTATTAAAATTATGATAAATTTATCTGATAAATTTCGAATTTTATCTGTGAAAAATTTATTACGATTTATCAATTGACTTAAATATCTAAACACTTGTTCGGGCTCCGTAGGATAAGATTCTAATAATTTTTCTTTCCATTCTGTTCAACTAAATAATAAAGAAGGTAATTCTTTGTACTATGATTTAACCAAACCAAATAATTTCGGCAAAGCATAATGAATAATCTGTCTATCAGACCAACCGTATTTCGTGAGCACTCTTCTACTTACAAATCTACGTATTAATTGTTTAATCTTTTGACATAGGGTCAAATTCTAATATAACGTTACCTACCACGGCAATTTATCATCGCGATTCTATGACTTATTCATTGATTGCAACATTTCACGTATGAGTAAATGAGTATCATGCAAATTATCATCAATGTTACTACGTACCCTCTTTCTTTCACTGTTGGCAATGTTCTCACTGCTATGGCGCCATCGTCGGCCACTTCAATTCCTCAAATGGGATGACGTTGAAACTTCACTGCTGCTACTGCGATGACGCCTTCGATTCCGCTTCTAATGGTGACTTCTTAGACCCCGTCGCTTACTTCTAATAAATCGCGTGTAACTGACATCACTTGCACTACTTACACTTGTGCCGTCGTTGGATTGGCGACGGCGCCGCACTGAATGTCGTAATTTACTACGAGCAGTACACGCAGTACTGCTCGTAGTAAATTACGAAATTACGACCGCCCTTTGTCTCGAAAAATGTGCACGAGTATCTTCCTGTGATGGTCGTGTTAAATCTTCTCTCATATGGACGGCCGTGCTTATGCCTTGACGACAATTATTTATCGAATCCATTATAACTGATGTTGATTAGTCGAGTATTTTCTTAGCGGGTACCACTTCTGAGATATAAAGGGGCTCAGAATAAAAGTACAATTTAGTACAAAGCTTTATTCGACCGTCCACTGCGACGTCTCAGACTAGACTGCCATACCAAATTCAAACACTTTACAAGAAGCCTTAGACAATTATGCTTTTAAGCGGGTAGATAACAATATGACTCACTGACAAATATTGACAAGTCTCGACAAGAATACAAAATAATGCCTATACAATTATATGTAACTTATATAAACTCTAACAAATTCTTTTGGTAAAAAAAAGATAAGGTTGTGATCAAATAAGCGCAAAATCACTAAAGTCTATAAAATATTTAATTTTAAGTGAACTTACAGCCTGTATCAATAGATGTTTGAAAGAAGGGGACTTTAATGTTAATATTTTGGAAAGTTTAAGTCCCACCATAAATTTATAAGTCTTTTTAAGTCACACAATTTACTTAATTTATTTATGGAGCCAACCAGAATAACTCCTACGACTAGTACTTGTATAGATAACATATTTACTGACATTATTCCATGCTACAAAAGCATTATTAATAAATTGGATTCTGACCACTCTGGTCAGCTAGTAGAATTCTATAGTAAGAAAAAACAGGTGGCTAAGAAAAGAATTGCTTTTGTACCTGTCACAGCTAGTCGTTTGGAACGTATGAAGTTAGTTTACTAACTAATTTACTAGTTTTAGATATAACTTTACCTCCCAATTTTTTGTACAATTCTTTTTTTTACTCTTTTATTAATAAATTTCATTCAATATTTACTCCCAAAGAGATTACAATTACCGATAGTCCTATCTTTGGTGACTGGGCCACAGCAGGTATTTATAAGAGTAGGGAGACGCTGTATATGTTATATTATGAAAAACAGTTTAATAGTGGTGAAGAGTTTAAAGAGTACTTAAAATCTTACTCTAAAATTTTCAAAAGTGTTTGCAAAATTGCAAAGTCTTTATTTATTAAAACAAAAATCAGAAATAGTAATAATAAAATTGAAGCCACTTGGAAGGTTGTTAATGCCGAGACTGGGAGCAGATGAATGGATAAATCCAGCCTTAGAAGTAGAAATATTGATAGATAGATAGCTTTTGTGGCTATTTATTACGAATTGGATCAAGTTCCATATTTTATGTGCACTCAAACCTTAAATTTTATTATACACAAACAGTCATAAAATACACACAAGACACGATGGTATATAATTCTTCATTTTTAATACGATCTTACAATATAGACAGAACAATGAATAATTCATACTTAAAGACTGTTTATAAAAGAGAAGTACAAAATTTGAATATTGCAATCAAAAAAATCTAGTTTACTATTTTGACTAATCACAACTAATTTATAAAGTGTCTAAAAATTGATCAAACTCACACATCGTACCCCTCAAAGTCGTATCGTACGACTCAAAGTCATCTTCCAGTAAATAAGGGAAGCCCTGCAATTAAATATGCTTAAAATCTAGGAGAAACTTACAAAGTAAATTATCTGCACTTAACTTTCACAACTTTGTGTAAAATTGAACCTTTTTAATATTATTATTTAGTATTGAAACTTTAGAATATAATAGCTGGTAGGTAAAATGTATTTACTGGCACATAATTCACTTAATTAACTTGTAATTTATATTTTAAAACAAATTTTAACTGTAGAGCACAAAAAAAGACCTGTTCTTAGTCACGTTAAAGGAAACATGCGTATTTAGTAGAATACACTTACTTCTTATTCTTAACTTACCAAGAGTAAAAACATCTTAAAATATTTTCTCACACTTCTATTGTAAGTCCTTTAATCTCATTTTTACAAATAACGAGTGTTATATATAATTTATAGTGGTAACATTGTGTACCTACATTGGATTTATATTTTATAATTGTAGTGTGGGGTACTTTGGAAATAAATCAGTTTTGCTTCATACTTGAAACTTGTGTTATCATTTTATTGGCGACGAGGAAAATTAAATAGATTTTTGTGGAAATGGCGACTAATATCGCTAATATAGTATTTCCGGGACATTTTAACCCCAAGACAGACAAGTGGTGCGATTATAAAGAAAAGTTGCAGTGCGCTCTCGACGCCGCGGGTGTTTCCGAAAGTGAATTTAATAATAAGGGACGTTCTCTGTTTCTATCACAGTGCGGAAAAGAGACTTATTCGTTGATTGCATCATTGTTAGCACCCGCGAGACCGACTAGCGTGGAATTTAATGAAATTCTTAGTGTACTGGACAAATTTTTCGAACCAGAGGTTAACGAAATACTAGAAAGTGATAAATTTCATAAACGCCGGCAGTCACCTGATGAGACCGTACAGGATTTTGTGGCTGCTATCAGTTTATTGGGCGCTAAATGCAATTTCACAGACTTAAAGCGCCAACTGAGAGACCGACTAGTATTGGGTATACGAGACGAGCGCTTGCGACGAGATTTGTTGAAGACGAAGGAGCTTACGTACGAGGCGGCAGTTCAGACGTGTCTCTACTATCAAGCGACGTTTCCGGATTTATACGGCAATACTGCGGGACTGAAGCAAACTCTGTCTGACGTCACAGTACCGATGGAAATCGGTAGAATTAAATCAAACGAGTGTCAGCATTGTGCTCGGGTGCACAAGTCGGGCGAGCGGTGCACGTTTTCGAAGGCGAGATGCTTTTACTGTAAACGTTTTGGACACATCGCAGCGGTTTGTAATAAGAGACCTAACAAGCTGCACCAGACGAGTGATGAGGCACAGGACGGTGCTATTGGCGGAGAAGGGTTTTCAACTGAAAACATGATGGGTATTTACGTTTGTGCTGATAATTATAGACCTCCAATAGTAGCAGATGTTACTTTAGATGACGTCAAGCTGTCAATGGAAGTGGACTCTGGAGCTTCGAGGACAATAATATCTGAGGAGACGTATCACAAACTGTGGCTCACCCCCCCCGCCTTTGAATTCTACCAATTTAAAACTCATGACGTGGACTCATGACCCCTTGAAAGTGTTAGGTATTGCGAATGTACGCGCAGTACTCGGAGACAAGGCAGCCCAATGTGAGCTCGTGGTGGTCTCCGGTCGTGGACCAAGCCTGTTGGGGAGAAATTGGTTTCAGGCATTAGGACTGCAGATTTCAGGCCTGTGTTGGTCCGCCGAGCAAGTTAGGCCTTATAAAGAATTCCCTGATTTATTTATGGAAGGTCTAGGGATGTACAAAGGGCCGGAAGTTTCGTTAAATGTTAAGCCAAATATAACGCCACGTTTCTTGAAAGCACGCCCCGTTCCGTTTCCATTGAAACATCAGGTTGAAGATGAATTGCAACGCCTGGTGAAAGAAGGAGTTTTAACACCTGTCAGATTTTCGAAATGGACCACGCCCTTAAGAATTGTCAAAAAAGATGATGGCTCATTACGTATCTGTGGGGATTATCGTTCAACGGTAAATGCAGCTATAGACACGGATACTTACCCCCTACCAACATCAACTGAGGCTTTCGTGAAACTTAGTGGAGGGCGTATATTTACTAAATTGGATTTGAAACAAGCCTATACTCAATTAAAGGTAGATGAAGAAACTGCGATGCTCTTGACACTCAATACACCTATTGGTCTGATGAAGGTGAATAGGCTAGCTTTCGGTGTGAGTGCAGCCCCGGGTATTTTTCAGAGAGTGATGTCGTCTGCCCTCGCGGGGATGGATGGAGTGGCATGTTTATTGGATGACATTGCCATAGCAGGAAAGACATTACATGAACACAATCAACGCCTAAGAAATGTGTTATTGAAACTTCAAGAGATGGGCTTGCGTCTTAACTTAAAGAAATGTGTGTTTGCAGCTGATAGTATTACGTTTTTGGGACATATGATTGATGCAGAAGGCCTGCACCCATCCCCTGCAAAGGTGAAAGAGATACAAGAAAAATCGGCGCCAACTAACAAAGAAACTTTAAGGGCTTTTCTAGGCTTATATAACTTTTATGAAAAATTTTTGCCAAACAAGGCAACCGTGTTGGAACCTTTATATCGCTTGCTTGAGTCAAAGAGGCCTTGAGGATGGAGTAAAAAGGAACAGGAAGCATTTGAGACGGCCAAGGGGTTACTATCGTCGGATCGAACGTTGGTTGGCTACGATATCAACAGAGAATTACTCCTTATATGTGATTCATCGGAGTATGGTCTGGGGGCTATCATAGCACATGTCATGAACGACGGTTCAGAAAGGCCGATAATGATGGCATCACGAACGATGCAAGCGCATGAAAGAAGATATGGCCAAATCGATAAGGAGGCACTGGCTATAATTTTTGGATTGACAAAATTTCATGACTACCTAGCGGGCCGGAAGTTCTCTATTGTGACGGATCACAAGCCGTTGATCGGTTTGTTCAACCGGGAGAAACCTATACCGGATCAGATTTCACCGAAAATGTTGCGCTGGTCTTTGAAGCTGGGGTGTTACGATTATGACATTAAATATAGACCCGGGAAGCTGATTGGTAACGCAGACGCGCTCAGCAGATGGACAGCCCCGGATACATCGACAGCGACTAGAGACATGGTTAGAGATGTTTTACTTTTGGAGGAGCAGCCTAGGGGTTGGAATTTGGACGTGCGCAAAATTGCTGAGCTCACCAAGAAGGATCCTATATTGAGAAGAGTTTCGTTTCATGTTTTACATGGTTGGCCACCACGTAATAGCGACCCTGTGCTGCAACCATACTGGACGCGAAGAGAGGCTCTTTCACACAATAAAGAGTGTTTATTGTGGTGCAATAGAGTCATTATACCTGCGGCTCTTCAAGACCAGGTACTTAAACTATTACATGCATATGCTAGAGGGTACGTATGGTGGGTAGGCATGGATAACCAGAACGAAAGAACGGTGAGTGCATGTGAACTATGCCAGGCAGTCAGAAATAATCCACCAGCAGACCCACAAACGTGGATTACCTCAGATAAAGCGTGGAACCGTGTTCACATAGATTTTGCAGGACCATTCCAAGGAAAAACTTTCTTGTGTTGATTGATAGTTACAGCAAATGGTTTGAAGCTGAAATCATTCCCTCAATGAGTGCATCCACTGTCGTCGTAGTTTTGAGGAAAATATTTGCTGCACAGGGACTTCCAGAGGTTTTAGTGTCGGACAATGGAAGAGCATTTAGCTCTGATGAATTCAATTCATTCTTATCTAAAAATGGAATCAGACATTTGTACTCACCGCCGTATCATCCGGCAACTAACGGGCAGATCGAACGTGCCATTCAGACGTTCAAGAATAAATTAAAGAAAATGTCGTCGTCTGAGATGCCTTGGAGTGAGAAATTGAGTAAAGCTTTATACTATCTTCGCACGGTGCCAAACAACGTAACAAATAAAACGCCTGCAGAGTTATTGAACGGTCGTAGATATAGGACAGCAATATCATCTCACCACCCGGACTCAGTACCCTCTACTACTGAGATGCAACTGGAGGCAGCGGCACACAGAACACCCGCACGCACTTTTGCTGAGGGCCAACCAGTGCTAATACGGATGTATGGTCCAGGTGACAAGTGGAAAAGAGCTACTGTCGAGATGATTGAGGGTCCTAGCTCCTACAGGGTGCGAACGGAAGATGGTGAGCTGCAACGTAGACATGCTGACCAGATCTTAGCACGTACTGTAACATCACCAGTAATTGATCAGGACCCGATTGTTGATGACCGTACTGCTCGCAGCTCAAGATCTGGAACAGCTACACCGGATATGCCTATTGAGATACCACCACCAGAATTGTGGCCAGATATAATTGGAATCCCAAGCACTGATTAGATTAATATTTTGTAATTAATTATTTTGTTAACTGTTTAATTGTATTGTAATGATTATTTCAATATGTATGGGTATGGGGGAAAGATATGTTATATATAATTTATAGTGGTAACATTGTGTACCTACATTGGATTTATATTTTATAATTGTAGTGTGGGGTACTTTGGAAATAAATCAGTTTTGCTTCATACTTGAAACTTGTGTTATCATTTTAACGAGCTTTTACATTTTTTTAATCCTGCATTTGATTCCTAACGCATCAAATATTTACTTGTATTTTCATAATACCACTGCAATTCTGCTTTCTGCATAAGTTTCCAGGCAAGATAAGGTCATGTTTAATCACAAATAACACCACTTTGTTGTTGTCTGTAAACATCTCATGAAACTTAGAAATCTCAGAGATAATTTAAGGCATTTGTAGGGGTATTAATTTTTTTTTAAATAATCAAAATTACGTTTGCTCAGAAAACTCGACCCTAAAAAAAAGCGTACCAGTTGCATATAAGTTGTTAAACGAGGTAATCAAGTTACTCCACAAAGGTATTGTTGTAAAACTCCAGTGGGTTCCTTCCCACCTTGGAATAAAGGGAAATGAGGAAGCTGACAAATTAGCACGAAAGGCATTAGTCGAAGGAGAAAATTTAAATATTTTACCAGATTTTTCTGAAATTTTAATCAAGTACAAAAATAATTTGAGAGAAATTTGGACAGAGTATTTTGATGAAAGGTCGAAAAGTAAAGGAATGTGGTATAAAGTTATTCAGAACAAGCTTCCTCATATCCCGTGGTTTGCGGAAAAAAAAATGACGCGCCAACAAATTGTTATGGGTCTTAGGCTTCGTTCTGGTCATATGCCACTAAGAAAATTTGGTTTTCTCATGAAAAAAGTAACGTCTCCAAAATGTGAATTGTGTGGAATAGATGAAGATGTACACCATTTCTTGGTGGAATGTGTTCTCAATGCCGAGGCTCGTAGAAAATTATGTTGTCGTTTCAACATAAATACATTGGATTTGGGTATTTTTCAATGTCTGCTGTCTAAACCAAATTCTGTTGTAGCTAGATGGTTGTATAAGTTTAAGGTTAAATTTACGGAAACTATATATTGGTATATAATCTTTATACTTTCAACTGTCTAAAAACTAAGTAACAATATTTTAATGATAAAATTGAGCGTATAGCGACATTTTAAACGCAGAGTTGGCTACAAACTGCATTGTAACGTGTCTGCGATGCTTGCGACCGTAAGACTAGGGTAAGAATTCCTTAAGGTTGTAGAAAGACAAAGGTAAGTTATTCGAATAAAACATTGACTATATGCTTTTTTGTAGTCTATAAGAAAACATTTTATTGGAAAAAAAAAATAGATGGAAGCATAAAATTCTTTTAAAATTGCAATAAATCGATTCACGAAATAGCAGTCATTTTATTTATCAAGTGTCCGCTATTTCGTGTTACTACCGAATTAGGGGGATCTTAGATACTTTTTAATAAATTTATATTTATGTTATAATTGTGATAATTTAAATTTAATGTTTAAAATCAGTTACTGTATTTAATAAAGTTTTTCGTGATCGAAATTCGGTATATATTTTGTTCACTTAAATTTCTATATTACTATTTTAAAGGTAACCTGAATTGATAATTTTAAGCTAAATTCGTATCGGTACTGCCAATGCAACTTTATTTTTTAATCAACCTTTATAATTTATTTTTGTGTATGTTTTCGAATATACATGTTAGTTAATGATTACTTTACATAATGTAAAAAAAAATACTGAATAAACAGAATTGCGGAAGTTACCAAAATCAGTAACACGAAATAACATCTCTATGAAATATCATTCTCTAACTTCGTGACAAATCTACGTAAAATCAACACATTGACTTTTCGGGAATAGGGGAAACCACTCGCACTTGCGGGCGAGTGGACCGGGAATTTATTCCCGGCGCGGACCAAAACCAGCTAGGCATGGGCGTGCCTTTAGTCCATTGTTATGGACACGGCCTAGGGGAGCACACCCCGACAGAAAAGCCCAACTGTGGAACAGTATAAACATGTCGGTACTGCAGAATTCTAATTCATTACCCCAGGAGGGTTCCGGTCTCTACGAGGCCGGGGAATCCCTCCGTGCTACGGCACGCAAGCCCCTCGAATCTGGGGGAGGGCAGTCATACCGATGTGTTGTTGGGGAGGGGCCCGAGATGGGCGGAGTGAGTGTGGAGAAGGACGGAGGAGTAGTTGTGCCCGGGATGGGCGAAGTTGGTGTGGACGCTGAGAAGGGAGGAGCAGTTGTGAGCGTCGAGGGTGCGGGAGTACACGAGAGGATTGGTGCTCTGGTTGCTGAGCCAGAGGAGAGAACTGTGGGAGGGACGAGGCCCAGGAGGCCCGATAGTCCGGCAATTTTGCCAATTGGAGGAGTGATGAAGACGGCGCAGGTGGTAGTGGAACGATTGGACCTGGAGGAGGTTGCTTCAATTATAAGTGGAAGGTCCAGGTCGTCGATTTCATCGCGGGGTCGTTTCTGGGCGGCCTCGGAGTCGGACGCAGATAGCATTATGTCAGTCGGTTCGACAAATGCGAATACGAATGTTGGAGAAAAGACCGAGTCCCGTAAGGACAGAAAGAGGCGCAGGAATAAAGAGCGACTCTCGGAATCCTCGGATGCAGATGAGGAGACAGTGAAGCGTAAGGCCAAAATAGCTTCGTCAAAAAGGAAACAGGGCCCACCACCCGTTCCTAAAGAGCAGATTGACTTGGCTGTTGCCAGAAAGTCGCCCATTGATGACAAGCGCGAAGAGCGTCGGTTGAGGGCGGAGGAGGAAGTGGCGGCTATCACTGCGATAATTCAGAGCCGCGCGAGTTCCAGGCTCTCGGACGCGTCGCTCGTATATTGCCCCGACGAGCCTCTGGTCTCTGACTTGCATTGCCAGGTTTCTGATAGCCTGGCAGTTATTAACCGAGTCGCCAGCAAGTCAGGGAACCTAAAGGGTACCTTCACGAAGGCCCTGAAGGAGGCTGCCGGTGCGATTTCAAAGGCCGTAAACACCTTGGCCAACAGGACCGCGTCGGAGGAAGTCAATCTCCTCAGAGCCACGAACACGCGGCTGCAGGCGGAATTGGCAGATTTGAGGGGAGAGTTTGCCCGACTAAGAGCGGACGTGGAGCGCTCAAGGCCAGTGGAGACGCCAAATGCGTCGGCGAAGGCTCTGTCAGTCGATGACATAGTGCGCACTGTAATGGTGGAAGTGGGCACTATGGTCAGCACGAGGCTGGAGGCCTTCAAGGAGAGACTTCCTCCGGAAGAGAGATTGCGGCCACCATTAGCGGCCGACAGGAGGAAAGAGGCGGGTCAGACACAGGCGAGAGCTGAGCCAGTCGTGACCACGCTGATGGCGCCAGCAAACCCTTGGCCTCCGCTAAAGGCCCAAAAGGGTAAGAAGAAGAAGGGTGCGGCACAGGCAGCTTCTCAGCCTGCCTCTGCTGTGGAGCCTCGGCCACTACCACCCGTTCCAACAAACATGACGGAGGGGTGGAATGTTGTGGCAAGGAAAGGAGCCAAAAAGAAGGCGGCTCCTAAAAGCAAGGTAGCGGCACAAGGCGTCAAGCCAAAGCCGCAGAAGCCAAAGCTGCGGCGACCTAGATCGCAGGTGGTGGTACTCAAAGTGCAGCCTGCCGTCGCCGACAAGCTAAGCTACACCGACGTGCTAACCCAGGTCAAGGAAAATATTAAACTTGAGGACCTGGGTATAAGCGATTTGAGGTTCCGGGTAGCATCCACTGGTGCCAGAATGCTGGAGCTACCCGGCGCCAACACTGGCGATAAAGCGGACGCGCTGGCAGAAAAACTGCGCGGAGTGCTGAGACCTGAAGAAGTGCAAGTTGTCGAGGCCAGTTAAGTGTGCAGAGTTGAGGGTGAGTGGCCTCGACGACTCTGCAACTTCCGAAGACGTCATGGCCGCAATCAGCCGAGTCGGTGGCTGTGCTACGGCCGACGTCAAAGTCGGAGAAATCCGACAGGATCGGGCCGGTCTAAGCACTGCGTGGGTTCGCTGCCCTATCGGGGCTGCGCAGAAGGTGAGTGGAGGGAGACTACTCGTGGGATTTGTCTCGGCGAGAGTGCAGCTGTTGCAGCCCCGCATCCAGCGTTGCTACCGCTGCCATGAAGTTGGCCACATGGCGGCAAAGTGCACCAGTGAAGTTGACCGAAGCAACCAGTGCTTCCGGTGTGGCCAACCCGGGCACCAACAGCGTGGGTGCTCGGCTGATATGCATTGCCCAGTTTGCGAGGCGGCACAGAGGCCAGCAAACCATAAGGTAGGAAGTGCCGTCTGCGCCAAGTCTAGCGCCACCCACAAAAGGGGCAAGAAGAACCTACGAACGAGGCCGGAAGTGCCGGCTAGTTCGAGAGCCCAAGCCAGGGAAGGGGAGTTGCAACACATGGAGGACCAATAATGGCCCTCCGTGTGTTGCAGGCGAACATAAACCACTGTGCCCGGGCCCAGGACTTATTGGTCCAAAGCCTGGCGCAGTGGTCTATCCAGGTGGCGGTTGTTTCGGAGCCCTACAGCGTTCCCGACAGAGATAACTGGGTAGCCGACAACACCGGGGTGGTGACTATTATCACCCAGGTCGCAGCGGGCTCTCCGCCCTTCTCACGAGTAGAGAGGGGTGCGGGATGCGTCGCAGCACTTGTCGGAGACCTAGTTGTCGTAGGGGCCTACTTTTCCCCCAATCGAACTCTCGCGGAGTTTCTTATACGATTGGGGGAAATGGTAGAGCGATTTCGTCCGGCGGAGGTATTGGTGGCCGGCGATCTCAACGCGAAGTCCAGCGTGTGGGGCTCCGCAACGACGGATGTGCGTGGTGTGACGCTGTCGGAGTGGGTTGTTGCCACCGGTTTGTCTGTGCTCAACCGAGGGACCAAGAACACGTGTGTGCGAAGGCTGGGCGGATCCGTCGTGGACGTTTCGTTCGCGAGCCCGGCCATAGCGCGTCATGTTCGGGGCTGGCGAGTGCTGGATGATGTGGAGACTCTCTCGGATCACCTCTACATCTTGTACGAGATCTCCGCACATTTAGCGGTGCAACCAGCCCCCAGTCCAAACTCGCGAGAGTACGGACCGCGGTGGCAACTGGGTCGTCTCGACAGGCAGTTGTTGGAGGAGGCCGCGATAGTGGAGTCCTGGCTGCCCCAGAGCTTGGCGTCTGCAGAAGACGCCGCATCCTGGGCGCAGGGGGCGCTGACGCGTATCTGTGACGCGTCAATGCCCCGTTCCGGGCGCCGCCCTCAGCGGCGGCAAGTGTACTGGTGGTCGTGGGAGATCGCGCAACTGCGTAACACCTGCGTTGCGGCGAGACGCCAGTACAGCCACTATCGCAGACGGGTACAGAAGGTGCAGGAGGAGGAAGACCGACTGTACCGCGTCTATGTCGAGGCGAGAACGCTGCTGCAGGAGGAGATCGGTCGTGTGAAAGGCGAGTCGCACGACCGGTTGATCGCGGGGATAGACCAAGACCCGTACGGCACACCTTACCGAATGGTGCTCGGTAGGTTACGGGCTTGGGCACCACCACTGACGCAGACACTCCGACCGGACATACTCCGAGGGGTTCTGTCGTCGCTATTCCCGCAGCGGGCCAGTTTTGCACCACCCAGTATGGTCCGCCCTGCAGCGCGTGAGGAGGAAGAGGAGGACGACGAGGACAGCGTCACACCACCGGTGGAGGAGAAGGAGCTCGAAGAAGCTGTACGCCGATCTCGGCTCAAGAGCACCGCCCCGGGCTTGGATGGCATTCCCGGCCGGGCGCTAACTCTGGCCCTCAACACGTTAGGGCCCAGAGTGCGAGGACTATTCACTGCCTGTCTGGCTCAAGCCATAATTCCACAGCGGTGGAAGACAGGCAGGTTAGTCCTCATCAAGAAGGAGGGTCGCCCGGCGGATTCAGCCTCCGCCTACAGGCCTATCGTGCTCTTGAGCGAGATCGCCAAGCTCTTCGAGCGTGTTGTAGCCAAGAGGCTACAACACCATTTGGAGGGGACAGGTCCGGACCTCTCGGACCATCAGTATGGTTTCCGTAGGGGGCGATCGACGGTGGATGCCATACTGGAGGTAAAGTCCTATGCGCAGGATGCGGTGGCCCGAGGCGATGGAGTCTTGGCGGTGTCTTTAGACATCGCCAACGCCTTTAACTCCCTGCCATGGCCCTGCATAAAGGAGGCACTGTTATACCATCGTGTGCCTCCATACCTGCGCCGCGTCATCGGGGCTTACCTGTCCGGGAGGTCTGTGACCTTTCCGGCTCCTGGAGGAGGATGGGAGGAGTTTGTGGTGTCGGCCGGTGTTCCACAAGGATCGGTGCTGGGTCCGATCCTCTGGAACATCGGGTACGACTGGGTGCTGCGGGGCGGCACCCTGAGGGGGATAAAGGTCCTCTGTTACGCCGACGACACGCTGGTCTTGGCGCAGCAGAGGACCTATCGGGAGGCGGCGCACAGTGGGACGGAATGATGCGCTTCGTGTCAAAAATCCGTAACTCATTCAGTTTTCATCGCAAAGTGTTGAAATTTTACATATATATACTTGAATATATTTACTATCAATGACATAAAATAGATATTAATAAAACTCATGAGTTATTTAATAAAAAAAATTCAAAGTTAGAAATTGTCATAAATAAGAGCTTATTAAGATGTTTAAAAATTACTATTATTTTTAAATCATTAAAAGTAACTTAAGTATACTGAATCTAGGCTGTTAAACAAAAAACTGATATATCATATGTAATATAAAAACATTTTTTATAAAAATAGTGACGTAAACAAGGAATTTATTCTGTGATTTGCAGAAGTTCTTTAGCTTCGTCAAACAGTTCGTTAGATACTTTTGTAATCCTTATTTCTTCGCTAGCGTCTTCAGAAAGTTGCCCAATAGGAAGAATTGCATAGTACTGTATAATTTGAGCTCCATGTATAAGAATTTTATGCATCGAAGAAGGCATGTAATACTTGTTACATTTGTTAACATACAATTGCGCTGTATTAAGTGTATATTAATCGAATTTTTCGACATTTACGACAAGTCCTGATGACATAGTTTGAAGAATTATATAAAAAAATTTTTTGAATGTTGTTCACTATAGTTTGTACGTCTGATGACGACAAATTTAAGTTCTCCTTTTAAAAGTTTTCTATTTCAGAAGTATTTCTCCCTTCAATTATAAAAGTGCATAAGTTACGTCTACTGCAAACGAATTCACTCATGTTGCACAAAATATATGTATATCTTTTAATAAGTTAACAGTCTTAGAAACAATGCGGAAAAGTTCGGTTAATCTAATGAAAGCAACTAGTTATAATTGGTCTTTTTATACTTGTCCAGACAAGTGTTTTGTGCAAAACAACATCAAATTAATTAAATATTTTATTTTGTATTCACATAATATTGTTTATTCACATAAAAAATGATAATTTTGTCATGTTCGTAGTTGGAATGACCACAAAAAATGTTATATTTCAAAACAAATATGCTCTTTCAAAAATAGACATATTATTATTTTAAATGTTAAAATAAACATTCTGATAGTTTTTTTCTACTTATAGAACAAAAAAGAACTAAATAGGACGCCAATTATTTAAAATAAAAGAAGTATTCATGAAATATCAAAAATTTTGATTTTACTACATTTTGGTTTTTTTGCTCTAAATCAAAATGGCGCAAATATGCGCAAAATTTTATTCTTTCCCCTAATTCTTGAATAATTTTTGTATACATACATATAGTTTTCTCGGCAGCGGCAGCCAGCGGCAACAATGAAAACTCCAATTGAAAATATGAAAATGGTAAAATATAACACTTCTAAAAATTTTAAGATATCTTTTTAAATATAGGTTTTTATTATACACGAATTATATTTTCTTAAAGAAGAAACAATGAGCTTTATAAAAATGTATAACATAAATATAGTTACTATAGAAATTTATTAAGAAACTAACGCTTAAATATCGCTATATGCAGTATGGAAAATAGGGAAATATCGAAGTGTATTGTTTGAAGGTCATTTTGGACACTTTAAACTGCTATCAAAAATAAAAATCTTGTTGTATTGATAAGATAGTCTATTCTAGTATATAGAACAATCAACAGAACTTTGAAATTACGACTTTTGTTTCGACCATTTTTGGCACGCTTTTATAGAAAGCGTCCCATAGTGCGGCGGTCCTCGCGACGGCTGGAGTGGCGGAGGTTGTCGGCCGCATAAAGCGGCTGGGCTTAAAGGTCTCCCTCAACAAGTCCGAGGCAATCTACTTCCATGCTCTTCGAAAGGGCCCACCGGCAGATGCCCACATCATCGTCGGTGGCGTCAAGATTGACGTTGCCCGGAGCATGAAGTACCTCGCACTTGTTCTGGATGGTCGGTGGAGTTTTCGGGGCCACTTTACATCTTTGGCCCCGAAACTGTTGAAGACAGCGGCGGCACTGGCGCGCCTTTTGCCCAATGTTGGTGGGCCGAGCGCCTCTAGCCGTCGGCTGTACACCGGAGTGGTCAGATCGATGGCGCTCTACGGTGCTCCCGTATGGGCGGACGCCCTGGATCGGCACAACATCACCCTGTTGCGACGTGCGCAGAGGGTGATGGCCATCCGGGCGATACGAGGGTACCGGACCATCTCCGGTGAAGTGACGTGCGTGCTGGCTGGAGTCATGCCGTGGGATCTGGATGCTCGTTCTCTGGCGTCGGTCTATTGCCGGCGTCGAGGCCTTGTGTCCGGGGAACCGGCAAGCCAAGCACGCACTGAGGAGGCGCGGGTAGCCGCTGTTGAAATGTGGGAAACTCGGCTGGCAACACCATCTGCCGGCCTGAGAACGATCGAGGCTGTTCGTCCAGTGTTCCGCCAGTGGTTAGCGCGGCGTCACGGCGTCCTAACCTTCCGCATGACACAGGTGCTCACGGGGCATGGCTGCTTCGGGGGTTACCTGTGTCGGATCGCCGGAAGGGAGCCCGACGCTCGCTGCCACCACTGCGACGACTGCCTCGATGAGACGGCCCAGCACACGTTGGAGGTGTGCTCAGCCTGGGCGTCTCAACGTCGCACTTTGCGCGACGTCATAGGGGACGACCTTTCCCTGCCGGCCGTGGTCAAGGCTATGGCCGGCAGCGAGACGTCGTGGGACGCGGTCTCATCCTTCTGCGAGGCAGTGGTGCTCGAGAAGGAGTCGGCGGAACGGGCGAGGGAGGCTTTTGCCGAAGTCGCCATCCGCCGTAGGAGACCGGGTCGCCGGAGGGCGGCACACGACCGCCGCCTCCCGCCCTAATGTGCCAGAGGGCGGTCAGCTTGGGGAAGCTGGCCGCCTACCAACCTGGCCCGAGTAGGCGCGCGCAGGTTGCTCCCGCGCGCTACTCAGAGCAGGCCGTCGAGGGTGCCCACACACCCTTGACTCCGCGACGTGCCTAGCAGGCTCCCGCCGCCGCGTTTCGTGGACGATTATAGTCCCCGCGTCTCGCGGCCAGTGGCGGTCGAGGAGGAGCACCGTGAGGTTTTAGTGGGTATTGGGATTGGCCTTCAGCCGGTCCACGAGTCCCACATAACCTGCTCGAGTCCCCACTCGGGCCGGTATCCGTAAAAGGATTTCCTCACGTTAAAAAAAAAAAAAAAAAACCAAAAGCGTGTCGGCGAAAGTGACGCTATTACAGCAGCGGGTTCTACGTTGCTTCCGGTGCCACGAGGCGGGCCATGTGGCGGCAAAATGCAGTGGAGTTGATAGGAGCTCGCACTGTTTTAGATGTGGGCGTCCTGGGCACAAACAGGCTACGTGCTCGGATGCACCGCACTGCCCGGCGTGCGAGGATGCGCAAAGACCTGCGGGCCACTTAGCCGGCAGTGCAGCATGCGCAAAAATCTGTGCGCAAGCTAAGCACAGAAAAGGCGGTAAGGGGAAGGCAACGTCGAGCCAAGCCCAACCTGAAGCCCAGTCAAGGGCCGCGGAGGAGCAGCCTATGCTCGTTTAACAATGGCCGAACGAGTTCTGCAGGCGAACATCAACCACTGTGCCAGAGCCCAAGACTTATTGGTCCAAAGCTTGGCGCAGTGGTCGATACAAGTGGTGGTTGTTTCGGAGCCCTACAGCGTTCCCGACAGAGACAATTGGGTAGCCGACAACACCGGGGTGGTGGCTGTGATCACCCAGGTCGCCGCGGGCTCCCCGCCTTTCTCACGAGTAGAGAGGGGTGCGGGATGCGTCGCTGCACTTGTCGGCAACCTCGTTGTCGTAGGGGTCTACTTTTCCCCCAATCGAACTCTTGCGGAGTTTGAGGAGTTCCTTATACGATTGGGGGAAATGGTAGAACGATTTCGTCCGGCGGAGGTGTTGGTGGCCGGCGATCTCAACGCGAAGTCCAGCGTGTGGGGCTCCGCAACGACGGATGTGCGTGGTGTGACGCTATCCGAGTGGGTGATTGCCACCGGTTTGTCAATGCTCAACCGGGGGACGACAAACACGTGCGTGCGAAGGCTGGGCGGATCCGTCGTGGACGTTTCGTTCGCGAGCCCGGCCCTAGCGAGTCGTGTTCGGGGTTGGCGAGTGCTGGATGATGTGGAGACTCTCTCGGATCACCTTTACATCTCTTACGAGATCTCCACACATTCAGCGGTGCAACCAACCCCCAGTCCAACCTCGCGAGAGTGCGGACCGCGGTGGCAATTGGGTCGCCTCGACAGGCAATTGTTGGAGGAGGCCGCGATAGTGGAGTCCTGGCTGCCCCAGAGCTTGGCGTCTGCAGAAGACGCCGCATCCTGGGCGCAGGGGGCGCTGACGCGTATTTGTGACGCGTCAATGCCCCGTTCCGGGCGCCGCCCTCAACGGCGGCAGGTGTACTGGTGGTCGTGGGAGATCGCGCAACTGCGTACCATCTGCGTTGCGGCGAGACGCCAGTACAGCCACTATCGCAGGCGGGTACAGAAGGTGCAGGAGGAGGAAGACCGACTGTACCAATTGTATGTCGAGGCGAAAACGCGTTTGCAGGAAGAGATCGGTCGTGTGAAAGGCGAGTCACACGACCAGATGCTCGCGGGAATAGACCAAGATCCGTTTGGCACGCCTTACCGTATGGTACTTGGCAAGCTACGGGCTTGGGCTCCGCCACTGACGCAGACACTCCGACCGGACATTCTCCGAGGGGTTCTGTCGTCACTGTTCCCGCAGCGGGCCAATTTTACACCACCAACTATGGCCCGCCCTGCACCGCAAGAGGAGGAGGACAGCGTCGCACCACAGGTGGAGGAGGAGGAGCTGGAGGAAGCAGTTCGCCGATCTCGCGGCAGGAGCACCGCACCCGGCCTTGACGGCGTTCCCGGGAGGGCGCTAACTCTGGCCCTTAACATCCTTGGGCCCAGAGTGAGAGGACTATTCTCTGCCTGTCTGGCTCAAGCCATAATTCCACAGCGGTGGAAGACAGGCAGGTTAGTCCTCCTTAAGAAGGAGGGACGCCCGGCGGACTCGGCCTCGGCTTACAGGCCGATTGTGCTCCTGAGCGAGGTCGCCAAGCTCTTCGAGCGGGTTGTGACGAGGAGGTTGCAGCGTCACTTGGAGCGGACAGGTCCAAATCTCTCGGACCACCAGTATGGCTTCCGCAGTGGGCGCTCGACGGTGGATGCCATACTGAGGGTGAAGTCCCATGCGCAGGATGCGGTGGCCCTGGGCGATGGAGTCTTGGCGGTGTCTTTAGACATCGCCAACGCTTTCAACTCCCTGCCCTGGCCCTGCATTAAGGAGGCACTTGTCTATCACCGAGTGCCACCATACCTGCGCCGCGTCATCGGGGCTTACCTGTCCGGGAGGTCTGTGAAGTTTCCGGCTCCTGGAGGAGGATGGGAGGAATATGAAGTGTCGTGCGGTGTTCCACAGGGCTCGGTTCTCGGGCCACTCCTGTGGAACATCGGGTACGACTGGGTGTTGAGAGGCGACACCCTACGAGGAGTTGGAGTCCTCTGCTACGCCGACGACACGCTGGTCTTGGCGCAGCAGAGGACTTATCGCGAGGCAGCAGTGCTCGCAACGGCCGGAGTGGCTGACGTCGTCGGCCGAATCAGAAGGTTGGGCTTGGAGGTTGCCCTGAACAAGTCCGAGGCGTTATACTTTCATGCTCCTCGAAAGGGCCCACCGGCAGATGCCCACATCGTCGTCGGTGGCGTCCGAATCGACGTCAAGAGGAGTATGAAGTACCTCGGCCTTGTTCTAGACGGTCGGTGGAGTTTCCGGGGCCATTTTACATCCTTGGCCCCGAAACTGTTGAAGACAGCGGCGGCATTGGCGCGCCTTTTGCCCAACGTCGATGGGCCGAGCGCCTCTAGCCGTCGGCTGTACACCTGAGTGGTCCGATCGATGGCGCTCTATGGTGCTCCCGTATGGGCGGACGCCCTGGACCGGCACAACATCACTCTGCTGCGACGTGCGCAGAGGGTGATGGCCATCCGGGCGATACGGGGGTACCGGACCATCTCCGGTGAAGTGGCGTGCGTGCTGGCTGGAGTCATGCCGTGGGATCTGGATGCTCGTTCTCTGGCGTCGGTCTATTGCCGGCGTCGAGGCCTAGTGTCCGGGGAACCGGCAAGCCAGGCACGCACGGAGGAGGCGCGGGAAACCGCATTAGAGGTGTGGGAATCCCGGCTGGCGACACCATCTGCCGGCCGGTTGACGATCGAAGCGGTTCGTCCAGTTTTCCGCCAGTGGTTAGCGCGGCGTCACGGCGTCCTAACCTTCCGCACCACACAGGTGCTCACGGGGCATGGTTGCTTCGGGGGTTACCTGTGTCGGATCGCTGGGAGGGAGCCCGACGCTCGCTGCCACCACTGCGACGACTGCCTCGACGAGACGGCCCAGCACACATTGGAGGTGTGCACAGCCTGGGCGTCTCAACGTCGCGCTTTGCGCGACGTCATCGGGGACGACCTTTCCCTGCCGGCCGTGGTCAAGGCCATGGCCGGTAGCGAGACGTCGTGGGACGCGGTCTCATCCTTCTGCGAGGCAGTGGTGCTCGAGAAGGAGTCGGCGGAACGGGCGAGGGAGGCTTTTGCCGAAGTCGCCATCCGCCGTAAGAGACCGGGTCGCCGGAGGGCGGCACACGACCGCCGCCTTCCGCCCTAATGTGCCAGAGGGCGGTCAGCTTGGGGAAGCTGGCCGCCTACCAACCTGGCCCGAATAGGCGCGCGCAGGTTGCTCCCGCGCGCTACTCCGAGCAGGCCGTCGAGGGTGCCCACACACCCTTGACTCCGCGATGTGCCTAGCAGGCTCCCGCCGCCGCGTTTCGTGGACGATTCTAGTCCCCGCGTCTCGCGGCCAGTGGCGGTCGAGGAGGAGCACCGTGAGGTTTTAGTGGGTATTGGGATCGGCCTTCAGCCGGTCCACGAGTCCCACATAACCCGCTCGAGTCCCCCACTCGGGCCGGTATCCGTAAAAGGATTTCCTCACGATAAAAAAAAAAAAGGTTAGATCCAAAAGGGATGCTTGGTCGGATAACCTCCTCGTGTGTTCGCTCGCTGTTGGCCCTTTCTCGAATGCTTGTCATTCGGGGGGGACGAACAGTGTTGCGGGCCGGTGCACCCTGGGCGGCTAGTAATTGGTGCCCACAGGATTCGTCCTTGGGTAATGATTGCTAGCTGGCTAATAATCCGACGTGGTTCTCCGCGTGTCCTCTGTCATGCAGAGGCCACAGTGTGAGGAACCGGAGGGCGCGCGTGGCGTGTACTTACCCTACCGCCACGCAGGTGCAGTGATGTGCCAGCGCCGAATATCGGAACTCCACTCTTGGTTGCGGTCATGTCTCGTAATCAGGAGTGGAACCGAGGGCCTTGCCTTTACCGGCCGGGCTGCGAGGAAGAAAACCTCTATAAAAAATTACCCCAACCCAAGCGGCGAAGCAGCGCGAGGGGTTCATGGCTGATGGGGAGATCAGTCGCTACTGCTGGTCCCGCCAGGGTACCGGCCGACACCCTGGCGTAATAGGCTTATCCGAGTACAGGGGGCACTGCTCGGATGGACCGTTTTTCCCCCACACTCGTGGGAACAACATGGAATTTCTTAAACAAAAAAACCAAAACGATGAGGTGGAGTGTGTTGAGCCCGAGAAGGGCGGCGATGTCATGTTGCCTGAGAAGGGCGGTGTAGTTGTGCTTAAGGCGGAGGAAGTTGTCGGTGTTGTTGCGGCGTCTCGGAGAGTGTCTGTTTCGAGTGTCGCTGCGGAGGGGTCAGTTGGAGATGGCCAGAACGTAGGAGTGTGGAAGGAGCCGAGAGTGGTTCTGACCAGATTGGACGCTGGTGACGGAATGTCGACTGTCGGTAGTGTCAGGTCGAGACGAGGGTCCGGATCGTCATATGGACGGTTGTGGGGAGCGTCGGAGTCAAAGGACTCAGATACTGAAAGTTTTGTGTCGATGGTGTCGGAGAGGTCAAGGACACGGGCACAATTCTTAAAGGACAGGCGGAAGAGGCGTCGGAAGCCGATCGATCAGTCGGGGTCTTCTGGTGAAGGGGAGCCAGATAGACCGGCGCCAAAAATGGTTGCCATGAGGAGGCGGAAAGGTCTCAGTGAGGCAGAAAGGAAGGAGTTGCTGCTGAGGTCAGAGCAGGAGGGGTCGGATGGCGCTGCGGCCGTGCTGGCCAGGGCTAGCTCCAGGCTCTCGGACATGAGTCTACCGTCCGAAAAAGAGCAGGACGAGGCCATACTTGCGTCTGACTTGAAAAATCAGGTAGTGGACAGCCTTGCGGTGATAAGAAAGGTTGCCAGCTCATCAGGCAACCTAAAGGGAACTTTCACCAAGGCCCTAAAGCAGGCGGCAAGGGCCATAGGAATGGCTGTGGACGAATTGGCTCAGCGTACGGCGACGGAAGAGGTAGCTCAGCTGCGCGCTCACAACAACAAGCTGCGCAATGAAATGTCTGAGCTACGTGAAGAGGTCAGTCTTTTACGGGCTGACCTCAAAGCGCAAAGGAGCCAAGTAGTGGGACCTGGCAAGAGTCAACCAGGGTGTTCCGATGAGCTGAAGCGCTCTTTAATGATGGAGATCGGAACAATGGTGAGCGCCCGGATAGAAGGACTAGAGAATCGGCTTCTTCCGGCGAGGAGCATGCGTCCCCCGCTAGCGTCGTCAAGGGGTTCGCAGGAAGAGACCGCCACAACATCGGCGAGACCAGAGGTGACAGCGCCAACTACTCTGGTAGCTCCCGCCAATCCTGCCTCGACAAGAGGTCAGAAGCCAGGGAAGAAGGACAAGGGAAAGGGCAAGGGTAAAAAGACCCTTGCAGCTCCGGTGAAGGACGTCTCGCAGCCACGTCCAATTCCACCTGCGCCAGCTGACTTGTCAGAAGGGTGGAATGTGGTTGCCAAGAAAGGCAACAAAAAGAAGACGGGCGCTGCTCAGCAGGAACCCAATAGAAGGACGGGAGCAAAAGCGCCAAAGACGCGGAAAGTTCCAAAACTTCGGCAGCCTCGGTCTGCCGTAGTAGCATTAAAGCTCCAACCCAGCGCGGTTGAGAGCAACGTCACCTACAGCCAAGTGCTCACCCGGCTGAAGGCTCAAGTTGACCTCGGGGAGCTGGATATCTCAGATATGAGATTTAGAGTAGCCTCAACTGGCGTGAGGCTACTGGAAATCCCGGGGTTCAACTCAGGCGATAAGGCGGACGCTCTGGCGCAAAAGTTACGGGGCGTGTTGGACGAGAATGAGGTCCAAGTCTCCAGGCCTACTAAATGCGCAGAGCTGAGGGTGACTGGGCTGGACGACTCAGTAACGTCCGAGGAGGTGGCGGCAGCTGTCAGCAGAGTTGGTGGGTGTGCTGTCGGTGCCGTCAAAGT
The DNA here is from genome assembly GCF_056956725.1 of Heliconius melpomene rosina. NCBI lineage: Eukaryota > Metazoa > Arthropoda > Insecta > Lepidoptera > Nymphalidae > Heliconius > Heliconius melpomene. Next base: position 480,640 of record NC_140409.1, read on the forward strand.
CGGTGAGGTTCGGCGTGATCATGCTGGACTTGGCACGGCCTGGGTCCGGTGTCCAGTGGCAGCTGCCAAGAAGGTGAGCGGAGGTCGCCTATTGGTGGGCTTCGTGTCGGCGAGAGTGACGCTATTACAGCAGCGGGTTCTACGTTGCTACCGGTGCCACGAGGCAGGCCATGTGGCGGCAAAATGCAGTGGAGTAGATAGAAGCTCGCACTGTTTTAGATGTGGGCGTCCTGGGCACAAACAAGCCACGTGCACGGATGCACCACACTGCCCGGTGTGCGAAGATGCGCAAAGACCTGCAGGCCACTTAGCCGGCAGTGCAGCATGCGCAAAGATCTGTGCACAGTCTAAGCGCAGAGGAGGCGGAAGAGGGAAGGCGACGTCGAGCCAAGCCCAACCTGACGCCCAATCTAGGGCCGCGGAGGAAGAGCCGATGCTCGATCAATAATGGCTCTCCGTGTGCTGCAGGCGAATATTAACCACTGTGCCCGGGCCCAGGACTTATTGGTCCAAAGCCTGGCGCAGTGGTCTATCCAGGTGGCGGTTGTTTCGGAGCCCTACAGCGTTCCTGACAGAGATAACTGGGTAGCCGACAACACCGGGGTGGTGACTATTATCACCCAGGTCGCAGCGGGCTCTCCGCCCTTCTCACGAGTAGAGAGGGGTGCGGGATGCGTCGCAGCACTTGTCGGCGACCTAGTTGTCGTAGGGGTCTACTTTTCCCCCAATCGAACTCTTACGGAGTTTGAAGAGTTCCTTATACGATTGGGGGAAATGGTAGAGCGATTTCGTCCGGCGGAAGTGTTGGTGGCCGGCGATCTCAACGCGAAGTCCAGCGTGTGGGGCTCCGCAACGATCGATGTGCGTGGTGTAACGCTGTCGGAGTGGGTTGTTGCCACCGGTTTGTCTGTGCTCAACCGAGGGACCAAGAACACGTGTGTGCGAAGGCTGGGCGGATCCGTCGTGGACGTTTCGTTCGCGAGCCCGGCCCTAGCGTGTCGTGTTCGGGGCTGGCGAGTGCTGGATGATGTGGAGACTCTCTCGGATCACCTCTACATCTTGTACGAGATCTCCACACATCCAGCGGTGCAACCAGCCCCCAGTCCAAACTCGAGAGAGTACGGACCGCGGTGGCAACTGGGTCGCCTCGACAGGGAGTTGTTGGAAGAGGCCGCGATAGTGGAATCCTGGCTGCCCCAGAGGTTGGCGTCTGCAGAAGACGCCGCATCCTGGGCGCAGGGGGCGCTGACGCGTATTTGTGACGCGTCAATGCAGGAGGCGCAGGAGGAGATCGGTCGTGTGAAAGGCGAGTCACACGACCAGATGCTCGCGGGAATAGACCAAGACCCGTTTGGCACGCCTTACCGTATGGTACTTGGCAAGCTACGGGCTTGGACTCCGCCACTGACGCAGACACTCCGACCGGACATTCTCCGAGGGGTTCTGTCGTCACTATTCCCGCAGCGGGCCAATTTTACACCACCAACTATGGCCCGCCCTGCACCGCAAGAGGAGGAGGACAGCGTCGCACCACAGGTGGAGGAAGAGGAGCTGGATGAAGCAGTTCGCCGATCTCGCGGCAAGAGCACCGCACCCGGCCTTGATGGCGTTCCCGGGAGGGCGTTAACTCTGGCCCTTAACATCATTGGGCCCAGAGTGAGAGGACTATTCTCTGCCTGTCTGGCTCAAGCCATAATTCCACAGCGGTGGAAGACAGGCAGGTTAGTCCTCCTTAAGAAGGAGGGTCGCCCGGCGGACTCGGCCTCCGCGTACAGGCCAATTGTGCTCTTGAGCGAGATCGCCAAACTCTTCGAGCGGGTTGTGACGAGGAGACTGCAGCGTCACTTAGAGCGGACAGGTCCAAATCTCTCGGACCACCAGTATGGCTTCCGCAGTGGGCGCTCGACGGTGGATGCCATACTGAGGGTGAAGTCCCATGCGCAGGATGCGGTGGCCCTGGGCGATGGAGTCTTGGCGGTGTCTTTAGACATCGCCAACGCCTTCAACTCCCTGCCCTGGCCCTGCATTGAGGAGGCACTTATCTATCACCGAGTGCCTCCATACCTGCGCCGCGTCATCGGGGCTTACCTGTCCGGGAGGTCTGTGACCTTTCCGGCTCCTGGAGGAGGGTGGGAGGAATATGAAGTGTCGTGCGGTGTTCCACAGGGCTCGGTTCTCGGGCCGCTCCTGTGGAACATCGGGTACGACTGGGTGTTGAGAGGCGACACCCTACGAGGAGTTGGAGTCCTCTGCTACGCCGATGACACGCTGGTCTTGGCGCAGCAGAGGACTTATCGCGAGGCAGCAGTGCTCGCAACGGCCGGAGTGGCCGACGTCGTCGGCCGAATTAGAAGGTTGGGCTTGGAGGTTGCCCTGAACAAGTCCGAGGCGTTATACTTCCATGCTCCTCGAAAGGGCCCACCGGCAGATGCCCACATCGTCGTCGGTGGCGTCCGAATCGACGTCAAGAGGAGTATGAAGTACCTCGGACTTGTTCTAGACGGTCGGTGGAGTTTCCGGGGCCATTTTACATCCTTGGCCCCGAAACTGTTGAAGACAGCGGCGGCATTGGCGCGCCTTTTGCCCAACGTCGATGGGCCGAGCGCCTCTAGCCGTCGGCTGTACACCGGAGTGGTCCGATCGATGGCGCTATATGGTGCTCCCGTATGGGCGGACGCCCTGGATCGGCACAACATCACTCTGCTGCGACGTGCGCAGAGGGTGATGGCCATCCGGGCGATACGGGGGTACCGGACCATCTCCGGTGAGGTGGCGTGCGTGCTGGCTGGAGTCATGCCGTGGGATCTGGATGCTCTGTCTCTGGCGTCGGTCTATTGCCGACGTCGTGGCCTAGCGTCCGGGGAACCGGCCAGTCCAGCACGCGCCGAGGAGGAGCGGGAAGCCGCATTAGAAGTGTGGGAATCCCGGCTGGCGACACCATCTGCCGGCCGGTTGACGATCGAGGCGTTTCGTCCAGTTTTCCGCCAGTGGTTAGCGCGGCGTCACGGCGTCCTAACCTTCCGCACGACGCAGGTGCTCACGGGGCATGGTTGCTTCGGGGGTTACCTGTGTCGGATCGCTGGGAGGGAGCCCGACGCTCGCTGCCACCACTGCGACGACTGCCTCGACGAGACGGCCCAGCACACGTTGGAGGTGTGCACAGCCTGGGCGTCTCAACGTCGCGCTTTGCGCGACGTCATCGGGGACGACCTTTCCCTGCCGGCCGTGGTCAAGGCCATGGCCGGCAGCGAGACGTCGTGGGACGCGGTTTCGTCCTTCTGCGAGGCAGTGGTGCTCGAGAAGGAGTCGGCGGAACGGGCGAGGGAGGCTTTTGCCGAAGTCGCCATCCGCCGTAAGAGACCGGGTCGCCGGAGGGCGGCACACGACCGCCGTCTTCCGCCCTAATGTGCCAGAGGGCGGTCAGCTTGGGGAAGCTGACCGCCTACCAACCTGGCCCGAGTAGGCGCGGGCAGGTCGCTCCCGCGCGCTACTCCGAGCAGGCCGTCGAGGGTGCCCACACACCCTTGACTCCGCGACGTGCCTTGCAGGCTCCCGCCGCCGCGATTCGTGGACGATTCTAGTCCCCGCGTCTCGCGGCCAGTGGCGGTCAAGGAGGAGCACCGTGAGGTTTTAGTGGGTATGCGGACGGACATCTGCCAAGTCCGCGAGTCCCACATAACCTCACGTTAAAAAAAAAAAAAAAAAAAAGGTTAGATCCAAAAGCCCTTAAGCAGGCCGCCGGCGCCATTAGTATGGCCGTGGAAGTTTTGGCCAATAAGACGGCAAATGAGGAGGTGACGCAGTTGCGGGCGGCCAATAGCCGTCTAACTAATGAGCTGTCGGAGCTGCGCAAAGAGATGTCCTTGATGAGAGAGGAATTAGAACGATCAAGGACCCAGCGACAGGGACACAAAGAGAAGAAAAAGGACGACGTGGCGCGTACGGTAATGGTGCAGGTGGGCACATTGCTTAATACGCGGCTGGCGGCGCTGGAGGACAGGCTCCTACCGGCAAAGCCAGTCCTCCTTTAGCGGCGGACAGAAGGCGACAGGCGGCCGTTTCAGTGGTGGTGGCTGAGCCCACTGTGACGACCCTAGTCGCGCCTGCCAATCCAGGCCCAAAGCAAAAACAGGGCCCAAAGAAAGGGAAAGGCAAAACGGGAGGAAAGAAAGCGGCGTCTGTGGAGCCTCGTCCGCTGCCTCCCACTCCTGCCGATTTGAATGAGGGCTGGAGCGTGGTGGTGCGCAAGGGCAAAAAGAAGGCGGCTGTAGTCCCTAGTGGGAAGCAGACGAAGGCGAAGAAGTCTGCCAAGCAGCCCAAGTTGCGCCCCCCGCGATCGGCGGCGGTGACGCTGACTCTGCAGCCGGCAGCCGTCAACAAGGAGTTGACATACAAAGACGTGCTGTCACAAGTAAAGCAGGCGATAAAGTTAGAAGACCTGGGCATCTCTGACTTGCGTCTTAGAGTCGCCTCTACTGGTGCCAGGGTTCTGGAGCTACCTGGCGCCAATAGTAGCGAAAAGGCGGATACCCTAGCTCAGCGGCTGCGTGGGGTGCTGGACTCCAGCGAGGTTTTGGTCGCAAGACCAGTGAAGTGCGCAGAGTTGCGGGTCAGTGGCCTGGATGACTCTGCCACTTCGGAGGAGGTGGTGCAGGCTATAAGCCGAGTTGGCGGATGTGACGAAGGGTCGGTGAAGGCAGGGGAGATCCGGCAGGACAGAAATGGTCTGGGCACAGTGTGGGTTCGCTGCCCTATTATGGCAGCGAAGAAGGTCAGCGGGTCGAGGCTCCTAGTGGGCTTCGTTTCGGCACGTGTGCAACTGCTGCAACAGCGAGCCCTGCGCTGCTATCGCTGCCACGACATTGGTCACGTGGCGGCGAAGTGCAGCAGTGCACATGATAGGAGCCAGCAGTGTTTCAGGTGCGGACAAGCTGGGCACAAACAAAATCAGTGCTCGGCGGCACCTCACTGCCCGGTTTGCGTGGCGGCAGAACAGCCCGCAGACCATACAGTGGGAAGCGCCATATGTGCGAAAGCCAGCACCTCGAGGAAGAGGAGGAGCGGCAGTAAGGGAGGAAATGGGCCACCAGCGGGCAAGCCAGACGCCCCAGTTGGGCGAGAGGAGGCGCAGCACATGGAAGACCAATAATGGCTCTCCGTGTGCTGCAGGCGAACATAAACCACTGTGCCCGGGCCCAGGACTTATTGGTCCAAAGCCTGGCGCAGTGGTCTATCCAGGTGGCGGTTGTTTCGGAGCCCTACAGCGTTCCCGACAGAGATAACTGGGTAGCCGACAACACCGGGGTGGTGACTATTATCACCCAGGTCGCAGCGGGCTCTCCGCCCTTCTCACGAGTAGAGAAGGGTGCGGGATGCGTCGCAGCACTTGTCGGCGACCTAGTTGTCGTAGGGGTCTACTTTTCCCCCAATCGAACTCTTGCGGAGTTCGAAGAGTTCCTTATACGATTGGGGGAAATGGTAGAGCGATTTCGTCCGGCGGAGGTGTTGGTGGCCGGCGATCTCAACGTGAAGTCCAGCGTGTGGGGCTCCGCAACGACGGATGTGCGTGGTGTGACGCTGTCGGAGTGGGTTGTTGCCACCGGTTTGTCTGTGCTCAACCGAGGGACCAAGAACACGTGTGTGCGAAGGCTGGGCGGATCCGTCGTGGACGTTTCGTTCGCGAGCCCGGCCCTAGCGTGTCGTGTTCGGGGCTGGCGAGTGCTGGATGATGTGGAGACTCTCTCGGATCACCTCTACATCTTGTACGAGATCTCCACACATCCAGCGGTGCAACCAGCCCCCAGTCCAAACTCGAGAGAGTATGGACCGCGGTGGCAACTGGGTCGCCTCGACAGGGAGTTGTTGGAGGAGGCCGCGATAGTGGAATCCTGGCTGCCCCAGAGCTTGGCGTCTGCAGAAGACGCCGCATCCTGGGCGCAGGGGGCGCTGACGCGTATCTGTGACGCGTCAATGCCCCGTTCCGGGCGCCGCCCTCAACGGCGGCAAGTGTACTGGTGGTCGTGGGAGATCGCGCAACTGCGTAACACCTGCGTTGCGGCGAGACGCCAGTACAGCCACTATCGCAGACGGGTACAGAAGGTGCAGGAGGAGGAAGACCGACTGTACCGCGTCTATGTCGAGGCGAGAACGCAGCTGCAGGAGGAGATCGGTCGTGTGAAAGGCGAGTCGCACGACCGGTTGATCGCGGGGATAGACCAAGACCCGTACGGCACACCTTACCGAATGGTGTTCGGTAGGTTACGGGCTTGGGCACCACCACTGACGCAGACACTCCGACCGGACATTCTCCGAGGGGTTCTGTCGTCGCTATTCCCGCAGCGGGCCAGTTTTGCACCACCCAGTATGGCCCGCCCTGCAGCGCGTGAGGAGGAAGAGGAGGACGACGAGGACAGCGTCACACCACCGGTGGAGGAGGAGGAGCTCGAAGAAGCTGTACGCCGATCTCGGCTCAAGAGCACCGCCCCGGGCTTGGATGGCATTCCCGGCCGGGCGCTAACTCTGGCCCTCAACACCTTAGGGCCCAGAGTGCGAGGACTATTCACTGCCTGTCTGGCTCAAGCCATAATTCCACAGCGGTGGAAGACAGGCAGGTTAGTCCTCATCAAGAAGGAGGGTCGCCCGGCGGATTCAGCCTCCGCCTACAGGCCCATCGTGCTCTTGAGCGAGATCGCCAAGCTCTTCGAGCGTGTTGTAGCCAGGAGGCTACAACACCATTTGGAGGGGACAGGTCCGGACCTCTCGGACCACCAGTATGGCTTCCGTAGGGGGCGATCGACGGTGGATGCCATACTGGAGGTAAAGTCCTATGCGCAGGATGCGGTGGCCCGAGGCGATGGAGTCTTGGCGGTGTCTTTAGACATCGCCAACGCCTTCAACTTCCTGCCATGGCCCTGCATAAAGGAGGCACTGTTACACCATCGTGTGCCTCCATACCTGCGCCGTGTCATCGGGGCTTACCTGTCCGGGAGGTCTGTGACCTTTCCGGCTCCTGGAGGAGGTTGGAGGGAGTTTGTTGTGTCGGCCGGTGTTCCACAAGGATCGGTGCTGGGTCCGATCCTCTGGAACATCGGGTACGACTGGGTGCTGCGGGGCGGCACCCTGAGGGGGATAAAGGTCCTCTGTTACGCCGATGACACGCTGGTCTTGGCGCAGCAGAGGACCTATCGAGAGGCGGCGGTCCTCGCGACGGCTGGAGTGGCGGAGGTCGTCGGCCGCATAAAGCGGCTGGGTTTAGAGGTCTCCCTCAACAAGTCCGAGGCAATCTACTTCCATGCTCCTCGAAAGGGCCCACCGGCAGATGCCCACATCGTCGTCGGTGGCGTCAAAATCGACGTCGCCCGGAGCATGAAGTACCTCGGACTTGTTCTGGATGGTCGGTGGAGTTTTCGGGGCCACTTTACATCTTTGGCCCCGAAACTGTTGAAGACAGCGGCAGCACTGGCTTGCCTTTTGCCCAATGTTGGTGGGCCGAGCGCCTCTAGCCGTCGGCTGTACACCGGAGTGGTCCGATCGATGGCGCTCTATGGTGCTCCCGTATGGGCGGACGCCCTGGACCGGCACAACATCACTCTGCTGCGACGTGCGCAGAGGGTGATGGCCATCCGGGCGATACGGGGGTACCGGACCATCTCCGGTGAGGTGGCGTGCGTGCTGGCCGGAGTCATGCCGTGGGACCTGGATGCCCTTTCTCTGGCGTCGGTCTATTGCCGGCGTCGGGGCCTGGCGTCCGGGGAACCGGCAGGCCAAGCACGCGCAGAGGAGGTGCGGGTAGCCGCAATTGAGATGTGGGAATCCCGGCTGGCGACACCATCTGCCGGCCGGTTGACGATCGAGGCGGTTCGTCCAGTTCTCCGCCAGTGGTTAGCGCGGCGTCACGGCGTCCTAACCTTCCGCACGACACAGGTGCTCACGGGGCATGGTTGCTTCGGGGGCTACCTGTGTCGGATCGCTGGGAGGGAGCCCGACGCTCGCTGCCACCACTGTGATGACTGCCTCGACGAGACGGCCCAGCACACGTTGGAGGTGTGCTCAGCCTGGGCGTCTCAACGTCGCGCTTTGCGCGACGTCATAGGGCACGACCTTTCCCTGCCGGCCGTGGTCAAGGCCATGGCTGGCAGCGAGACGTCGTGGGACGCGGTCTCATCCTTCTGCGAGGCAGTGGTGCTTGAGAAGGAGTCGGCGGAACGGGCGAGGGAGGCTTTTGCCGAAGTCGCCATCCGCCGTAAGAGACCGGGTCGCCGGAGGGCGGCACACGACCGCCGCCTTCCGCCCTAATGTGCCAGAGGGCGGTCAGCTTGGGGAAGCTGGCCGCCTACCAACCTGGCCCGAGTAGGCGCGCGCAGGTTGCTCCCGCGCGCTACTCCGAGCAGGCCGTCGAGGGTGCCCACACACCCTTGACTCCGCGACGTGCCTAGCAGGCTCCCGCCGCCGCGTTTCGTGGACGATTCTAGTCCCCGCGTCTCGCGGCCAGTGGCGGTCGAGGAGGAGCACCGTGAGGTTTTAGTGGGTATTGGGATCGGCCTTCAGCCGGTCCACGAGTCCCACATAACCCGCTCGAGTCCCCACTCGGGCCGGTATCCGTAAAAGGATTTCCTCACGTTAAAAAAAAAAAAAAAAAGGTTAGATCCTGATCCTCCACCTGACCCCCCTGATCCTGGGGGGGGGGGTTATGTAAATCCCACAGTACAAGTAGTGAATAGGAAAAGGCAAGGAGAGGAAACATCCTCAAACCAAGATATAGTTAAAAAAACTATTATAGACCCATCCACCGCTACCCCTTCCATCCAAAATGTATGGATCCACCCTGCCATGTCCGAAACTCCAAAATCCTATATTAGTACTGATAAAGGTCCGTTTATCGTATATGTGTCAAGGGAATCTCCTGATCCATCTGCAGGGACCTCTATAAGAGCCATTAAATTTGGTCAATTTCTCCATACTAATAAAATCACTGATATAGTTAATGATGGAGTTAAAAATGTTGGTCGCAATAAAATCAGTGTCCAATTTACATCTGCTGATGCAGCAAATAGATTTTTGAATAATCCTGTTCTTAGTCTATGTAAATATGTTTGTGTAATCCCGACATTTAATATTACAAGGATGGGAATTGTAAAAGGAATTCCCGTTGAATGGTCTTTGGAAGAGTTTGTTGGCTCACTGATATTTCCTAGTGCGTGCGGAGAAGTTATAAAAGCAAGACGAATGAACCGCAAGAATGTAAGTGAGGGTGTAGTTACATGGGTTCCAACTCAAACTGTTGTAATTACTATACGTGGCCAACAATTGCCTGAAAGAGTGTTCTCCTATAAATCTGTCTTTAATATTGAACTTTATAAATATCCTACAATCCAGTGCCTTAATTGCTGTCGTTTTGGTCATGTTAAGTCACAGTGTAGATCAAAGCCAAGGTGCTATAGGTGTTCCCAGTCTCATACTGGTGATGCATGTGACATCCGGCAGGAAAATTCAACCTGCATCCATTGCACAGCTAAACATTTTGCAACTGATAAAGGGTGCCCTGAGTATGTAAGACAACAGAACATTAAGTCGGTTATGTCGCAAGAGTGTATTTCCTATATGGAAGCATCCTCTCGGTTTCCATCTGTCCAACGTTCCTATGCTGATGTTGCTAAGGAAATGTTTTCACCTCCTGTTTTCACAAACTCCCAATCCCAACAAAGCAGACCTGCTGCTTCTTCCTCTAAATCTTATTCTAAAACAGTTTTCCAAGCTCCCCGCCCCCACGCTCCTATGGCAAAGGGATACAATAGACAAGCTCACCAGTCCATTATTAGCAATTGTTCCTCATCCCTTTCTAATGGTTGTGCACTTAGTCAAGGTTCTGACAGTTCAGCAGAATCTACAAAGGATCTGTTAATTGCTTTGACTGACACTCTTGTGAGCATAATCTCAACTGCTGATGAACTTCCTTTACCGTCCTACGTTGCCCAAAACCTACTCAAAATCTTTAAAATCCTCCACAATGGCTCCACTATCCTTCCTACAGTGGAATAGTAAAAGTATTCGTGCTAAAAAGCATGAATTACTTTATATTATTTCTCTGCATAATCCTGTCATTATTGCCCTCTCAGAAACGTGGCTGGTGCCTGACTCCCGATTCAGGGTGCCAGGATTCGCCTGTTTAAGGGAGGACAGAAATGACGGGTATGGAGGTAGTGCTATCCTCATCCAGCACTCTTCTCCATATTCCCGTATTCCTCTCCCTTCTCATAGTCAACAGTTGAATGCTGTTGCTGTGAGGGTCCTTGGTATTTCCTTCCTTTCTGTTTACATCCCCCATCCTTCCCCTTCCATCTTTTTACAGCTTAAGTCCGAAACTCCAAAATCCTATATTAGTACTGATAAAGGTCCGTTTATCGTGTATGTGTCAAGGGAATCTCCTGATCCATCTGCAGGGACCTCTATAAGAGCCATTAAATTTGGTCAATTTCTCCATACTAATAAAATCACTGATATAGTTAATGATGGAGTTAAAAATGTTGGTCGCAATAAAATCAGTGTCCAATTTTTCTCTTCGCTTCCTAGCCCTGTGGTGGTCCTGGGTGATTTTAACACCCATCACACTTTGTGGGGGTGTTACTACTGTGATGGATTTTCGCCTTCGTTGGTGGACATGATTGGTGATGTGGATCTCTGCATTCTCAATGATGGATCACCGACTCGTAGGGTTAATCCAAATCAGAACCCTAGGTCTGCTATTGATCTTTCCTTATCTTCTCCTTCTCTTGCTTCCCAACTATCATGGTCTGTACTTCCATCTACCCATGGTAGTGATCATTTCCCGATTTTGCTGTCCTTACATAATAGACTTCCTTACACTCTTAGTCCTTCCCTTCCCCATAGATTTAATTTAAAAAAGGCCAACTGGAACGAGTACGCCGACTCTGTGGATTGCATGTTGTGCAATCTTTCTGAGTCTGGTAATTATGAGAGTATCTTTGTTTACTATGAAGGGTTTGTCTCTGCTATTATGTCTGCTGCTGACCTACATATCCCCAAATACCGCTCCATTCAGAATTGGATGCATATCAATCCCTGGTGGGATCAGGAATGCTCTGATTCTGTCCTTCGGCGAACATCTGCCGAGGAGTCATACGCAGCCTGTATGACTATGGAAAATTTTATCGACTACAGACGCAAGGATGCGAAGTTTAGAAATTGCATTTGGAAAAAGAAAAAACGTGGTTGGATAAGTGTTTGTGAATCCCTTAGTCCTCGTTCCTCTTCTTCCCTTGTTTGGAACAAATGTTAAGAGATTTCGCCGATCTCTTAACAATGTCAGCAGTCCCAATTCCAATAATCCTTCTGTTTGGCTCAACGATTTTGCAAACAAATTGGCTCGTCCTTTTGTCCCATCCCAAGATTTATTTATATCCACGCCGGTTGAATCTTCGGAGGAAATGGATCTTCCTTTTTCCTTTGAAGAACTTAAAAACGTCTTAACGGATTTAAAGGATACCAGTCCAGGTGAGGATGGTATTCCTTACTCCTTTATTACAAGATTAAATGATAAATCTAAACACCATTTTCTAAACATGTGTGGGCTACTCCCACTAATTCTAATTTATTTATTTAATATTTAATTATATATTTACATGTCCCATATTTATTTATTAATTTAAAATCACTTTATTATATTAATATTAATTATTTCTAAAACAAAATTATTTATTTATTTCCTATACAAAACACACAACTCTCATATTATTTAAAAACTTAATTTACTATAATGTAATTGCTACATTAGGCGAGCGGCGTCATTTTAGTCAACAGGTGATCGTTAGCGTTAGATCGTCGCTAGACGCAAATCACCAGCCAGTGAGTCGCAAACGTCCAACTAACGCGGATCCCTTGTCGCTCGCTATTTTATCGGCCATTTAATTAATTACGTCACTATTTTCAACGTTCTCATATTTTAGCTATTCACTCTTACTCCTTCTCTATTCTTTATATGTGTGGACTATTTATGTGTGGACTATTGTTGTAAATGCAATAAATATTTTGTGTAGTAAAAGACTATTTATTTTTACTAATCACCGCACCAACCACTAAACTGGTGACCCCGAACAGTGCACATAATGAGTGATAGCAGTGAATCCGTTAAAACCGCCGGTTCAGGTAACGACGACCGCGCGGACCACGTCACCGTCCGTCGCACGCGTAAGGTGCGTGTGCCAAGTGAACGACACGATTCGTCGTTGGGATGTCGGAATAATTTTAAAATTCCACAATTTTCTGCGGACGATCCTGAGATATGGTTTGCGTTATTAGAAGGACAATTCAATAATTATAATATTACCAACGACCATGCTAAGTACACTCATGTCATAACTAACCTGGACATGACGAATGCGAAAGCGGTAAAAGATATCGTCATTAACCCTCCAACGGAAAATAAATATAAGAAAATTAAAATGGAATTAATTCGGCGACTTACTGCTTCTCAAGAAAAGAAGGTTAAACAATTACTCACACATGAGGACCTTGGGGACAGGAAACCCTCGCAATTTTTGCGACACCTTCAAGACCTAGCAGGACCTTCGGTGCCGGAAGATTTTATTAAGACGATTTGGTGTAACCGTTTACCGAAAAATATTCAAACCGTCCTTGCGTCTCATACTACCCACACCCTAGAACAATTATCGGATTTGGCAGATAAAATACAGGAAATTACTTCACCTTACAATGTTGCATCAACATCGACTACTGCGCCAGTACATCCGCCCAGTGAGATTACTGAGCTTAAAAATATGGTGGAAAAGTTAGCACTGAAGTTGGAAGAACACACTCGGGCTGCGTATCGTCCGAAGGCTCGCGGTTCATCACCTCATCATCGTTCCACTTCGCAGCAAAGGATAAGGTCGCAATCTAGTCACCGAAAGTACCCCATTTGCTGGTACCATGCAAAATTTGGGTCTAATGCAACAAAGTGTGTAAAATCATGCGAATTTGGCAAAGCGGGAAACTCCAGGGGTAGTCGCTGATGGCGGCTGACGATTGCCCCTCCTCTGCGAGTCGCCTCTTCGCGAAGGACCACTCTACAAAGATGGATTTCCTGGTGGACACTGGGAGTGACCTATGCGTCTATCCCCACTCCGCGCTTAGGGAACGACGTGCCAAGACGGACTACCACCTCATCGCTGCCAATGGAAGTGTAATAGATACATACGGGTATATCGAGCTTAGCTTGAACTTTGGCCTTAGGCGTAATTTTTCGTGGCGCTTTATTGTAGCTAACGTTATTAAACCAATCATAGGCGTTGATTTTCTTAGCTTTTATAATTTAGTTGTAGATTGCCGCAATCAACGGCTTATCGACAATGCTACCACGCTTTCAGCCAGTGCTTCTTATGCTAACCATAATATTAATTCTGTTAAAATAATTAAAGGCGACACTAAATTTCATAAAATTTTAGATATGTATCCTGAAATTACTCGCCCTTCTGGCATAATAGGTACACCAAAGCACAACACAATGCATTTTATACGCACTACACCTGGTCCCCCAATTGCATGCAATCCTCGTAGATTAGCACCTGACAAATTAAAAATAGCACGACAGGAATTCCAGCTGATGCTGAGCAACGGCACTGCGCGCCCTTCCGAGAGTTCATGGTCTTCACCCCTACATCTCGCACCCAAAAAAGAAAATGGGTGGCGCCCCTGTGGCGATTATCGATTACTCAATGCACGCACCGTTCCTGATCGATACCCAATCAGGCACATTCACGATTTTGCTCACAATATCTCTGGTTGTAAAATATTTTCCTCCATAGATTTAATGAAGGCGTACAACCAGATACCAGTGAACGAGGAGGACATCAAGAAGACAGCAATAAGTACACCTTTTGGTTTGTTCGAGTTCCCCTACATGACTTTTGGTCTCAGAAACGCAGGGCAAACCTTCCAAAGGTTTGTTGACGAGATCACCAGGGGCCTCGACTTTTGTTATTGTTATCTCGATGATTTCCTCGTATTTTCCAGAGATGAGGCTGAACACGAGCGGCATCTTCACGAACTCTTTCAGCGTATGAAAGAATATGGCATCGTCGTTAACACCTCAAAGTGCGTTTTTGGCGTTAATGAGGTGACATTTTTAGGATACCATATTTCGGCAACAGGTACCATTCCGCTCGAATCCAAGGTACAGGCGATTAAAGATTTCCCCACACCACAAACTGCCAGGCAGCTGAGGCGTTTCCTGGGGATGCTCAATTTTTATAGGCGCTTCATACCACACGCCGCTGAAATTCAAGCACCTTTAAATGCCTTGCTTACAGGAACAATTAAAGCTTCCCACCCTGTCAACCTTTCTCCAGATGCATTATTAGCTTTTGATCAATGCAAAGAAAGCTTGTGCAGTGCTGCACTACTTGCACATCCAGATTGTCAGTCAAAGTAAGCATTAGTAACTGATGCATCTGACTTGGCAATGGGCGCAGTTTTGCAACAATTTTCTAATGGAGAATGGCAACCACTTGCATTCTTCTCGCGGAAGTTCACTCCGGCTCAGCAGAAGTACTCGCCATATGATCGGGAGCTTTTGGCCATATATGAAGGAATCAAGTACTTTCGCCATATGGTTGAAGCGAGACATTTTGTGATATATACTGATTATTAAAGTTAAGTTAAGTTTTTGAACGAAAGTTTTAGTTCTTAAGTTGGCCATCGGCGCCACTATCTTTGTAAGAGAACGTGATTATACTAAATTGAATGTAATTGTTGTGGAGAAATAAAAGTTTTTCTTAAAAGAAATCTTACAGTTTATTTATAATAAAAGCCTAAATCTAATAGGTTATGGGCCCAGGAACGTTATCGGCATATAATAAATTGTGAAGAGCAAATATTTACAACAATTTAACAAGAAAGTGTTCCGCTTGTATAACCTCAAACAATGGAGGTTACAAATGCAATGCAAGTTGAAAAGTTTGAAGGAAGAAACTTTCGCCAATGGAAATTCCATGTAAACTGCGCATTGAAGGCAAAGGGCTTGGATATAAAAAAGGCAAAACCCGAAGGAAACACAACACAATGGTTAAAAGAAGATGGCATGGCAATGTTCATCATAACTTCATCTATGAAATTAAATCAAATATCATTGATTGAAAATTGTGAAACTGCATTGGAGATAATGAACAAATTGGAATCTATCTACGAACAGAAATCAGAGTATAATAAAATGATGGTTCAAGAGAAATTTTACCAATACAAGATGTCACCAACGGACAACATTGCCCAACATATCTCAAAGGTGGAGAACTTGGCGAAACAGTTACGTGAAAGTGGAGAAACCGTGAGTGAAATGGCAGTAATGACTAAAATAATTTCAACTCTGCCAGCGAGTTACAGATCTCTCCGCCAAGCATGGTTATCCTTAGATCCAGCTAAGCAAACAATACATAATCTGACTTCGAGATTGTTAGATGAAGAGGCGAGTTTGACAACTGAAGAAGAAAGTGTAACTGCATTATTAGTTGCGAAGAAGCCTGTATCACAATACAACAAACAGAGTACCAATAGTAATAGAAGTTCTACAAGTCAAACACAACATAGATTTATATGTTATAACTGCAACAAACGGGGGCACTTTGCACGAGATTGCAAGGCACCAAAGAAATCTGGGAAGAAATCTCAAGAGCAGAAGAATATGTTAGCGTTTAGTGCAGAACATTGTTTACATTCTGTTACAGACACAGGTGTATGGATTCTTGATAGTGGGGCATCCGCTCACATGTCATATAGGCGTGATTTCTTTCATAAGTTGCAAGATTATAAAACTGACCCTTGTAATAACAGAAAAGTGCGGTTAGGAAATCAAAAGGAGATTGAAGTACAAGGAAAAGGCACTGTGATGATTAAGAAACATGTAAATGGACAGTGGGAAGAATCCATACTGACTGAAGTGCTGTTTGTGCCAGATTTGCGTCGAAATCTATTCTCTGAAGGAGCGGCCACAAAGAAAGGTTATGTTATAGTAAAAAAAAATAATAATGCTTTAATACTTAAAAATAACTCAGTAGTACTGACTGCAAGTATAAAAGAAAATAATCTTTATGAACTAGATGTCAAAACTGTTTGTCAAGAGAGCTGTAATGTGGTCCAAACAACTTTGAAGTTATGGCATGAGCGCCTAGGACACTTGAACATAAAAGAGGTAAAAAATATGGCTAAAAATGGTGAAATTACGCTCCCAATGACTGAAAATGATAAAGAGTTTATCTGTGAAGCTTGCCAATATGGTAAACAGAGCCGGCTGCCGTTCCAAAAATCAGATAGGAACCCCCATATACCTGGAGAAGTTGTATACAGTGATGTATGTGGACCTTTAGAACATGCATCTGTATCGGGCGCAAGATATTTTGTCTTGTTTAAGGATGGAGCAACAAGTTACAGGCACGTATATATTATAAAGTATAAAAGTGATGTGATCAGCTGTTTTAAGAAATACAACAAGATTGTAGAGAATACATTTCAGCATAGTATAAAGGTATTGCACACAGACAATGGACGTGATTATCTCAGTCACGTCCATAATCTGTAAGGTCATGGAACGTGTTCTGAATAATAAACTCTTGGCATACCTAGAAACAAACGACCTTCTCAGTGACCGCCAATATGGCTTTCGGCGTAATCGGTCTACTGGGGATTTTCTAGCGTATGTCACTCATTTCTGGAGTGAGGCCATTGAGAGGTATGGTGAGGCAATGGCCGTTTCTCTTGACATCTCAAAGGCCTTCGACAGGGTTTGGCATGATAGCCTTATAGGAAAGTTACCTGCATATGGCTTGCCCGATGACTTGTGTTCTTGGCTATCGGACTTCTTGAGGGACCGATCAATACGTGTAGTCGTGGATGGCTACTCGTCTGATATAATGGATGTTAATGCCGGTGTTCCTCAAGGGTCAGTGCTCTCTGCAACTCTATTCCTGCTCCATATAAATGATTTACTCATTCCTGGAATTCTTGGGTACGCAGATGACAGCACTGTTGTAGAGCGCTATATGGCTAAAGCAACTGCAAGTGGGCCTGAAATACAATCGCATAGGGATACTATGGTTGAGCGCCTTAATTTGAACCTCAAAGCAGTCTCCGATTGGGGAGATGCTAATTTGGTCAGATTTAATGCCACTAAGACCCAGGCGTGTCTGTTCACCGCGAAAAAAAGGCCATTCGAATTATCCCCCTCGTTTCGAGATGTATCGGTACCGTTAAGCGACCACCTTGAACTTCTTGGCATTACTCTTTCATCGACTCTTAACTTTGGATCTTACATTGAGTCCAGAGCTCAGTTGGCTGCTAAGAAACTTGGCGTCCTCTCCAAGGTGAGACAGTACTTTACACCTCAACATCTTCTCACACTGTATAAAGCACAAGTTAGACCATGTATGGAGTACTGCTCTCATTTATGGGATGGTTCTGCCAAGTACCAATTACAGACCTTAGAGTCAGTTGAGAGACGAGCCAGAAGGCTAATCAATGACGGGACCCTTGTTGAAACTCAACTGCAGAGCCTTAGACACCGGCGTAGGGTTGCATCTCTGTCTGTGTTTTACCGGATACACTTCGGAGAGTGTGCCCATGATTTACATAGCTTGGTTCCCCCAGCCCCTTTTTACCTCAGAACTTCCAGAAATACAGCTTTACGCCATCCATACACGGTAGAAATTCCTACCGTACGAACGAAACGCTTTGAGGCTACATTCTTTATCCGCACTGCGAGAGATTGGAACTCACTGCCGGCATCTGTATTTCCTGTGACATACAATGTGGGGGTTTTCAAAGAAAGGGTGAATAGGTATCTTCTAGGCAAGCGTGCACCACCGTAGACCGCATCAACGCTCACCAGACTTGATGCGGTCAAACGCAAGCCTATTCCATATAAAAAAAAAAAAAAAAATGGCCGTGAATATGTAAATCAAGAGTTCAGGGATTATCTTGATGAAAACGGAATAATTCATGAATGCACTGCACCGTATACCCCTGAACAGAATGGCCGAGCTGAAAGGGAACTGCGCACTATCATGGAATGTGCACGATCTATGTTGCATGGAAAAGATATGCCACTATATCTGTGGGCTGAAGCTGTATGTTGTTCCGTGTACTTGCTTAATCGGAGCTCGTTTAGCCAGACTAAGAATGTATCACCACATGAACTATGGTATGGTAAAAAACCACGTCTTGATCATGTCAAAGTTTTTGGATCAGAAGGATATGTTCATGTCCCTGATAAAAAAAGAAAGAAACTGGATAAAAAGAGTAAAAAAATGATTTTAGTAGGATATGACCAGTATAATTATAGAATGTTTGATATTGAAACAAAGAAAATAACTATATCAAGAAATGTAAGATTCAATGAAAACAACATGACTGTAACTGAAAATGGTAAGAAAATCCAAATAATTTCTATTGAAGAACTACATGAAAATGGAACTACTCAAACTGAAGAGCCAATGAGCTCAGAACAGCAAATTTCAGTGGATCAGTCTAGTCCAAGAAGCTTAGAGCAAACTCAAAGTGATGACAGTTTGCAAAGTTGTTATGATGAGAATGATGAAACTTATGAGCCAAGTAGAACTTTGGAAGATATTGAAGAACGTAACATTACACTGAGACCAAGACGAAATAGAATTCATGAGGCAAACCTAGTAGAGTTCAATACTCCAATAACGTTTGAAGAAGCCATGCAGTGTAATGATAGTGATAAATGGAAAGAAGCTATTTTAGAAGAGCTGCAATCCCATTATGAAAATAATACTTGGTCCATAATAAAAAGAGACAATCAGAAAGCTATCACCTCTAAATGGGTATTTTGTATAAAAAGAAATGAAGATGGAAGCATAGATAGATATAAAGCTAGGTTATGTGCTCGAGGATTTGCTCAGGTGAAAGATATTGATAACAAGGAGACATTCTCACCGACGGTAAGGTATGACTCCATTAGAATTTTATTAAGTATAGCAGCAAGAGAAAATTATGAAATAGAGCAGTTCGACGTGAAAACTGCCTTCCTATATGGAGAGCTTGCTGAGGATGTGTATATGGAAGTCCCCGAGGGTGTCAAGGCTGCATCAGGAAGCATATGTAAGTTAAATAAATCATTATATGGTTTAAAGCAATCATCTCGTTGCTGGAACAAAACGTTCAAGTCGTTTTTATTAACTTATGGTTTTAAAATGTGCCATTCAGATAATTGCATCTTTGTTGGTAATTTCCAAAATTATAAAGTCATTTTGATATTATATGTTGATGATGCTTTATTATTTTCAAAAAACAAACCTGTTTTATCTGCTATAATAAATGATCTGAAAAATGTTTTTAAGATTAAAGTGTTGAACTTGTATTCTTTTGTTGGCATGGAAATAAGTAAATTGCCCGATTGCATAATTATTCATCAAAAACGGTATACAGAGCAAATAATAGAAAGATTTGGTATGTCACAGGCAAATCCATGTAATACTCCTACTGATAGTAATGTTATTTTGACTAAAAATGAAAACATTGACTTTGTCCCTGATTTTCCTTATAGAGAAGCAGTGGGATTACTGTTCATTACTGTTCCTGTCGTCTGTTAGTAGACCAGATATAGCTTATGCTATTAACATAGTAAGCCGGTACATAAACAATCCCAGTAAAGACCATGTTAATGCTGTAAAAAGAATAATTCGTTATCTAATAAAAAGTAAAGATATGTGTATAACTTATAATTATAGATCTGAATTAGTGGGTTTTTGTGATTCAGACTTTGCAGCAGATTTAGACTCGCGCAAGTCAAATACAGGATATGTGTTTATGTTCAATGGGGGGCCTATTACCTGGGCCAGTTGGAAACAAAATACTGTGGCATTGTCTACCACTGAATCTGAATATATGGCAGCTAGTGAAGCAGCCAAAGAAATTTTATGGCTTAGACAACTTTTGTATGATATTGAACAGCCACAAAATTCAGTTACTCTGTTTATTGATAACCAGAGTGCCATTAAGCTTATACATAATCCTGTCTATCACAAAAGGTCGAAACATATCGATGTACGATATAATTTTATAAGAGAAAAAGTTGAAGAAAATATAATACAAATAAAATATGTAAAAAGTGCATGTCAACTTGCTGACTTTCTCACAAAATCATTGCCTGCAGCAAAGTTTGAAATTAATAGAGATAGTATTTTAAATAAATTGTAACTTTTGAAGAAGTTTGTGTAAATTTTTATAGACTTTGTACTATAAAATTTAAGTGGGAGTATTAAAGTTAAGTTAAGTTTTTGAACGAAAGCTTTAGTTCTTAAGTTGGCCATCGGCGCCACTATCTTTGTAAGAGAACGTGATTATACTAAATTGAATGTAATTGTTGTGGAGAAATAAAAGTTTTTCTTAAAAGAAATCTTACAGTTTATTTATAATAAAAGCCTAAATCTAATACTGATCATCAGCTGATCAGCCAATCAGTTTTGCTTTTCATGAGAGAAAAGCAAACTGTTCGCCTCGTCAGTATCGCTATCTCGATTACATTTCGCAGTTCACCACCGATATCAGACACATTTCCGGTAAGGACAACATTGTCACGTATCGATGAACTGCAAATGCCTATCGACCTCCACTTGCTCGCTTCTTCCCAAAGCTCAGATCCTGAGCTTAATCAACTTCTAGATGGTGATTCATCACTCCGCCTAGAAAAATTCCCACTCCCTAACAGTCCAACTATGCTCTATTGTGATGTAAGCACAAAGACACCCAGACCTTTCGTTACCAAAACATTACGAAAATCGCTCTTCGACAACTTACATAACCTAAGCCACCCTGGTGCCAATGCTACAGCTAAGCTAGCGCAGCGCAGCGCTTTGTCTGGCCAGGTATTCGTAAGGATTGTCGAGAGTGGTCTCGAAAATGTCTAGCTTGTCAAAAAGCTAAGGTCCATCGTCACGTATTTTCACCCTTAGGCACGTTCGATTTACCTCGAGCGAGATTTGCTTTCATTCACGTAGACATAGTTGGACCCCTACCCCCATCACAAGGCTATCGCTATTGTCTTACAATAGTAGACCGTTTTACACGATGGCCTGAGGTGATACCAATGTCAGATATGACAGCTGAAACCGTTGGCAAGGCACTTATATCATGGATATCCAGATTTGGATGTCCATATGATATAGCGACTGATCGTGGTCGGCAGTTTGAATCCACGCTCTTCCAATATCTTGGAAGAATGATTGGATTCAAACATCGCCGTACAACCGCGTATCATCCAGCCTGCAACGGTTTAGTGGAGAGATTTCACCGCCAGCTGAAGGCATCTCTCATGTGTCATGCGGACAGCAATTGGTATGACACACTGCCTTTAGTTCTTTTGGGAATCAGGAGCTCATTCAAGGAAGAACTTCAAGCTTCTTCCGCTGAGCTTGTTTATGGAGAGCCGCTACGGCTTCCGGGAGAATTTTTCCACCCCACACCTCCACAAAGCACAGATCTTTCTGACTTTGCCACCCGAATACGACATTTCGCTTCCCAGTTGCGACCGTCACCAGCTGCACGACACAGCAAAAATAAGATTTTTATATTCAAGGATCTGAGTTCGTGCAGCCATGTCTTTCTCAGGAATGACTCAGTTAGAGGTGCATTACAACCTCCTTATTCTGGTCCTTTTGAAGTTTTGGAGAGAAATGATAAAAAATTTACAATCATGGTTAGGAGCAAACACGTGACTGTATCGATCGATCGCGTTAAACCTGCATACGTACTTGCAGATCCAAATCCTACTCCTCCCTACAGCCACAAGCTCAGTCCAACTCCCGATCCCTCTTCAAATCCTCAGACTCCTGCTACTACAACTCGGGAAGAAAAAAAAACCCCTCTCTGGACGCGTAGTTCGGTTTCCTAACTACTTTCGCCCGTAGGACGCTCTCTGGGGGGGAGTGATGTGGGCTACTCCCACTAATTCTAATTTATTTATTTAATATTTAATTATATATTTACATGTCCCATATTTATTTATTAATTTAAAATCACTTTATTATATTAATATTAATTATTTAATTACGTTTGCGGCAGTCGAGGGATTGAAAAAAAACCGAATAATTATTAATTATATATTAATACAATTATCTTAAAACTAACGACTGCTTTAATCGAAGTGAGAATAAAGAGTGTTTTTAACTTCTAATAAGATATTATAATTACGAGAATTAAAACACAGGTGCATTGGACAATTCGAAGAAATCGCTGGGTGGTCGCCCGAGATCAGGCGAGTCACTTTGGTACGTCAGCATATTCGTAGGGTTAGGGTTCCGTAACTCCTCCACCCCTAGAGAGGCAACTATTTGAGAATGTTGAGTGAAAAAGTTGCCGGAGTACTCGCTTCCTTAGGATCTTCTGGGTTATCTCCATTTTCTTGTACTTTTTATATTGTAATAAAATGATGAGTGCACCTGCACTGAATAATATTTCGTATACTGGTATGGTTGTATGATATACTGTAGAATCCTTTTCGTGTTCAATGTGTAGCGGTGATTGCATCACAATTTTATCCTTGATTCTATGGAGTCCATGAAGATTTATAGATGATATATTAATAGTTGTATCTGATGATTGAGTTCTACTTGGCAGAGATACCAGCTGCTATGTTTCGGGCATTCGGCCTCTATGTACAAGAATGAATTCTCGTTTGTTGCAATGAAAGGAGAGGATGGCTCTTATCCCATCCTGTGATTTTTTTATTATTATTTACTACTAATAACTAATCTATATAACAAAAAAAAATATCTTTAGAAATAATAGGAAATCGGAATATAAAAACTATTTTCTTATTAGCATAGTAAGAAGCCGGTTGAATTATAAGAAACTAACTTAATATATCTATACTAATCATAGAATGGTGCATGCTTGATGCATGTATAAAAGCTAAACTATTTTCTATTCTTAATAATTCGTTCCTTAAATCGTCTATGTTTTTACTTAATATTACTAATAGTTGGCCAAATTTCGCATATTTAATTAAAGTCAAACCATTATTCATTTTGTTAGAAAGTATTAACATTAAGGTACTATTAATTTTACTTTGATTTTCTACTAGTTGAGTAAAAACGCTATTATATTTAGTGATCCATTCTTTGCTTATGCTTAATTGATTATTAATTTCATTTGTAATTTTATCTTGATTACTTTCTAATAATTTTATAGCTTCGTTATACTTTAAAGCATCAGTATAGTCTAAGTTCCCTGTAATACTTTTTATAACTCTTCCGAGTCCATCAATGATTCCTCTTTTAGATCTAGTGGGTTGTAAGGATTTAATTTGAAGTAATATCTCGTCTAATTTGTTAAGCAAGTTATTTATCTGTATTTCATATACTGAACTGAACTGGTTTTTATAATTGTGTGAATGATTCTGTAGACTGTGTGTGCTATCTTTTTATATTTAATGTCCGCGAATTTAATGTCCTGAAGATGTACCAGGGGTAGCATCGCAAACACGATGATCCTGTAACAAATTTGCTTCTTTAGGGATTCGCTTTAGTCGCGATTTTGCTATAGGGCCACGTCTCTTTTTAGTGTAAATATGTATGGGTAAATCGACAAGGACAGTGTCTTGTGTATGTGTATATCTAGGGGCTGTTTTCTGTCTTTCAGCTAATGGATCGGGTACATATTCTATCTCAGGTTCGCGTGTATTATTTCTATTTTCAATAAGGATCGCTCGGTCACTAAGGGATGATTGGTTAATGATGTCGTACTCTTTTTTCATCCGCTCTTTATAGGTCTGTAAGTATTGTTGTAACATTTGTCGAATGAGGTCAATGTCAAGACAGTCTCGGGGGTCAAAATGTCCATTTAATAGATCAAAAGGTCTATGAAATTTATTAAGAGGTCTATCGTGACTACTGTCTGCCGTTAACGTAGAGGAGTTAGATCGATGAGAGGCGGTTATTGTTGACGAGTTTAATTTTCCAGGAACCGATACTGTAGAGGAATTTGATACCCTGCATAAGGTATCAGATGGATTGCCTAATAGTGAATTTAATTCATCGATTTCGTCTATTAATGACTTTGTTTCTTTTGTATGTATTTCTATTCTAGAGAGAGCGTCCGCGTTAGTATTACTCTTACCTTTTTTATATATCACTGTATAGTCAAATTCGCTTAATCGTAAACGCCATCTCGTAAGCCGTGAATTTGGCTCCTTCAGGTTCATTATCCATTGCAATGGTTTATGGTCTGTAACTATTTTAAATTTCCTACCAAATAAGTAAGGCCTAAAGTACTTTGTTGCCCAGACTATAGCCAATAATTCTTTTTCTATGGTACTATAGTTTTGTTCACTGTCGTTAAGGGTCCTAGAGGCATAGCAAATTGGTCTATCGGATCCTATAGGGCCTTGTGATAAAATAGCACCTATAGCCACATTGGATGCATCAGTTGTGAGGTTAAATTCTTTATTGAAGTCGGGGTATTGAAGTATTGGGTCATTTGTTAAAACGGTTTTACACTTTTCAAAACTAGATATGTATTCGTCATTTAAAATAATTTTCCTACCTTTTTTTAGACGGGTTTTGTTAATTTTGCGAAGTCTGGAATAAATTTACGATAATATCCAACTAAGCCTAGGAATTGTTTTATTTCTTTTGATGTTTTCGGTATGGGATATTTTTCTATTGCAGCTATTTTTTCGGGGTTAGGTTTAACTCCGTCTGCACTTATAATATAACCTAGAAAAGCTGTCTCTCGTTTTAAATATTCTGACTTATCCATTTGGATTTTAAAGTTGGATTCTCGAAGTCTCTGGAAGACTTTACTTAAATTTACTATATGCTCTTGTAAGGATGTACTAAAAACAATTATATCATCCATATAGACTAGACAAATAGAGTTTTGTAGGCCTTTCAGCACATCGTCCATCACTCGCTGAAAGGTCGCCGGAGAATTTTTTAATCCCATGGGCATACGAAGGAATTCATAATGTCCATGTTCTACATTAAATGCCGTTTTATGTATGTCCTGAGGATCTGTTTGTACCTGATAAAATCCGCTGGCTAAGTCTAAAGTCGTAAAATACTGACACTTTCCTAATTTATCTAATACGTCGTTAATGTTGGGGATAGGATATTTATCGTCTATTGTTTTTTCGTTTAATTTGCGAAAATCAACAACGATTCGCCATTTTCTTTTACCGGATGCGTCGACCTTTTTAGGCACAACCCAAATAGGTGAGCTCCATGCCGAATTAGAGGGTCTTATTATTCCTTGATCGAGCATTTGACCTATTTGTTTCTGTACTTCCTGTCTATGAACATATGGGTATCTATAGCTTTTTGTGTGGACGGGGACTTCGTCGGTGGTTTTAATCGAGTGTTTTAACTTATTTGTAAAAGTAAGAGGCTCGCCTTCTAGATAAAATACGTCAGCGTATTGGCTACATAGTATTTCTAGATTTTTCCGTTCCTCAACGTTAAGATGCTCTGTACGAAGTCGCGTCAGAACGTCTTTTACACGTTGCGATTGTTCATTGCATCTAAAAGTGATATTATTAATTTCTGCATAGACGGCTCGGTCCATTGAGAATATTACGTCATTCCTACTAGGATTTTTAACTTCTACGATACCTCTGCTATTCTTAACGGACGTAAGGCATTCACTAATTATGCAATTTGAAATTTTTTGTTCTTTTACGTATGCTTCGCCATCGTGCATATTAATAGGAATATTTAATAATTTTGATTGTCCTGCTGGGATTATATCTTCGTATAAATTTACATTACGGGAGTCATGTACGTAAATGGGGTTTGAAGCAGTCTTGGTAATAAGTGTTTTATTTTTATAATCTATTACTGCTTCCCATTTGTCTAACAAATCGGTTCCTATGAGTCCATCGAAATAGTCATGAAATTTATATACATAAAATGTTATATTACGCGGGTCATTAAATTCGTTAAAGCTTGGTATAGTTATTGAATAATCACTTCTAGTTTTGGCATGAACATTACATACTTCGAATGGATCGTAGTTTAGAGGAAAATTATTAAGATATTTTTCTACAACAGTTGGACTCAAAAAGGATTGATTGGCTCCTGTATCGATTAATCATTTTAATGGTGGCGATAATATTTGAATATATGGAAGGTGACGTTGCGTATGTAGATTAATTTCTATTTTAAGGTGTCGGACTTGGAGATTTTCTGAAAATCCTGCTCATTATCGTCAGATGTAATCTCATTAACGGTTTCTTTTTGTGACGTAGTGGGATTATCGGTATAGTTTTGGGGATAGGCATCATAGTTATAGTCATAGTCATGGTCATAGGGGTATTCTATGTATTCGTTACTGTTATAATACGGTTCAAAGTCTGTATAATAATCGTACGAGTCGTAATCGTCTTCAAAGTTATTAAAATTTATTTCCCTTGATTTAAAATAATTTCTCGGGGGAGGATTACCGTATTTTAGCCAATTATGTCCTGTAAGTGTATGCTGTGTTGGTGGCAGTGGTCGAGACACAAAGTGGCTCACACCGCTCATGGGTCTAAGAAATCCATTGCCTTGATTGGGCTTCTGTGTGTTACTACTTCGAGGCGGTAACTTAAACATGTGACTGTTAGGGTTGTAGTTCGGAGGTGGTGCACCGAACATTCTTTGTGTGTGCGTGGGTAGTCTAGGGTGTTGGTGTTCATTATTAAATTTAAAAGGCTGTGTGTTAGATCTATTTTGGTATATAGGTATACTTAGTGGAAATGCGCGTGGTGCGAATGTGTGGTGAGTAGCGTTAGGTCTAGCGGTTACGGTTTTGTTAAATTTTGAAACCTCGTAACGGCTGTGCATGTACATAGTATTAAGTTCTTCATGTACATATTCCAGAGCTTTTTCTATAGTTGGTGGTCGCATACAACGAATGCGGGATCCTAATGGTTCTTTAAAACCACGAACATAGGCCTGCATTGATACTTTTTTATATAAATCGCGCTTTGCTTCGATAGTGGTGGATAGTGTTTCATGTAGTGTAACATAGGTCATTAACATGCTAAACAAATTTTGACAATGGTCATAAAATTCTTGAGGGCTTCTATTACCTTGTGTGGCTAAGGAGAGATCATTGTATAGGGCGGTCTCATCCCTTTGGTCGGAAAAGTTATTAATTAAAAGTGTTTTAATACCTAGCCAACTATCGGGTATTCCGTTTGAATTAATTTTGCTTGCTGCTGTGCCCGTTATCTTATTTAAAATTCCATTTAACAAACATACGTTAGAAAATTCACTACTAGGTAATTCACTAAGATATTGGATCGCTAAATGGTCACAAATTTGAATAAATCGAGTTAAAATATTTGGGTTCCCGTCGAACTCCGGGACAAGGCGGAGGGCCTTAAATATAGTGTCCGGATCGTGAGACATGTTAACTAAATTAATTAAATTAGAATGACTACTATCTAAATTTAATTTTTTTTATTTCTTCCGAATTAATATTTCTTAATCTATCTATACTTAACCTACGGGCCTGCCTAGATGGAGGCTCTCGGGTCCTAGATGTGTTACGATGGAAAATTTTGGTAACTTATGAATAGGAAGGAGCAACACGAGAACAATTCTTATGTACTCACATAAATTGCATTATCTGGTCTCTTCTCAGTTGAATCGAAGGCTGGATTCTACTCCCGGCTGCCACAGGTCCGTAGATTCTGGATTCTCGAACGGTGCTCGATAGCCACCCGGGCGGCACGCGACGCGATGATAATTATCGAGTAATTAATTTAAACCGATCGCGAACCGGCCCGCGAAAATCCTACCGACTGCGCCAATTACGTTTGCGGCAGTCGTGGGATTAAAAAAACCGAATAATTATTAATTATTTAATAATTATATATTAATACAATTATCTTAAAACTAACGACTGCTTTAATCGAAGTGAGAATAAAGAGTGTTTTTAACTTCTAATAAGATATTATAATTACGAGAATTAAAACACAGGTGCATTGGACAATTCGAAGAAATCGCTGGGTGGTCGCCCGAGATCAGGCGAGTCACTTTGGTACGTCAGCATATTCGTAGGGTTAGGGTTCCGTAACTATTTCTAAAACAAAATTATTTATTTATTTCCTATACAAAACACACAACTCTCATATTATTTAAAAACTTAATTTACTATAATGTAATTGCTACATTAGGCGAGCGGCGTCATTTTAGTCAACAGATGATCGTTAGCGTTAGATCGTCGCTAGACGCAAATCACCAGCCAGTGAGTCGCAAACGTCCAACTAACGCGGATCCCTTGTCGCTCGCTATTTTATCGGCCATTTAATAATTTCGTCACTATTTTCAACGTTCTCATATTTTAGCTATTCACTCTTACTCCTTCTCTATTCTTTATATGTGTGGACTATTTATGTGTGGACTATTGTTGTAAATGCAATAAATATTTTGTGTAGTAAAAGACTATTTATTTTTACTAATCACCGCACCAACCACTAAACATGATAAATAAAATAGTTCAATCAGGCAATATACCCAACTCATGGAAGTCCCAAATTGTTATCCCTATCCTCAAACCTGGAAAATGTCCTTCAGATTTTAATTCCTATAGACCCATTGCCCTGGCATCTACT
The DNA here is from genome assembly GCF_056956725.1 of Heliconius melpomene rosina. Classification (NCBI taxonomy): domain Eukaryota; kingdom Metazoa; phylum Arthropoda; class Insecta; order Lepidoptera; family Nymphalidae; genus Heliconius; species Heliconius melpomene. The sequence continues at coordinate 509,264 of NC_140409.1, forward strand.
ATATCTAAGATTGTTGAACGGCTTTTGAAAAATCGACTGGAATGGATAGTGGAAAGTAGGAATATCTTAGCGCCCTCTCAGTTTGGCTTTAGAAAGGGGCTAAGTACTATTGATAGTCTCAGTATTCTTACTACAGATATTCGACGAGCCTTTGCCAAAGGAGAGTATTTGGTTGGTGTCTTTTTAGATGTCGCATCTGCATATGATAATGTTCTTCTTCCGGTGCTCAGACAGAAATTGCGTCAGCTGAGTATTCCGCCGAGGATGTCCCATTACATATGTAATCTGCTGACCGGGAGATCGGTATCTGTAAGACATCCGCTTCTTACTATACCTTCCAGACTTGTCTGGAAAGGTCTTCCTCAAGGTTCAGCTCTTAGTCCGCTGTTGTATAACATATACACACATGACCTTGAATTATCTGTTAATAATTTCTGTAACATCCTTCAGTATGCTGATGACATCGTCCTCTATTACAGCTCAAATTCTGTGGAGGACATAACTTTTCGTTTAAATACTGCCTTGCACTATCTTAACCAGTGGCTCTCTGAGCATGGCCTGGCATTGTCGATAGCTAAATGTCAAGCGGTCGTGTTTACAAAAAAGAGAGTAATTCCAAATTTTAAAATTTTGTGTGATAATATTTCCATTCATCTAACAGAAAACGTCAAATTTTTAGGCATAATACTTGATAAACGATTGAACGGAGTTGCTCATGCTGAATATCTCAGCAGGAAATGTGAAAAGGGCATTAATGCTTTGAGAGCTGTGTCTGGTGTGTTTTGGGGCGCACACCCTTATACTCAAAAACTGCTGTACAATGCTATAATTCGCAGTCATATTGACTATGGATTATTTGTGTTAGACCCCTTTAATAAATTACCTACTGAAAAATTAAACCGAATACAATATAAATGTCTTCGGATTATCCTAGGTGCGATGAAGTCTACTCCTACCAATGCATTGCAGGTGGAGTGTGTAGATCCTCCACTTCCTATCCGCCGACAATTCCTTTCTGACCGATTTGTGAGTAAAATGTTGCAGCTGTCTTCCCATCCTTTACGGTCTAAGCTATCTAAGCTAGCTGATCTCATACCTCAAGGCAAACCTTTACCATACCTGCTTGATAGCTTCCTTAGACTTACCTCTCTCCCTAATCCTTTGACTTGTTTTCCTTCTAATCCACTATTCCTTACACCGTACAACGCCCTAGTTCATTCTCCTTGTATTGTCACAAATCTTGGCCTAACCAAGGGAGATCCTGGCACCAACACAAAATTTAAAGAAATAGTTCAATTCAATTGGTCGAATCACCTCCTCATCTTCACTGATGCATCGAAGCTCTCGAAGGAGAGCTGTGTTGGTGCAGCCTGTTGGATACCAAAATTCAAAATTCTTCTACAATTTAAATGCCCTCCCGAATCATCTGTGTTCACAGGCGAGGCTGTTGCTTTGTTAGAAGCAGTCCTGTTTACACATTCCCACAATTTTAAACAGACGGTTATTTTCACTGACTCACTAAGCTGCTTAATGGCCTTAAAGGGAAGCCCATTTTATAGTAGATTGAGATCTTCAATTGTTTTAAGGATTCGTAAAGAATTGTACTCTTGTCATCTAAAGGGTTTGGATGTTACGTTGGTGTGGATTCCAGGACATTCTGGAATCAGTGGGTATGAATCTGCAGACTCCTGCGCTAAATCAGCTATTCAGTGTGGCACATTAGACCGTTTCTCCAATTCCGCCCAATATCTGATGTCCCTTGCGGATATTCATCTGCATAAGTCCTGGAATAATTTCTGGAGTGAGTCAAAATCCCATAAAGGTAAGTATTACGCCTTTATTCAACCTGATATTAATAGCCGACCTTGGTTTTATTCTCAAAGGTTTATTGAACGGAGGATTATTACAACAATCTGTCGCTTACGTCTTGGGCATGCTTCTACTCCTGTACATCTAGCTAAGATCAGGGTCAGGGACCACTCTCTGTGTGAATGTGGCCTGGACGACGGCTCCCCTTCCCACATCCTTTTCTCTTGTCCTAAGTTAACTCGTCCCTTATATGATGTCCTCCCTCATAAAGTCCCTCGTCCTTTAAATGTTCAGTGTTTGATAATGTTTGTGTTTAGTCCTTTATGTAAATTTTTATGTAAATATATTAAACTTAACAAAATAAAACTTTAAATTAACACCCATGTAAAATATTATTTATTACTAATCTAATGTGTTGTGTATATATTGTAAATTTGTGTTTGTTTTGTTTTAGGTGAAGGCTGTACTTACACAGGATCTCTTTTTTTACATGTATTCTATAATTGTGTATATTTATCTTTTTTATTACCGGTCAATTTCCTTCGTGTGTTTTCCATACAACGTGACATTGGCGAAATGAATTGTGCTCAACTGGCACGCTCGAAACGCCATATATCGAGAAATCAATCAACAATCATATATGTATTATTTATTATCGCCATATATCAAGAATTCAATTCAATTCAATTATTTATTATTTAATTACCATTAGCTTTATGAGGCTATTAAATGTAAATATCGTTCACCAAAAATCAAATTTTATTTGAATTTTGAACGTCCATTTCATTCGCTCAGAGTTTTGTTAGCTTATGCAGTGTTGCCAACCCCCAGAAACGAGAAAACAGTAGTTTACTAAAAAAAAAAAAACAGAAGAAAACGGTAGATTAAGTAAAAAAATGCAAATTTCATACTGTATTCGTATAATTAAAACAATCACATACTTTTTTTAGTTATCACACATTGGTATATAATCATATTTAACACAAAATAGAACTTAAAAGAGAAATCAAACGAAATAAAAGACTAATTATTTTGTTTGAAAAAATAACTTTTTCATTTTTGGGAATTATTTTTTTTTTCTGAATAATATTAGGCTTTTATAGAGTAATTAAAACTGTGGTTTCATTTAAAGTGCTGCTGACAATTCCATCCTGTATATATACAATTACAGGCAGCACAAAAAAAAATAGGTCTCTCTTTTAGTGCTTTTCCTTTTCCTGTCATCTTTTAACCACGAATTTTTAAATTTCTGTTCATATTTTAATGCTTTTTTTGGGAGGACTTTTGTCAGTCCATGAATCACTGCTCATTTTATCAAAGATAATAAATATTATTATTTAATATTAACAGCGGGATTATATATATTTTACTAATAGTCAATTTGAGCCACAACACAATACGCAATACTATTTAACGGTTTTAACCTGTAATTGAAGCTGTCATTTTTACACAGGGATTTCCCCGTGCATAAAAATATGACTGTTTAATCTGCCCTTGAATTCGAGGTAATGTCATCGAAGCACAGCAAAAGTTAATATTGCCATATAGTAGTTTTTGCATTTTATTGTGGACAGTGGTTAACAAAAATATTTGCATATTGTAGGTGGCGCAGAACACTAATTGAAAAACAGTTAAATTTTGGAATGAAACAGAAAACAGATAACAAGAGGCTTTTTTGTGTAAATATCAAATCTACTGTTCAAATCAAACAGTAGGGTCGGCAACACTGAGCTTATGTCGCCAACAGTGCTGCCAACCCTACTGTTTTAACAGTAGATTGACTATTTTTTGGAACGTTTGTTTTGGTTTACACACGTGTCAGTGAGGATTGTATTTAATTTAGTGTTGTTTATTGTTTTAAGTGGAAAAATTTAAGTTTTTAGAGTTTCCATATTATCAAGGTGTTTGGTGTTAGTAAGTGTTTGTGTTGTTATTAGTAAGATTGGTGTTATTACATATATTTAAGTTTGTAGGTTAGGATTTAAAATGGATCCAGACCCCCCGCCTGATCCCCCTGATCCGGGTGGTATAGAAGCACAGGTAAACCGAAAAAGGCAAAGCGTAGATTCGCATCCTGATGTGGATATGGTTAAAAAAACCATAATCGATCCTTCCACTGCAACTCCTTCAATTCAAAATATTTATACTCACCCCTCCCTTTCCGAAAATGCTAAGTCATACCTTGAATCCGATAAAGGCCCTTTCATTGTGTATGTGTCGAGGGAAATTCCTGACCCGGCAGCTGGTACCTCTATTAGAGCTATCAGGTTTGGCCAGTTTCTGCACAAGAATAAAATTAACGACATTATTGATGGTGGTATTAAAAACATTGGTCGCAATAAGATTAGCGTTGAGTTCTCAAATGCTACTGCAGCGAATTTATTTTTGACTAACCCATTATTGAGTCTATGTAAATATGTTGCTGTTATACCAACCTTTAACATCACTAGAATGGGTATAGTAAGAGATGTTCCCGTCGACTTCTCATTAGATGAACTTATCGAGTCCTTGGTATTTCCCTCTGGGTGTGGTCTAGTACTGAAAGCCAGGAGATTAAATAGGAAGAATGTAAGTGAGGGGGTAACTACATGGATTCCGACACAGTCGGTTGTAGTTACGTCCGTGGACAGATGTTGCCTGATAGGGTCTTTTCCTATCACTCTTCCCTTCCTGTAGAGCCCTACAAGTTTCCTACCATTCAATGTTTAAATTGTTGTCGGTTTGGCCATGTTAAAGCACAGTGTAGGTCAAAGCCTAGATGTTACAGGTGTTCCCAGTTGCATACTGGTGATGCATGTGACATAGCCAAGGAGGATTCTAAATGTATGTATTGTGGTAGTAAACATTTTGCCACTGACAAAGACTGCCCCGAGTTTTTAAGACAACAATCAATCAAACTTTTAATGTCACAAGAGTGCATATCCTACATGGAGGCGTCAACACGTTTCCCTTCTTCCCAACGCTCTTATGCTGATATGGCAAAAGAAGTGTTCTCCCATCCTATCCCCTTATACCAACCAATTTCCAATAATAAATCCCAGTTACCTCATTCCAGTGTCCCAGTTGGTCCTAACAAATCTTACCGTAAGACTGTGTTCCAATCTCCCCGTCCCCGCGCTCCTCTAGCAAAGGGATATGATAGGCCAGCTCACCAGGCAATAACTGGTAATTGTTCCTCTTCCCTTCCTAATGGTTGTGCTCTTAATCAGGGTGTTGACAATTCAGCAATGACAAGAAAGGATCTGTTGTTCTAACAGAGACCCTTGTGAGCATAATCTCTTCCTCTTATGAATTTCCTTTACCGTCCCACGTTGCCCAGAACCTTACTAAAATCTATAATAAAATCCTTAATAATGGATCCATTGAAATTCCTCCAGTGGAATAGTAACAGTATTCGGCCCAAAAGGCATGAATTACTGAATATTATTTCACTTTATCAGCCTGTCATTGTTGCCCTCTCGGAGACATGGTTGTTGCCTGATTCCCATTTTAGGGTGTCAGGTTTCTCCTGTTTACGGGAGGACAGAAGTGACGGGTATGGAGGTAGTGCTTTTCTTATCCGGCACTCCTCTTCCTATTCCCGTATTCCTCTTCCTCCTCACAGTCAATAGATTAATGCTGTTGCTGTGAGGGCTTTTAATATCTCCTTTCTTTCCGCTTATATACCTCATCCTTCCTCTTCCCTCTTCCTTGAGCTGAAGTCTATTATCTCTGCGCTTCCTAACCCTGTGCTGGTCCTGGGTGATTTTAACACTCACCACACTTTGTGGGGGTGTTATTACTGTGATAGATTTTCTCCTTCGTTGGTAGACATAATTGACGATGTGGATCTCTGCATTCTCAATGATGGCTCACCGACTCGCAGGGTTGATCCTAATCAGAATCCTAGGACTGCTATTGACCTTTCCTTATGTTCTCCTTCCCTAGCTTCCCAACTATCATGGGCTGTTCTTCCTTCCACCCATGGTAGTGATCACTTCCCAATTCTGTTATCCTTCAATAATACACACACTCCTACTTTTAATCCCTATTCTACCCGTAAGTATAATTTAAAAAAAGCGAACTGGTCTGAGTATGCTGACTCTGTGGATTGTATGTTGGACAATCTTCCTGAGTCTGATAATTATGAGAATGTCGTTCTTTGCTATGATAGGTTTATTTCTGTCATTTTATCTGCAGCTGACTCAGATATTCCTAAAAAGCGCTCCATTCAGAATTGGATGCAGTTCAATCCCTGGTGGGATCAGGAATGCTCTGATTCTGTCGATCGGCGAAAGTCTGCCGAGGTGGCATACGCGGCCTGTATGTCAATGGAGAATTTTATTGAGTACCTACGCAGTGATGCGAAGTTAAGAAAATGCATTTGTAAAAAGAAAAAACTTGGTTGGGTCAATTTCTGTGAATCCCTAAGGCCCCGCTCCTCTTCCTCTCTTGTGTGGACAAACGTTAAGAGGTTTCGCAGATCACTTAACAATGTCAACTCTTCAAACTCCAATAATCCTTCCATTTGGCTTAATGATTTTGCTGACAAATTGGCCCCTCCTTCTGTACCATCCTATGACCTTTTTGTATCCTTGCCGGTTGAATCTTCAGAGGAAATGGATTGTCCTTTTTCCTTTGAAGAGCTCAATAACGTCTTAACGGATCTAAGGGACACTAGTCCAGGAGAGGATAGTGTCTCTTATTCTTTTATTACTAGATTAAGTGAACAAGCAAAGCGCCATTTTTTAAATCTGGTAAATATTATATTTCAATCAGGTAATATTCCCATCCCATGGAAATCCCAAATTATTATTCCTTTACTTAAACCAGGAAAGTGTTCTTCCGATCCTAATTCCTATAGACCCTTTGCTCTATCATCTACTTTATCAAAAATTGTTGAACGGCTTTTGAAAAACCGTTTGGATTGGTTAGTGGAAAGCAGGAATATACTAGCGCCCTCTCAATTTGGTTTTAGAAAGGGGTTAGGTACCATAGATAGTCTCAGTGTTTTAACTACAGACATTCGACGAGCTTATGCCAAAGGAGAGTATCTAGTTGGTGTTTTTCTGGATGTTGCATCTGCATATGATGGTGTTCTTCTCCCGGTGCTCAGGCAGAAACTTCGACAGCTGAGTATTCCGCCGAGGATATCTCATTACAAATGCAATTTACTGACCGGTAGAACGGTATCTGTTAAGCACCCGCTTCTTACTGTACCTCCCAGACTCGTCTGGAAGGGTCTTCCTCAAGGTTCGGCTCAGAAGTCCTCTGTTGTATAATTTATACACACATGACGTCGAATTGTCTGTCAATAGTTTTTGCAACATACTTCAATACGCTGATGATATCGTTCTCTACTACAGCTCAAAATCTGTGGAGGACATAACTTTTCGTTTGAATACTGCTTTGCACTATCTTAACCAATGGCTTTCTGATCATGGCCTGGCATTATCAGTGGCTAAATGTCAAGCGGTGGTATTTACAAGAAAGAGACTAATTCCAAATTTTAACATTTTATATGATAATATTCCCATAAATTTTTCGGAAAGTGTAAAGTTCTTAGGTTTAATACTCGACAAACGACTGAACGGAATTGCACATGCTGAGTATCTCAGCAAAAAATGTCAAAAAGGCATAAATGCTTTAAGAGCTGTGTCTGGTGTGTGGTGGGGTGCACACCCTTATACTCTTAAATTATTATACCATGCAATAATTCGTAGTCATATTGACTATGGTTTATTTGTTTTAGACCCCTTTAACAAAGTAGCGTCAGAAAAACTCAATCGAATTCAATACAAATGTCTCCGAATCATTCAATCATTCACTTCACGCACTCCAGGTAGAGTGTGTTGATCCCCCTCTTCCTATCCGCCGTCAATATCTCTCCGATCGATTTGTGGGCAAAATGTTACAGCTTTCTTCCCATCCTTTAAGGTCTAAGCTATCCGAGTTAGCCGACCTTATTCCTCGTGACAAACCATTACCATATGTACTTAATAGTTTCCTTAAATTTACCAATCTTCCTCATCCTTTGTCCTGCTCTCCTTCTAACCCATTGTTTTGTACGTCATACAAGGCTTTGGTTTATGCTCCTCGTATCATAACAGATCTTGACTTGATCAAGGAAGATCCTGGCACCAACACAAAGTTTCAAGATATAATTCAACTCAGTTGGTGTAATCATCTTCTCATCTTCACTGATGCATCAAAGCTCTCTAAAGAGGGCTGTGTTGGTGCAGCATGCTGGATTCCAAAATTCAAAATTATTTTACAATTTAAATGTCCTCCCGAATCTTCTGTGTTTACAGGTGAGGTTGTTGGCTGTTGCTTTATTAGAAGCAATCCTGTTTGCACATTCCCATGACTTTAGACAGACGGTTATTTTTATTGACTCGCTAAGCTGCTTAATGGCGTTAAGAGGTAACCCATTTCATAGTAAATTAAGATCTTCAATTGTTTTAAGGATTCGTGAAGAGTTGTACTCATGTTATCTAAAGGGTTTGGATATTACTTTAGTCTGGATTCCAGGACATTCTGGAATTAGTGGGAATGAATCGGCAGACTCCTGCGCTAAGTTAGCTACTCGGTGTGGCACTTTAGTTCACTTTTCTAATTCGGCTCAAGATTTGTTGTCCCTTGCATCTGCCCATCTGGATGAGTCCTGGAGGAAACTCTGGGAAAGATCAAAGTCTCTGAAAGGTAAGTACTATGCTTCTATCCAACCTTCTATCCCAAAGCGACCTTGGTTCTTTACTCAAAAATTTACTGAACGGAGAACTATATCAACAATTTGTCGTTTGCGTTTTGGACATGCATGTACGCCTGTTCATCTGGCTAAGATCAGGGTCAGGGATCACTCTCTGTATGAATGTGGCCTCGACGACGGTTCTCCTTCTCACATCCTTTTCTCTTGTCCTAAATTGACCCGTCCCTTATATGACATCCTTCCTTATAAAGTTCCCCGCCCCCTTAATGTTCAGTGTTTGTTAATGTTTGTGTTTAGTCCGTTATGTAAATTTTTATGTAAATATATTAAGAATAACAAAATTAAACTATAAACTAACATCTGTGTAAAATAATAGATATTACTAACCCTCTTTATTTATATATTGTATTTATATTTTTTGTATTGTTATAGGTGAAGGCAGTAGTTTAACTGGATCTCTCTTAAACATGCATTTTTCTGTTGAATAATATTATTCCTTTTTTTTTACCGTACAACCTCTTTCGTAAGTTCTCCATTCAACGTGACACTGGCGAAGTGATTTTGTGCTCAACTGGCACGCTCGGAACGCCATAATAAAAAGAACAGAACAGAACAGACTATTTTTTGCCTTGTATCCCTGTTTTCTGTTTAAGTCCTCATATCTACTGTTTTTTGAAAGGCGTAAAAATAATTATGATTGTAGTTCAACAGGAACTTTGCTTATTAAAGTTGACAAATGTGTATAAGTTTGCACTCATTTCATAACTTCGATGTATTGTAAGTTTTCACTTTTAGTCAAATTTCAGAATTGTAGGTCCACAGGAAGTACCATAAAGAGTTTGCACGAGTTGAATTTTATACAAAATGCAGCAAAAACTATAATCGCTCGTATTTTTAGATTACATGACTTTTCATTTTCTGAGCTCCAAGGGATTCGATAAGATTCGTAATTCTAGTTATTTGATATTCATTTCAGCTTAACATATCCGATACTCGATCTTGTGGTAACCAGCTTAGAGAGACATTTTATTTTACTGTTTTCTACTGTTTTTTTAGTTCCATAATATGCTATAATTAGGTTTCAGAAGTGAAATATCAAAAGAAAACTATACAACACTATTGTTACAAATACAATCTTATTTATTAAAAATCAAAATAACTATAAACTGAAGTTTAAATAACTAGAAACCTATATAAAACACCAACAACATTCGAAAACACATATAGGTATTTACTCAGTGTTAATTATAGCAGCTCTTTTAACCAATTCACAATATTTATTAATTAAAACATTTAAATTACTTTATAACTTGCTAATAATTATCTATTAACAACCTAGTAACAAATCACATCGACTACAACACGTGTAACCTCAAGTATATGAGGGCCAAATATGTCTTCCCGCTTAAATTAGTAACTTAATAACAAAATTAAAAGAGCGGGCTTTTTGATATTGACAGTGACATTGACACATTGCAGTACTATATTTGACAGTTGACATTTGTAGCACGGGAGTCTCCTAAGTCGGCCATTCTGACCCTGCGTCGTCCCCGACGTAGCTGAATTAATATCCAGTTGCCTGATCACATGCTGGTGCATCCCGATTAGCCCCAAAGTCATCAGCGTCGTTTCATGGCTGTATTGATGAAAATTCTACAGTAGTACCATATTCGCTGTCTTCATCATCTAAAATTTTAAGTTTATAAATGTCTAAACATTACAACAAACGGATAGGCAATCAAAATATACAGACAAAAGATATAAAAATAAAAAGTTTTGAGAGCTCTCATTTTTAACCCTGTAAAATCTTCATATCCAAGTATGTTCAGTCCGGTGCAGCAAACTCCGGAACCTGTGAACAGAACAGTCAGAAAGCGTCCCCTCTGTCTGCCAGGACCAAATGTCCACATAGACGTCACATGGTCCACAAAGACCAAACGTCAGCAAGGACCAAACGTCCACAAGGCCATAATGTCAGCAAGGACCAAATGTCCACCTTGACCACAAGGACCAAACGTCCTTCAGAGCCACATGCTCTTCACAAAATCTTTCATGGCCACACCCCCGTCAAAATTTCTCAGGCCATATGCCTCATCAGACCAAACGTCTGATACAAGTCAAAGTCAAAAGTCAAAGTCAAAACACCCTTTTTTTTTTTTTTTTTGTCGCTGGGAAATGCATTTACGCAGACCGCCCATACGGAAGGCGAGCCTTACGGATGAGCGGTACTGTGGGACTCATCGGTAAAACCGATCCTACCCACTAAAACCCAGCGGAAACCCTCTCCACCAAAATGAGACGCCGCAGGATCGCTCGCGCATGCTACTACGACGCCTCGGTGGAAGGCCTTTTGCAGGCCATCGTCGTTTTCTGGGTGCCCTGGGGTTTCTCCTAGGGCATCCGCAGCCTTGATAACCTGAAGGAAGATCACCCTGACCCTCCCGCGGTAACTCCTCTAGGGTAGGGGGAATAGAAGATGCGCATACCGCCTTCTTCTATCCCCTGGCCTACGGCGGCGGAGCGAATCTGCGTTCGAGCTGGACTCGCGCACCCGCTCCGCGGCCTCCTTCAATGCGATTACTGATTCGCAGAAGGAGACCATTGCAGACCAGCTCCTCTCACAGTCCAGCATAGCCCCTACCACACTGGCCAGTGAGAGGTCCCTACCCACTACCGCCATCAAGGCATGGCGTTGTGGGGCCCAAGCGGGGCATTCAGCCAGAGTGTGATGCGCCGAATCCACGGAGGCATCACACTCATGGCACACCGGCGACATCTCCCGACGTGCAACCTGATGCAGGTACTTACCGAAGCAACCGTGCCCCGTCAGAACCTGCACCAGTCTGAACGTCAGGACACCAAACCTCCTTTTAACCCAGCGATCCAAGTGTGGGCGAACTGCCTCCACTGTCGCTAGGCCTGCCGCCGGAGACCCCAGGTCCCCCCTCCATCGCCGGATCAGGGCTTCATCCGCTCTCCTCCTTATCCGTGCGACATCCTCACACGATGGTTGTACGCCTCGCGACCGCTCGCTTGTGCGGAAAGCATGAACTCTGGCAAGCACTTCCGCCTGTAATTCCCAAGGCGGATCGCTCGCCAAGAGAGTTGCCGCCGTCCAGGACACCGTACGGTACCCCCGAATTGCTCTCACCGCTATGAGACGCTGCGCTTTCCGCAATTGGGTCTTATTGCGAACGGTGAGAGAATCTGCCCACACAGGGGCACCGTACAGAGCCATGGATCTCAACACGCCGACATAAAGCTGTCGGCATGGAGAATCTGGCCCTCCGACATTCGGCAGGAGCCTGCCGAGGGCCCCAGCAGCGTTTACTAGCTTCGGCACAAGCTGAGCGAAGTGCGAAGCGAATGACCACCGTCCATCCAGGGTCAGACCCAGATACTTCATCTGAGTCCGAACCTCCACGTCCTGTCCCTGGATGCGCAGAGTAGCCCTACGGGGGGGACCCCTACGCGGGCCGTGGAATAGGAGGGCCTCAGTCTTGGGCATAGAGACTCTCAGACCCAGAGCTTCGATACGGTCGACGACAAGGCAGGTGCCGATTTCAGCCAAGTGTGCCGCCTCCTGGTAAGACGTTCCCCTGGCCGTGACTAGAGTGTCATCCGCATAACATATGACACTCATACCAGGAGGAAGACGACCACGCAGGAGCCAATCATAGCCGAGATTCCAAAGTATCGGGCCCAAAACCGACCCCTGTGGAACCCCGCATCCGACGCTTCGTCGACCGATCTGGCCATTTCCCCCAATCCATAAGACTACTCTGTCTTGGAGGTAGTCATTTAACAGCCGCCGGAGATAGAAAGGCACTCCATGGTACCGAAGTGCCTCTCTTAGCGTCTCAAACGGCAGACTGTTAAAGGCGTTGACCACGTCCAACGAGACGGCGAGAAGAACATCTTTATCTGCCGTCGCGGCCAACGACTGTGTCTTCAGGGCGTTCAGGGCATCAATGGTCGAGCGGCCGGCCCTAAACCCGAACTGCGCCTCTGAAAGACCAGGACCTACCTCCTCTAGGTGCTGAACAAGGCGGGCAGCAATGATCTTCTCTAAGATCTTGCCCATCTCATTCAGCAGCACTATTGGCCTATATGCGGAAGGAGAGTCCAGAGGACGACCCTCCTTGCGCAGTAGACATAGTCCTCCTTCCTTCCACAACTTCGGAAACTGTCCAGTTAAAAGGCACTGATCAAATAGCTTCCGAAGTTGCTCACCAAGGTGTTCTAGGGCAATGCTCAAAACTCTTCCTGGCACACCATCTGGTCCCGGAGCCGTTTTCTTAGCCCTCAGTCTCCTGAGTGCCATATTCATCTCTCCTTCAGATATGAGAGGGATAACCGACGGGATAACCTCCTCATGCACAGAGGACGGAGCCATTCTAGGGGGGATGTGCCTAGGCGGCTCCGGAAATAAGTCCACCAGAAGGCGTAAGAGAAAGTCTGGTGACAGAGTTTCCGTTAGAGGAGCGCTTTGCGCACGGACCTTTTTACGGGCAGCCAGATAGGGCCGCCCCCATGGAAATCTGTTAAGACCTGCTAATAGCTCCTGATAAGCCTCACGCTTCGCTGAGCTAATAGCGTGCTGCAGAGCCTTCTTTCTTTCTTTATATATGCCCTGCAGCTGACTCTCAAGTGCAGGGTTGAGACCGTTCCTTCTCCTACACCTTGTATACGCCCGTCGGGCCCGGATGCAAGAAGACCGCAGGGCAGCAATCTCAGGGGACCACCAGTACATTTTGCGACGGGCTGACCACCGCCGGGCTCTCGGCATTGAGCAGGCGTCGCAAATTTTAGTCATTGCGTTCTGCAACTGGCTTGCCATAACTTCGACGCTTGAGCTGGAGCTTATTATTCTCTCCTGAGAGCTCCACTTTGCCACAATCGCAGCCTCTTTGGCCAGTTCTGGGTTAAGTTGACTAACAGCCCACCTAGGGAACCTTTGAGATGGACCCCTACGTTGAACCACCAGCGCTGGCTGAGCGGACACATCGAACCGAATATAAAGGTGATCGGACAAAGTCTCCACTTCTTCCTCTACTCTCCAATTATTCACCTGGCACGCGACAGATGGAGAGGCAAAAGAGAGGTCCACTACGGACCCCCCATTATGCCGCACGCAAGTGAAGGCTGTCCCTACGTTAAGGAGAGACAGCCCGGAGAGCAGAGCCCACACCTGCACCGCTTTACCCTTTGCGTTTGATGTAGGGTTCCCCCACGCGCGGGACTTAGCATTGAAATCACCGAGGACAATGATTTTCCTCGGCGACTGTCTAGCAACGGCAACTCTGACGGAGTCAAGAAAATTCTCAAACTCCGCCAGACTGCGGTTGGGGGAAAAGTATACACCAACTATGACGTATTCTCCCCACTCTGCCACGACATATCCCGAGCCTCTTTCTAGGGTTGAGAGGGGAATATTGGTGATGCTTCCAGACGTGATAGCTACAGTGCCATCCAAATCACCCAACCAACGAGAATGATGGGCGATAAAATACGGCTCACATACAACGCCAATGTCAATACTCCACTCTGCCATAGATTGCAGTAGTAAATCCTGCGCTCTGGCAGAATGGTTGATGTTCACCTGTAGGAAGTGTATTTGTCTTCTATCCATTATGATGACATAACATTTTCCTCTACGTCCTGTAGGCCGCCGATTGCAGAGGAAGCTCTGGTCCTAAGGGCCTCTGATCGCTTGACAGGCGGTGGACGGCACTCAGCGCCACCCATTACATGTCCGGATGGTCTCTTTGCGTCTGTGCATACCATACACCGAGGCTCAGCACGGCATGTGTAAGACTTGTGCCCTTCAGAACCGCAACGGAAGCATAGATGCTCCCTGACAATTGTTGAAGGACACTGTGGCCTAGCGTGACCAAGTGCGAGACATCTGTAACAGCGCAAAGGACGCTCCTCTAGAACTTGAACCTTGGCAGAGCTCCAGCCTATTAAAATCCGGCCTTTAGTCGCGATAGTATCTGCAGATTCACATGGGCATCGCACCACCGCTGTCATCATGCCTCTGGAACCAACGCGGAGTTCGGAAACTGTGACAGCGTCGGCTGTGCAGCCACTAGTATTCACAACAGCGCTAACCACTTTTTCTCTGGTGACTGAGTCGTCAAGCCCTAATAACTTTAGAGTGGCGTTCTTACGGGGTCTGGTGACCACAGCCAACCCATCTAGTACCACTCGCAACCGCTCCGCTAGAGCATCCGCCTTCTCTGAGGAGTGTGCAGCAGACAACTCCAGCAACCGAGCGCCCGAAATCGCCTGGCGCACTGTTAGGCCCTCGGTTATACCCAACTGTGCCAGATTGATACCCTGCTGCGCTCGCTCCAATGCCTGAGCATAGGTTACACCTTTTACCAAGGCCTCGTCCGTTAAGGTAACAATAACCGCCTTTGTGCGGGGTGGCTTGGCTACTCTAGGTCTAGGCCGGCGAGCAACTGGTACCGTCATGTTCGCCGCAGGGACGCGAGAAGACTTTTTTCCCTTTTTACCTCTCCTTACCACTGTAGTCCAAGAACCATCCTCACCTATTCTATTTTCAACAGTGTTCGCTTGTTGCACATTAGAGGCTCTGACTTCCGGCTCTGGCAGAGCGTTTGGCAAAGGCGCACTCTCTCGCATCTCCGAACGAACTGTGGTCTTATTGCGCCTCGGTTTCCGCCTATCGGTCTCGGAACACACCAACTGTGACGTCTTTGGAGGATGTTCAGGTAGTGTTCTCCTAGAGTCTGCCGCTAGAGGAGGACGCATTCTCTTTGCAGGCAAGAGACGTTCTTCGATACCAGCAAAACGAGCCTCTATCAAAGTCCCCACTGAGCAGACGATCGAGCGCCTTAACTCCTCCAGTACGTCTTCACCTAAGCTAAGAGTCGATCCTGAAACATTCTGAGGCGTCCTTTTATTTGTTGCCAAGGCCACTCTGAGCTGTTTTACATCTTTATTGTAGGTTTGCACTTCCGCTCGCAGTTTCTCTACCTCTTTAGTGAGGCGTTGGTTTTCCTCTCGTGCACGGCGAACCTCTTCACTCTCAGTACGAGTGACTAGAGATTCAACTATGTCAGTCAGGGCTGCAGCAGCGTCCTTCAGTTTACGCACATAAGTGCCCTTAAGGTTGCCAGATTTAGTCGCTACATCCAGTATAGCGGCTGCACATTCTCCGGCGTACGTGCGCAGCTCTTCAGCTGAATACTGAGAAGTATCTCTGTTATCTTCTACTTCTAACAAACTCTCCGCATCCGTCGTCTGGGCAGACCTGTCATGCTGTGATGCCCAATCTGAGAGGCTTCTGTCTAAATCTAACACCTTTTGTCTCTGTTCTTTGCGCATTCGTGCCTGTCCAGCGCCAAGGGCTTTCGGAGGCCTACCTCTTCTCGCCGTGTGGCATTTGGAAAGCCCTGCCTCGGTTTCCGACCCAGAAATCTCTCCAATTGTTACAGGCATGCGTTTTCGCCGAGCGCGCCGCACGACGCCTGAGTCTGAAGCAGACTCTATAACTCCTCCGCTATCATCATTTGTTTGGGTTTTTTCATTTACAATATCCATACTAGTCCCACGAGTATGGGGGAAAAACGGTCCGTCCAAGTAGTGCCCCCTGTACTTGGATAAGCCTAATTCCGCCACGGGTGTCGGCCGGTACCCGGGCGGGGACAGCAGTAACGACTGATCTCCCCATCAGCCTCGCACCCCTCGCGCTGCTTCGCCGCTTGGGTTGGGGTAATTTTTTATAGAGGTTTTCTTCCTCGCGGTCCGGCCGGTGAAGGCAAGACCTCGGTCCCGTGCGTGGCCGTGAGACATGACCACAGACACCGCTCACGGGATTACGAAAAGGACGGAGAGCACTGCTTTGTCCGACGGCGGGGTAAGCGCACGCCGAACCCGCCATACCTACACAATGACATAGCGCGTGCGCGCAAAGCCATCATAGGAGTACCTCCCTACAATGCGCTCACGGGACAACTCTTATAATACAGAGCGCCGGAGCGCATTCCTGCGTGTCGGTTTATTAGCCGCGACGAGCAGCAACACCACGACTGTGATGCTGCTGCCCGTCCCGTTGCCCAGGGTGCTCCACGAGGAGGTAACCGACATAGCACCCCAAAGTCAAAACACCCAACCCAACCTCATGTCTGTGCCCAAAGGGACCACACATCCAATTGAACTCAATAAACAAACTGCCACATTACACCAGTATTGTACACTAAGCCCCACCTTGGTTGTCAGACAAAAATTAAACATTTAGAAAAAGAATTAATGGAGGAAGAGAAAAATAAAATGTCGGTCTGTATGTATGTAAGCATGTAATGATTTAGAAAGAAATTGTGCTAGACAACAAAGCAAGAATTAGTGCAATACAGTTAAAATAACTTGACAACGAAAAAGGCAGTACAAATTTCCAATTACTAATCCCCATGCCATTGTACCATGTTAGAGCTTCTCGAGTGGTTTAACTACCACCACTCAATAATTAATTGCCTCAGTCTTATAGAAGCTCGGCCTAACCTGACCTCTATTTATAATTCAACCAACATGTTCAATTTCTGTTGAAGTAATAAACATATTCGAAATTTTATGGGAAAATCGGTTTCTCGTTTGAGTATTAATAGTGACTGAATCCCATCATAAAGCATTATCAACACGTCATCAACATATTCTAAAACATGACCACATTCAATATGTGTTTACATAAAATATTCATAACCACCACCACCACCAAATTATCCGTGTTTGATCATCAATCAAAGGGAGAAGATAGCATCCTCCGATATTCAACCCTTTCAGTGCCCCACAATCAACACATATACACACTTTGGATTGCACCCTCCAACACACATACTACACTCCTCTCTTCAAGATAGCTGACAAATTCATGTACTTTAAGCTTTTCCCCACCCCATATAGAAGATAAGCATTTTCCCATATTTACCGTTGTTTGCACATTTAATGGCACCGGCGATCGAATAATGTGAAAATTTATTTATTATGTACATAAGAAAATCCAGCTAATAACTTAAGTGGTACATTAATGTGTTGCCAAACGCTGAATGTGCTGACAGACACTTCAATACAGACACACACTTCAGACACACTTCACACTTCAGACCAGGATAGACACTTCAATAGACATTCCTAGGCATTGTTTACTCCTCACTAATTAAGTTGTCTGAAATTGTCTCCTATATCATAAACAATAAATTATTATTTACTATAAACATTCTTCTGGTTTCAATTTCCCATTTTAATTTGTTTAAAATAATTCAAACTCTGTAACCTCATAATAGTAATACACAGAAATCTTCTGCTACAATAATCCCTCCCGCTAATTACTTATATAGCTATTAATAGAGGTAAGTCTAAATATTGTATCCTCAGTTATATAAGTAATAGTTGTAAACTTAGTCTTAGCAAAAATTATTTATGTAGTAATCTTAATGAACTTGATGTAATCGATAATCTTATTTGTGAAACTGAAATTATGTCTATGTACGTTATGGCTTTTAATTCACTTCCTACTATTTGTAAAACAAATTTTATTTTAGGAAATTTACATTTTTGTCAATCACTAGGTAATAACTGATGGGTCTTTATTTATTCAAATCTACTAAATTGCATGTTAATTGTAATAACAATGATTTCAATGTAACTTTATTTGACACTGGAATTTTAACTTTGAAGCTGAATTTATTTACTCAGAATGTTACCTACAACATATGTTACAGATGTAATTAATTAATTATTAATATTTAGTCTCCATATACATTCTACCATTAGGCATGAAAATATTACATTTGGTTTTATTAACATAAAATTTACAATTTTTATATTTACTTGTTATGTAAAATAATGAATTTTACATAACAAGTAAATATAAAAAGTTCAATTAATCCAACAATTAAATTAAATTCTACTCATTCTGATTTCAATCTTATAGCAGACAATTGTTGCAATTGCACATAAATTAAAAATATTAATAATCCTAATTTGTTTAATTTAATAAATCCTAAGTTATATACAAGGTTTGCACCCTTATCTGCAGCATTGCATCACTTCAATACTATGTATGCATTAATAAGTCATTAGTATAAAACATAGTTAGTCTACCTGAAACTCTCCTAACAGCTACACATTTTTCTATCTCCACTGTGACTCAATTCTATTTGTTTTATGATTGAGACTTTAATTAATATGTTTTAAATTATTACCAAATCTCTTTTTCATTGATTAAATCTTTTTTTTTTAAAACAACTTTAAGCCAAATGTACATAACAGCACACACATTCTACATACAATAACATCAGCATCTATAATAACTAGAACAGGCATGCAAGATCTCAGAACAACTATCAAGTCGGCTCCAAGCGAGAGCTCATCAATAGCCAAGGAAACAAAACCATTTCCTTCCAACAAATTAACAGTATTACTCACCCTCTAAGGTACAGTTTATTGATTCTCCCTCACACAACTAACATTTCAAAACAAACAAAGGTTACAAGTCATACTGCTACCATTTCTAGGTTTCCTTATCCAATGTTACTCACACCCCCTTCACCAACCATAAAATTGTTCCAATCTAAAAGAATTGTGTAACGGACGCCCAATTATTAAGCTATGAATCTCTTGTCTTTCCTTTTTTTTTAGTCACTATGAATTATGCTCAACTGGCAAGCTCGAAACGCCATATATCAAGAATTCAATTCAATTCACTAAGCCCTATATACATTGACAAGAATCATCTCTAGGCAAACTGGCACCCGTCCCTCCTCTAGCACACTAAGCACAACCACAGGACTCTTCAGAATCAGCCTGCATAAAACATCAACCACCTATGATCACCAGTAATCACTCACTCACTCATTCAACCATGAACATCACCCTTAAGGCGCCCAGAGTCATGTGATAAACATTCTGAATCATTCAAGTTATTAGCACTTCTAACCCTCTCCACCTCCTCATACTATAGCTCAATATCATTGATAACAGAGTCAGAGTCAGTTTCAAATGACTTAACCTATCTCGCTAACCGCGACCACGTGTCGTGTCCGGTCGACGTGATTTGTTTTGTGATTTACTTCCAGCATCACCCATATTTAACACTGTATTTCTATATAGGCAATAAATACTTTAAGAAAAGAGAAATGATGAAACTGGTGTTTTATTTGCTTTCACAAAAATAACAAAATTATAAGGTAAAGAATCTGGCCTGATGGGCTTAGATAGGTATCCCACTTCTAAAATTAGGTTTCAGAAGTGAAATATCAAAAGAAAACTATACAACACTATTGTTACAAATACAATCTTATTTATTAAAAATCAAAATAACTATAAACTGAAGTTTAAATAACTAGAAACCTATATAAAACACCAACAACATTCGAAAACACATATAGGTATTTACTCAGTGTTAATTATAGCAGCTCTTTTAACCAATTCACAATATTTATTAATTAAAACATTTAAATTACTTTATAACTTGCTAATAATTATCTATTAACAACCTAGTAACAAATCACATCGACTACAACACGTGTAACCTCAAGTATATGAGGGCCAAATATGTCTTCCCGCTTAAATTAGTAACTTAATAACAAGGTTCGGTTCGGTTCTTTATTTATGGCGCTTCGAGCGTGCCAGTTGAGCACTATTCACTTCGCCAATGTCACGTTGTATGGAAAACACACAAAGGAGATTGTACGGTAAAAAAGAGATTATATTACACAATAGGAGAATGCATGTCAAAAAGAGTCCAGTTAAAGTGTTGCCTTCACCTATAAAATAAAAAATCATAAATATATACTATATACATGAACATGAGTTAGTAGTAAACAATATTTTACAAATATATTAACTTATAGTTTAATATTATTATATCTAATATATTTACATAAAAATTTACATAGAGGACTAAACACAAACATTAACAAACATTGAACACTAAGAGGACGGGGAACTTTATAAGGAAGAACATCATATAAGGGATGAATTAATTTAGGACAGGAAAAAAGTATGTGGGAAGGTGAACCGTCGTCCAGGCCACATTCACACAGTGAGTGGTCCCTGACCTTGATCTTGGCTAGGTGCACAGGCGTACACGCATGCCCAAGGCGCAAACGACAAACAGTTGATAAAACCCTCCGTTCAGTAGTTTTTTGAGAAAAACCAAGGTCGCCTTGGGATATTGGGTTGAATAGTGGCATAATACTTACCTTTCTGAGATTTTGACAATTCCCAGAATTTAGTCCATGACAAATCCAAATGAGTTTGTGCAAGAGACAGCAGATCCTGAGCCGAAATAGAGAAGTGATCTAAAGTACCACACTGGATGGCTAATTTAGCACAAGAGTCTGCAGATTCATTCCCACTGATTCCAGAATGCCCTGGAATCCATGCCAAAGTAACATCTAAACCCTTTAGATAACATGAGTACAGTTCTTCACGAATCCTTAAAATTATGGAAGATCTCAATCTACTAACTTAATAACAAAATTAAAAGAGCGGGCTTTTTGATATTGACAGTGACATTGACACATTGCAGTACTATATTTGACAGTTGACATTTGTAGCACGGGAGTCTCCTTAGTCTATTTTTTTGGTTTCCTGAGGTTGGCAGCACTGGTCACCAACATAATATTGTTATATCGAGCAAGTACATAAAATTAAACACTACAAAAACTAAAATGTATGGAACACCTTTCCACAATTTTTGGTTAAAATATAAAGAAATAAGAAAGATAGACAAATAAAGAATAGCATTTTGTAGATTTACTTTAACAAATGTATTATTTATTGTTCCATTACAGAATGATTGGGAGACAATACAAAATTCGCATTATATTTACGCGGTGTATAACTGATATTTGGCCTGTAGGATCTTTGATATTGTATGGGAGTATTAAAAATCATTTCTCGTCTAGGAGACTACTTCAATTTTGAAAATTTTAAAAAACACCTTCGGATTTGTTTGTGCTGATTTTGGAATCAGTTCTTTACTTTTAGCAAGTATGTTTTATCTGTACATTATGTATTACTTTACTCTTTGCCATAAATGAAGGCTAAACGTTTGTGAAGCCTAGGAGTTTGTAAGCGTTTGCCGAGCCATCACAAGCGTGTGAAGCACATATAATAATATTCAAAAAAGGTTTTAAGCGTATAAATTTATAAATATTACATACAAATTTTAACAAATTAATCTTTGAAATATTCACTATTTTAGGTAAAAAAAAAAAGAATGATACAATAATATTTTAGATAAATGGTTTATAACCTGTGATAATATGCAATATGCTTATATTGAAGCATTAATTATCTGTGCCAGGCCCGGTCGACTTCCTAAGGAGCTTGGGCGACACACCTAACTTGGGACCCATGGTATTGCTATATTAATGTAAAACTACTAATTAGTAGTTTTTATAAAAGTACTTTTTTTAAGAATTTAATTTTAATGCACGATTTAGTTACTTAATGTTTAATAAATAACTTTCTTTATAATATTTCATGTATGCAAGGTACCGTGATAAAATGTTATTCGATATGAGAAACAGTTTATGTAACCGGTATTTAAAGTACAGTAGTAGGATTACGTTTTGATATGGCAATGGTAGCATTTACATTGCAAATGGCGAACATACTACTGCGACTTAAACAAGCAACCTGTTTTTAACATTTCTGTTGTATTTTATATTTAGATTTCTATTGTTGTTCAGTTGTTCTCTCTGTTTGAATATATGGATCTAAAATATGGGAGACAATTTGAAAAATGTCCCCTCGTGAAGATCCTGAAATTTCCAATTCACACCGGTAAGTAATCATTAAGTATTAACTACTCTAGATAAAGTCATATCTTAAATGTTGTACTTTTTCAGTTGTGAAACTTGGGCCAAGTTTTGCTTCCCCGAAGGCCCATGGTATTCTATCGATTTTCAGAAAAAAATGTATGGTGAACATAGAATGTTATGTTGCCACCATTTTGAAAGGCCTTCATTTGTCAATTTTATTGAAAAAAAAAATACTGTTTAGAAAAACTGTTTTATTTATGTACATATTAGTAATCATACATTGGCAATGTATTTTCATCCAATTATATTTTATTTTCAGAATCAGGTAATCCAAGATTTAAATTTTTCCACTGAACAACCAGGGACATCACATTTTCCTGCAAATGTTATACCTGGACCATTGCAAAGAATGGTATTCACAAGTATTCAAATGGTAATTCAAGTATACTATTAATTGATACTGGTTCACTTGTAATGACAATATATTTAACTTAAAAACTTATCATAATAAATAGCCTATTTTATGGTAACAGTGAAAAAAACCTAAAACACATAGATATATATGTAAAAATAAAATATTAATTAACAGTTTTAAAACAATACGATAAATTTAACAAAATACTAATAGTTAGAACTACAATTACATTAATCTTAAACAATTTCTTTAATTTTCTTTTAATTGCTTAATCAAGAAGATTCATCTAACAATGATATGTTGGTTTTAGTTTCTGTAACCTGACCTTTATTAACTCTTGTTATTTTCAGGATTGCTACCTGGAGAGGCAACAGTCACTGCAAATTTAGGATTTATATGGATAAATTGTTTAGCTGCTGAAATAGTGATTCTGCAGATCGAAAGCCACACCAACATGACTGACAATTCTTCATTTGAAGAAAATGTATGTCTTTTTTCTCTAACTCAATCATTTGAAGAAAATGTATGCCTTTTTTGAAAATTGTACATTTGTCATAGCTCGCCCCAATGGGCGCTATGGGAAGCTATAAATCACAAAGCTTGCATTGGCAAGCTTTCTGATTCAGTTTTAAAATTGAAACATACCGATAATATATTATTATACACTTTTATGGACTTCAAAGAATGTGATAATGCTAAAAAGAAGTTAAACTATGTATCTCAAAACTTTTATAACATTTTATGTGTTGAGAACTGTGCCACAATCTGCAATAATTTATACGAAACATTATCATATTCTTTAAACCTCAAAAAACTTGCAATCTGCAAATTGGAAAAAGATGTAAATTTTAGTTTTCTTGCCCAATGTGAGGAACATCTTAAAGAAAATGTTGATTTTATATGTAATAGTGTCTTCCACATAACGGTAAAAAGATTTTGTTTAGTTAAAAATAAACAATTTGCAGATTATCAGAAATTGTTAAAAAGGAAAATAGATATATTAAAAGTAATTGTATATTAATGTTAGATTTAATTTGACCAACACTGTATTAAGTTCATTATACCTACTTTATTAATTTTATCTTTGTCTGTATTTTTTTTAAAAAAATAAATTCAATAACACAACAATCAAGTACAACTGCCCACAATCTTATAGGTTAATAAATATATAAATTATATATTTTTTGCAGATTATGTTCTATTTAACTTATAAAAATTAAAATTGTTATTTTAACATATAAGGGCAAGTTTGTCTTGTAGCAATGTTGTAATCTTTAGCAGTATATTTTAATTGTTTTGCAGAAATACTGTTTGTGTAAATATCATTAAAACAAATGTTTATAAGCAATAAAGAAAATGTAAAATGTTTATTAGTTTTATTTCTGCATTTATTTTTTTTATTGTACTATATATAAATTATTCACTCTTTCAAAATCATTTGGAAGTATTATTACATAATTTAAATAATAATACTTCCAAATGATTTTGAAGGAGTAATAATTCTGGCTTTTGAATAAAAATCGATTTAAAGCCAAATTTTGAATTTCCCGCAAGTTGTGTTTCGTTGGGCATGCTAGAGATGGCAGCAGCATCGTTTTGTCACCCATTTTTTAGTATGAAGTGAACATTCTTTGAGTAAATGTGTTCTGTGATCTGTGCGGACAATCGACATCAGTAATCTTGAATATCATCCTTGTTTCCACTTTTTCCCTGTGTCCGCTGAACGACGCTAATGGGTAAATGTACTTTTATTTTTTTTATATTCATTTAAAACATAAATTTAACTTCATTTGTTTGTGTATCTACTTTATTTGGTAATTTCACGTTGCTTTGTGTTATTGTATAAGTTATGCATAATTATTTCGTAAATTTCAATTTAGAAAGATGGCGACGAAAATCGAAAAAAAAAAAACTAGTTTTTGTCGTGTTAGTTTTGAAATGTGATCTTTAATTACATTTATATAAATATTTAAAGTAATTATTACAAACGAAGCTAATAAAATTAGTTCAGCAATACAATATATTATATTTATTTTAATAGTACCTACCTACGGTAATGGCGGACTATTCTCATTGCAATTGTTAAGATTTCAAGTTATCATAACTTAGCTACAAATACTTAAATATTCTCTAGATTATTCCATGATATTAGTGTTTGACAATTACTTATTTCATTTCCAGTTGTTATTTCAAAATGTATCGCCGCCACGTGCTGTCATGTTGTGTCGTCAGTCTTCTAAAAGTAAGTGTAAGCACATTCGAGCAGTTTCTAAAGTGAGTATTTTATTATTTATGATATTTTAAGAAATAAGAAATTAATGATTGAGGCCAATCTGGCGCAGGGGCACAGTGTGACAGTTTTATTTGGGTATAAAGGGTAATTTTAAGCTGTTATAATAACATTAACTAGGGGGCGCGAATCGGACCTCAATGTTGACTCGCTGCGGTAGTGTTCACATGTTGAGCGAAGCGAGCATCAATTGTTTTCTAAACTCAATTATAGTTGCATTAATGACCTGACCGGTATCTATAGCAGGCGCTCAGCATTACCCCGTTAAAGGAGACATGTAACCCTATGGGGAAATTTGTCACTTGATTATTCCTCAAGTTCATTGAATTTTTAGAATAGTTTCTCAACTATTCTTATTTAATTTGCAATTCTATTTGGTTTATAATGGTGGTATAAATTCCATAGTTACTTTGGAAAATCTTTTGGCTTACTTTTACTAAAACAAGAAATAACATTAATCTACTAGATGATTGATTATTCG
The DNA here is from genome assembly GCF_056956725.1 of Heliconius melpomene rosina. NCBI lineage: Eukaryota > Metazoa > Arthropoda > Insecta > Lepidoptera > Nymphalidae > Heliconius > Heliconius melpomene. Next base: position 534,746 of record NC_140409.1, read on the forward strand.
TTTAAATTACATTGCAAGTTAAATAAAAGCTTTGAAAAACAGAATCGACTGACAGCCATATGTGTTGATGTCAATGACTAATTTAAGTAACTCGTTCAGAAACAGCCTTAAATGTAATGTTATTGATTGAATCAAATAATCCAATATCAAAATCAAATTCCAAATAATTTAATGAACCTAAGGAACCTAGGAAATATTTTCAATTCAAAATATTTCCTCCTCCTCCTTGCTTTAAAAGATGGTTTAAAATACAGATTTATTATAAATATAAGTATGGATATGGATTGCTATATATTTGCAGACAAACTCATGCCTTGGAGTTCATTCAAATGCCGATAACTTTTTTTAATGAACAGATTTAGATGAAACAAACTTTAATGTTGAGTTAGTTATCGCATTACCGTAATACATACAGACAGACAGACAAGAAATTAAAAAAAATATTTTTGCTCTTTAAGTGTTCCTCTATCCATTTCAGTCAAAAATATTAAATGTACAGACAAAATATTTTCACTGTGTTATTATATATATAGTTTATAAAATTATATAAAGAATATTACATCCCATCTTTATATTGCTGACTTTAAAATGATTGTCATTCAGCTACATTAATGTCGAACTAGAAAATTGAAAACTAGTGAGAGTAAATAAATTTAATAGTAGTTTTTATTTTGTCCGCTTTGTCAATTGGAAACAATTACTGGTTTGTATAAGAGCTTCTCACTTTTTGTGGGACGTTGTGGTCTTATAGCCCAACACTACATGTGTCAAGTGGACTCAAAGATAGAAATACATACATGAAGACCTCGTGTAGGTATGGAGAAAACCAAAACATAACTTTTAACTCATTGTTAAGTATAGTGACGTTTTTCCATTAAAAGATATTTGATATTGTTGTCTATCACTGCTGCTGCTGTGGAAACAGCTTGCCTTTCTTCTTTTGGCTACTTTGACCTATTTATGGTATTAATTATATATTATTACATCAATTGCATTTTGTCTTGCAAAAGCAAGGGATTCATGCTATCTCCATATAACTTAAGCCCTAAAATTTACCAATTTGAAAATGTTATGTATGTTAAGAAATATTAATAATTTTATCAAAATGGGTGGTGTACATAATATTAATCGGTACTAGAAATAGGCTTAAACTTATCACACTTGTAATTGGATTGCATAAAGTCCATAATTCTTGTATGGGACAATATGTATGCTTTTACCTGTTGTAACTGTTGAGTTTCTTGCCGGCTCTTCTCAGCAGAACTGCTTTCCGAACCGGTGGTAGCTTTTTGTTCATATGTTCATTCGACGATTCAAAAGTGCTTTTATAGTTTATTTGAATAAAGAATATTTTGAATTTGAAGTGAGTGATTTGAGTGAAGAGAATGTTCTATATCACAATTTAAAAGAGTTGGGAAAAGATGTATGTGTATTTACAAAGAATAGAATAAAAAAAAACTTTATTGCACACATAAATACATATAACAGAAAATAACAGAAAAAGAAACAATATATTTTTATAAAATGTATGCAAAGGCGGCCTTATTGCTTCAAGCAATCTCTTCCAGGCAACCCTTGTAAAATAAGGGACTAAAAATAAAGAAATGTGAATAATGTTATAGTTCAAAAAAAATATATATATAATAAAATATATATATATATATACACATATCTACATATAATTCTATAGATATAATACATAATTGTACATAATATATAATAATATATATAGTATATATAATATATATAATATATATAATATATATAATATATATAATATATATAATATATATATATATATATATATATATATATATATATATATATATACTGTATATAATTACAGAGAGAACGGGAGCGGGCGAGGGGAGACGGGACCGCCGCGAACATCTGGTAAGCTTATTCAGAATTACTTTCTCTTATTATATTATATGGATGTTTCATTAAATACGGTATTATATTTATCGGTTTGATAGTTATGTATATATATATATATATATATATATATATATGTATATATATATATATATACATAACACTTGCTACTTACCACTAGGTGGGTGAAGTCTCACGCTATGTCTTTCAATTGTAGATATTGGACGTGCCCCACGATTAAATTTTAGTAATCATAATTTCTATGAAATTATTTTTTAGCTTTTAGTACATTTATCTGCAATATAAAACCGTTTAACTTAAAATTTTTTTTATACTTTTTTATTAGGTACATTCTAATCAAGTGGTGTAGTAGTACAGTCTGATATGTGATGGTCATGGGTTCGATTCCTACTTCTGGTGATGGATTGTTTAAATTTTCTTGCTCGGGTAACCTGGAGGGAGCGGGGACAACATTTGCCACTTAATGTGAAATATCTTACATTGGAACAGAAAGTGGGGCTCGAACTGTGTAATCATGGTTATAAATTAAAATTAAAAATTAAACACATACGTTTTGCAGATGGCGGTGACGGAGAGTGTATTGAAGCATACAAATGCTAGTGTCCGGCGCTGCTTGCGACTCATCGTACCGGCTACTTCCTGCACCTAATACAGAAGAACTAAAAAATATGTCCAATGTCGAAACTATCAAAAATCTTCAAAAAAGTTGACAAAAGTAGTTCTTCAGAATGATTCTGATGTGCGAAGGAACAAAAGGAACTGTGAAAGGTATATAAAATGTCTTTTTACTTTCAGTGTTTGTTGAGTGTTCCAACACTCAACAGGGTGGCAAGAGAACCTGGGAACTCAGCTTAACAAAAAGTTGAGTTCCATTGTATGTATGTATTGTGCATATATATATATATATATATATATATATATATATATATATATATATATATATATATATATATATATATATATATATTTAATTACCTAAAATTTTTTGATAAAAACATTGGATTGAGGCTGTCCACCCCCCCAACCGAAAAGTAATAAATGCTTATTTAACGTTATTACAGGAAAAAATACAATTTGAGATTACAGATTGTATTTTTTCCTGGTTCCTAATTACAGAGAGCGACGAGGACGGGAGCGGGCGAGGGGAGACGGGACCGCCGCGACCATCTGGTAAGCTTATTCATAATTACTTTCTCTTATTATATTATGTGAATGTTTCATTAAATACGGTATTATATTTATCGGTTTGATAGTTATGTATTGAAAGTAAAATGGTGCATGATAAATGAAGTTGCCCTCCCTTAGCTACTGTGCTATTAGTAGAGTATCTGGAAATATTTTCTGGCCTGGACTTCAGCTTTGAACAGATATGTTCGTGTAAATGTTGTTTTTTAAGGTTTCGTATCTTTAAAGGAAAAAAGGAACCCTTATAAGATCACTTTGTTGTCTGTCTGATCTTTTTGTCAAGAGTCTTTATCTCAGAAATGCTTGGAAATATAGAGTTGACATTTAAATTTGATTTCCTGAAAAAAATCGTATTTTTTACATTAACTAAAAAAAACATATGGCCGCTTAGCAAAAAACGCGATCTGAAACAATAGATTTGTGGTTAAATCCTAAAATTAACAGCCTTAAAACGGAGGCAAAATTTGGTATAAAAGCCGCTAGTTCAAAGTGAGGTGTCAGATGAAAGGGCTCTCGCTAAGCTAAGCTTGAATTTCACAAAGGCTCGACACCTTCAATTTTTGATTGAAACCCTAGAATGGCGATCCCGACTCGCGCTTGTCCCGTTTTTTTAATTTTTTTGTGACAAATTTTGTTGTAAGTAAAATTTGATGTGTCCCGCTTCTACGCTCATCCCTGCTGTACGTGGAGCCAGTGGGTACAATGTTAAGATAAATTATTATTGACATTAATTAGTGTGACTGTACAACTGACTGGGTGTTGGTTCTATCCCCACTCGAGAAAAAGAAATATTTATTTAAATTTATATTTCCACTTCTTCGCCCTGGTATCGAGGCAAAGCACTAACTCACAATATCTGTACAATTTGGCAGAAAGTAGGGAAGGGAGTGTCTTAACACTAGGTTCCTTTTGCCTACCTGCTGTGTGCGGGATACAGCGTGATACTGATAATTAATCAGTTTTTCATAAATAATAATGTTTGTTTATTATTTATATTAAAGATATGCGGCGTTGTACGAGAGGCGCCTCTGAAGATATAACCAAGATAAGATGTAAAAAATGTATTAACAATTATTTATAGCACATGTAGTACAATCTCAGTAATCTCAGGAACTACTTTATGAATAGTCTGTTTATGGAAGTAGGCTGTTGGCTATAGGCTAATAACTTTCACCAGTGAACATTTCTTTATTGTTTTCTCTTATGTCATTAATTTAAGAAATATATTATTTTTAACTTAACCTTCGCTTGAGTTGGAATAACTTACATTTTTTATTTAGATTACTGAGATTGTTATTTGTGATTGATTATGATTAATTAATTAAACATACTAGTAATGGTATTTTAGTTATAATTATAAATAGTATTATTATCATTAATATAAATTTGTAAGTTGGTCGTGGGTTGTGTTCCCATTTGCAATTTCTATAATCTTTAATTATTAGTAAATAATGAAATGCAACTTATATACCTAAGTATTATTATACTGTAATTTTTTTTATGAAGGAATTAAAGTATTAAAAAAACAGATTTTTTTTAAAGACATCTTTAGATATAATTTCCATATACGAGAAATAACTATTATTTAATTTTCCTGTTGTTGAGTCCCGCACCTCTTAGAACTATAGGAGTTTTTAACATTATTTTTTATTATTTATAGGTATGATGTATGTAGTAGTAGTAGTAGTAGTAGTAGTCGTCTAGAAGTCTAGTAGACATGTTTTACTTTTTAATGTGTTACAATATTTTTATGTTACAAATCTATTGAAATGAATATGTTTTTATATTTTCTACTTTGAACGTCAAATTATATTAATATGTACGGGATGAGTGTTTATAAATAAAACAGTTTTCTTTAACAAATATATAATATTAAATGCATCTAAAAGTATAATGAACTAAACGCAAAAATAAATTGAGCCACGCGCGGTACTCTTAATGACCGATAGCGATGAACTGACGTATTATAATTAAAATATTGGTATTGAGTAATTTAGGTCATATAAATAAATGCTAGCTAAGCGCTACATGTACGCGCTTGCTCGTACATATTCCCGGGCGGGAAAGATGAGGGTTAGTAGAAGAGATAGATGCTGCGATGATAACAAGGTAGGTGATTATTACAAAATTGCTTAACTGCCATGAACCCCGTGATTAGTAATAATGATTACTAGATGATTACATTTTTTTCTTAACATCTAACTTATACTGAAGAAGTGTTCCAATATCCCTCGGGAACACTAAGTCTACGTGTCTCTTTCACTAAGACATTTGCACTTGTAGACTGAGTAGACTGATTGTAGACTGAGTCGACGGGGGCGCCTCTCGGGTCGGGGCCGCCTGTGGCCCTCGCTCCGGCGCCCATTACGCTCGCCTGCTGCTGCAATTGTAAACCTATACTGCTCCACCGAGGCCCACTAAAGCGAATAACATGTATATCGCAGCATAGTGGTGGACGTCGTGAAAATACATTTCTGCTAAGGGTTCGGTATTTTTCATTAATTCGATATTCCTCAGTGCGTTTTATTAAGTTAAACTCTGCTTCTACCACCGACGTCTGATTCTTCCATAGCTTTCAGTGACGTCACTTCATGCCGTAGCTGCAATAAGACGCCGCACTATGGAAAATGGTAGAACAACGTCAGATCAAAAGTCATTTTTTCAAAGTCGTCCCTGACGCTCAATTTTTTTTTTATTAATAGTATAAGAGTGGAACTTTAATGTTATGAATTATTTTTTCGTGAATTACATTTGGAATATATATTTATTCATCGTGAAAAATTGTCATTCGTGTGAATGTCTATTTCAGGTTGTTCACTTTGATACTTTAAATATAATTTCCTTAAAAAAATGTGCAAGTAGGTATAAAGTGGTATATATTTTTGAAGAGCCCATAGTATGTAGATTTTAAAACAATTATCGTGACTATATTTTTATAAAAATATTAACAATAAGTGAAGAGAAAAAAGGTACGTGTTTAAAGTTCATCGAGACTTTTAACAGTTACCGACGTCTCCTGACGCGTTATATTTGATATTGTTTTATAGTCCAGATATTCATAAACAATATTTATCAAAAATCAGCTGCAGAGACCTGCAGACTGAGAAGTTATCACGGAAACTGCGATACAAGTCAGGGGACACGAAAACTCTATCTATTGTAGTTTCTAATGTTTTACTATTTAATTGATTAGATTGCGGTAAATTTCCATAAAATTATTGTTATTTATTGATAAAAGGACGTTTTTATCTTCATTTTGCACACATTTTGCACAATCATTTATTCACACTACCCTCATTTATGAAATTATATGAAAAGTGAATTAATTTTAAAAAAATATTACAAATTAGTAATAAAATTACTAACAGACGTTTGATTATTAAGTGTCTTCACTAAATTTCTAAATGACGAATACTTTTAGTGTTTCAAGCGTGAATTATTACTCCCATACATTGAAGGTGCAGGGTATACGTTCAATAGGAGAAGAATTAGCACCTCTTTATATTATTTGAGGTTCCTGGTAAAGATTTTATTGAGTGAAGAATTACTTATAGGTCCCGACTGTTCATCCAAATAAACTATTGGGCTTGTTAATTTCTTTTCAGATTTATCAGTCGGGGTGTTTGTTTTTTAATAAATATTTTTTATTTTTCAAATTTTTGTTAGGATTTATTATGGTAATGATAATCATGATATACATTTTTGAAATCCTCGTGTTGAGCTCTTGAATTTGATACCCATATTGTGGTATTCGAAACCAAAAATTTTTTTTTCACTAAGTCCAATGGCGTCCCACAGCCGCCATGATTATTATTTTTTAACGTCACCTATCTAAGAACACTTGGGCTGCTAAAGCAAATACAACGATACCTCAATTATGTAAGCCGGCGGTAGGCAAAAAAAGTTAAACGTCTTTTTGTGAGCTCTCTATTTAATATTTTTGTAAAAGTTATAAATACATGTTTATTATAAGTAAAACAATGAATTAGAAGCTAAATAACCTGCCAGCAATACATCCATTCTTCAAGATATATAACATAAGCATTACTCTGATTGTGACATTGATTGTGGTGACTGACCAACTGTGAGTACTCAATTCTATAGAATATTACTATTATGGACTCAATAAAGCACTCAATTCAAGAACTTACACAGCAATTTAACAGCAAAATGACTGAATTCCAACAAAATTTGAATTCATGTACTAATAGTATACCAGCTACAAGTCAAACTTCTCACTTGGCAACACAATTTAACGCTTTCCGGTCATTTGTAATGTCTGCACTTGAAGGTCTTCAAATGCAGGTACAACTGTTGTCCAAACAATATGATCAGATTGAAATGCGCAGCAGAAGAAAGATTCTTTTAGTCCATGGGGTAGCGGAGGATAAGAAAGAGAATACATCTGCTGCAGTCATCCAGGTACTGTCTGAACATCTGAAAATCTCTGATCTGTCTGTTAATGATGTGAACAGATGCCACCGGTTGGGAACTTCTTCCTCTAATAGGACACGAGCCATACTTGTTAAGTTCAAAGATCTCAATTCCAGAAATAAAGTTTGATTTAGTAAAACTAATCTTAAGAATACGGGGATTACTTTGTCTGAATTCTTGACAAAACCCAGACATGAAGCGTTCCTAGCGGCTAGACAACAATTTGGGATATCTAAGTGTTGGACAAAAGACGGTGTTATTAATGTTATAAGCTCAGATGGGAAGCGCCATTCTTTCACTTCTATAGTTGAGTTGAAAAAGATCTCTAGTGTCTCTGAGATTAGGCCACCACACATTTCACTAGACTCCAAAATAAATAAAACAACTTTAGTCTCACGTAGAAAGAGACAAATTAAAAAGTAACTTTATTAGTCATTTATTAATTACTTGAATTGTAAAATATCTTTTATTTAGTTAATTAAATTCTCATATAAAATTGTTTTATTTATATAATATAATAGCTTATTTTATTTTATTGTTTAATTTAAATTTACAATTTAAAATTTACAAAGAGATTAAGCTTTGTATTTTACTTATATTTGTATTCTTGTCATGCAAACTAGTTTAAACTTTTATCTTTTTGTTTACAAATGGTATAATATGCAATCTCTCTTTATTTGATTGATTGATTGATTGATTTCTCAATATATGGCGTTTCGAGCGTGCCAGTTGAGCACAATTCATTTCGCCAATGTCACGTTGTATGGAAAACACACGAAGGAAATTGACCGGTAATAAAAAAGATACATATACACAATTATAGAATACATGTAAAAAAAAGAGATCCTGTGTTAGTACAGCCTTCACCTAAAACAAAACAAACACAAATTTACAATATAGTTAGGAGACTTCTGTGCTACAAATGTCAACTGTCTGTTCTGTTCTTTCTATTATGGCGTTCTGAGCGTGCCAGTTGAGCACAAAATCACTTCGCCAGTGTCACGTTGAATGGAGAACTCACGAAAGAGGTTGTACGGTTAAAAAAAAGTTATAATATTATACAATAGAAAAATGCATGTTTAAGAGAGATCCAGTTAAAATACTGCCTTCACCTATAACAACAAAAAAAAAAAAAATTATATATATATACAATATATAAATAAAGAGGGTTAGTAATATCTATTATTTAACACAAATGTTAGTTTATAGTTTAATTTTGTTATTCTTAATATATTTACATAAAAATTTACATAACGGACTAAACACAAACATTAACAAACACTGAACATTAAGGGGGCGGGGAACTTTATAAGGAAGGATGTCATATAAGGGACGGGTCAATTTAGGACAAGAGAAAAGGATGTGAGAAGGAGAACCGTCGTCGAGGCCACATTCACACAGAGAGTGATCCCTGACCCTGATGTTAGCCAGATGAACAGGCGTACATGCATGCCCAAAACGCAAACTACAAATTGTTGATATAATTTTCCGTTCAGTAAATTTTTGAGTAAAGAACCAAGGTCGCTTTGGGATAGAAGGTTGGATAGAAGCATAGTACTTACCTTTCAGAGACTTTGATCTTTCCCAGAGTTTGCTCCAGGACTCATCTAGATGGGCAGATGCAAGGGACAACAAATCCTGGGCCGAATTAGAAAAGTGATTTAATGTGCCACACTGAGTAGCTAACTTAGCGCAGGAGTCTGCCGATTCATTCCCACTAATTCCAGAATGTCCTGGAATCCAGACTAAAGTAATATCCAAACCCTTTAGATAACATGAGTACAATTCTTCACGAATCCTTAAAACAATTGAAGATCTCAATCTACTATAAAATGGGCTTCCCTTTAAGGCCATTAAGCAGCTTAGTGAGTCATTGAAAATAACCGTCTGCTTAAAATTGTGGGAATGTGCAAACAGGACTGCTTCTAACAAAGCAACAGCCTCGCCTGTGAACACAGATGATTCGGGAGGGCATTTAAATTGTAGAAAAATTTTGAATTTTGGTATCCAACAGGCTGCATCAACACAACTCTCCTTCGAGAGCTTCAATGCATCAGTGAAGATGAGGAGGTGATTCGACCAATTGAATTGAACTATTTCTTTAAATTTTGTGTTGGTGCCAGGATCTCCCTTGGTTAGGCCAAGATTTGTGACAATACAAGGAGAATGAACTAGGGCGTTGTACGGTGTAAGGAATAGTGGATTAGAAGGAAAACAAGTCAAAGGATTAGGGAGAGAGGTAAGTCTAAGGAAGCTATCAAGCAGGTATGGTAAAGGTTTATATATAGACCGTAGAGGATGGGAAGACAGGCAACATTTTACTCACAAATCGATCGGAAAGGAATTGTCGGCGGATAGGAAGTGGAGGATCTACACACTCCACCTGCAATGCATTGGTAGGAGTAGACTTCATCGCACCTAGGATAATCCGAAGACATTTATATTGTATTCGGTTTAATTTTTCAGTAGGTAATTTATTAAAGGGGTCTAACACAAATAATCCATAGTCAATATGACTGTTAATTATAGCATTGTACAGCAGTTTTAGTACAGGGTGAGTCATATTGAACTTTCCGGTTTTGGAAGGACGTTGCACGAAGAAGGGAAGGAGTAGAAGGGTGGGGATGGTGTCATTAGACGCGCCATGACATGCAGTTTTAGTGTGAGCAATGGCTTGGTCGGGACAACATCGTGCGTTCGTAGTTGAAGAGTTTATTAAAAATGGCGGCTCCGTGATCACAACACAGCGTGCGTTCCGTTTACATTTTGCTATTGGTCGACGTGATCCCATTCCCACTGGACCAACAATCAGAAATTGGGTATCAAATTTTAGAGCAACATCATCAGCATTAAAAACAAGACCACAAGGCCGAATTAGGACGTCAACGTCAGCGGAAAACGTGGATAGAGTGCGGGCTTCAATTCAACAATCCCCTCGGCGTTCTGTTCGGAAACATGCCGCTTCACTAGGATTATCTTTCAGTAGTGTCCGCAGAATACTGCATAGAGACCTTAAATTTCACCCATACAAGATTCAGGTAGTGCAAGAATTAACAGTTAGAGACTTAGACACACGAACAAATTTATGCCGCGACATTCAGCAGATCCCCCGCACTGCTGTTTTGATCTTCAGTGATGAGGCACATTTTCACCTCGCCGGAACTGTCAACAAACAGAATTTTCGATACTGGGCTGAGAATAACCCACGAAACCTACACGAACGACCACTTCACAGCCCTCGAGTGACAGTGTGGTGCGCTATTGCAGAGTTTGGTGTGTGGGGTCCCTATTTTTTTGAAGAAGATGGTCAAGTCGTCACAGTTACCTCTGCTCGGTATTGCGACATGCTTGAAACTTTTCTGAAACCGAAATTGGAGGAATTAACGCAGAATCATGACAACGATAACATCTGGTTCCAACAAGATGGTGCTACAGCCCATACATCCAGGCGTTCAATGGAAATCCTGCGACAAATGTTTCCCGGTCATCTCATTTTTTTGCGAGGTGACGTTGGGTGGCCGCCGAGATCACCTGATTTAACCCCCTGCGATTTCTTTCTCTGGGGTTACCTGAAGGAAAAGGTGTACACGCATCGTCCCCGAACCATCGATGAACTGAAGGCTGCAATCACGGAAGAAATCAATGCTATTCCGCTGAATATGACTCGACGAGTAATGGACAACTTCCGGGAAAGGCTTCAGCAGTGTGTGGTCAATGGAGGTAGACATTTACAGGATATCATTTTTAAAACCAACTAAATTAAAACTGCATGTTATGTGCTTTCAAACAATAAAATATTTTTTACTGCATGTCGCTTTGTTTTTAATACACACCTTATTGAAATCGGAAAGTTCAATATGACTCACCCTGTATAAGGGTGTGCGCCCCACCACACACCAGACACAGCTCTCAAAGCATTAATGCCTTTTTCACATTTCCTGCTGAGATATTCAGCATGAGCAACTCCGTTCAATCGTTTATCAAGTATTATGCCTAAAAATTTGATTGATTGATTGATTTGATTATGACACAAAATTTGAAAATTTGGAATTACTCTCTTTTTTGTAAACACGACCGCTTGACATTTAGCTACCGACAATGCCAGGCCATGCTCAGAGAGCCACTGGTTAAGATAGTGCAAGGCAGTATTTAAACGAAAAGTTATGTCCTCCACAGAATTTGAGCTGTAATAGAGGACGATGTCATCAGCATACTGAAGGATGTTACAGAAATTATTAGCAGATAATTCAAGGTCATGTGTGTATATGTTATACAACAGCGGACTAAGAGCTGAACCTTGAGGAAGACCTTTCCAGACAAGTCTGGAAGGTATAGTAAGAAGCGGATGTCTTACAGATACCGATCTCCCGGTCAGCAGATTACATATGTAATGGGACATCCTCGGCGGAATACTCAGCTGACGCAATTTCTGCCCGAGCACCGGAAGAAGAACATTATCATATGCAGATGCGACATCTAAAAAGACACCAACCAAATACTCTCCTTTGGCAAAGGCTCGTCGAATATCTGTAGTAAGAATACTGAGAAAGGGGCTAAGTACTATCAATAGTACTTAGCCCCTTTCTAAAGCCACACTGAGAGGGCGCTAAGATATTCCTACTTTCCACTATCCATTCCAGTCGATTTTTCAAAAGCCGTTCAACAATCTTAGATATAGTAGATGCCAGGGCAATGGGTCTATAGGAATTAAAATCTGAAGGACATTTTCCAGGTTTGAGTATAGGGATAACAATTTGGGACTTCCATGAGTTGGGTATATTGCCTGATTGAAATATTTCATTTATCATGTTTAGAAAATGGTGTTTAGAGTTATCATTTAATTTTGTAATAAAGGAGTAAGAAATACCATCCTCACCTGGACTGGTATCCTTTAAATACGTTAAGACGTTATTAAGTTCTTCAAAGGAAAAAGGAAGATCCATTTCCTCCGAAGATTCAACCGGTGTGGATATAAATAAATCTTGGGATGGGACAAAAGGAGGAGCCAATTTGTTTGCAAAATCGTTGAGCCAAACAGAAGGATTATTGGAATTGGGACTGCTGTCATTGTTAAGAGATCGGCGAAATCTCTTAACATTTGTCCAAACAAGGGAAGACGAGGAACGAGGACTAAGGGATTCACAAAAACTTATCCAACCACGTTTTTTCTTTTTCCAAATGCAATTTCTAAACTTCGCATCCTTGCGTCTGTAGTCGATAAAATTTTCCATAGTCATACAGGCTGCGTATGACTCCTCGGCAGATGTTCGCCAAAGGACAGAATCAGAGCATTCCTGATCCCACCAGGGATTGAAATGCATCCAATTCTGAATGGCGCGGTATTTGGGATATGTAGGTCAGCAGCAGACATAATAGCAGAGACAAACCCTTCATAGTAAACAGAGATACTCTCATAATTACCAGACTCAGAAAGATTGCACAACATGCAATCCACAGAGTCGGCGTACTCGTTCCAGTTGGCCTTTTTTAAATTAAATCTATGGGGAAGGGAAGGACTAGGAGTGGAGGGAAGTCTATTATTTAAGGACAGCAAAATCGGGAAATGGTCACTACCATGGGTAGATGGAAGTACAGACCATGATAGTTGGGAAGCAAGAGAAGGATAAGATAAGGAAAGATCAATAGCAGATCTAGGGTTCTGATTTGGATTAACCCTACGAGTCGGAGATCCATCATTGAGAATGCAGAGATCCACATCATCAATCATGTCCACCAACAAAGGCGAAAATCCATCACAGTAGTAACACCCCCACAAAGTGTGATGGGTGTTAAAATCACCCAGGACCACCACAGGGTTAGGAAGTGAAGAGATAATAGACTTAAGCTGTAAAAAGATGGAAGGGGAAGGATGGGGGATGTAAACAGAAAGGAAGAAAATACCAAGGACCCTCACAGCAACAGCATTCAACTGTTGACTATGAGAAGGGAGAGGAATACGGGAATATGGAGAAGAGTGCTGGATGAGGATAGCACTACCTCCATACCCGTCATTTCTGTCCTCCCTTAAACAGGCGAAACCTGGCACCCTGAATCGGGAGTCAGGCATCAGCCACGTCTCTGAGAGGGCAATAATGACAGGATTATGCAGAGAAATAATAGAAAGTAATTCATGCTTTTTAGCACGAATACTTTTACTATTCCACTGTAGGAAGAATAGTGGAGCCATTGTTAAGGATTTTAAAGATTTTGAGTAGGTTTTGGGCAACGTAGGACGGTAAAGGAAGTTCATCAGCAGTTGAGATTATGCTCACAAGAGTGTCAGTCAAAGCAATTAACAGATCCTTTGTAGATTCTGCTGGACTGTCAGAACCTTGATTTAGTGCTCAACCATTAGGAAGGGACGAGGAACAATTGCTAATAATGGACTGGTGAGCTTGTCTATTGTATCCCTTTGCCATAGGAGCGTGGGGACGGGGGGGGAGCTTGGAAAACTGTTTTACAATAGGATTTGGAGGAAGTAGCAGGTCTGCTTTGTTGGGATTGGGAGTTCGTGAAAACAGGAGGTGAAAACATTTCCTTAGCAACATCTTCATAGGAACGTTGGACAGATGGGAACCGAGAGGATGCTTCCATATAGGAAATACACTATTGCGACATAACCGTCTTAATGTTCTGTTGTCTTACATACTCAGGGCACCCTTTATCAGTTGCAAAATGTTTAGCTGAGCAATGGATGCAGGTTGAAATTTCCTGCCGGATGTCACATGCGTCACCAGTATGAGACTGGGAACACCTATAGCACCTTGGCTTTGATCTACACTGTGACTTAACATGACCAAAACGACAGCAATTAAGGCACTGGATTGTAGGATATTTATAAAGTTCAATATTAAGGACAGATTTATAGGAGAACACTCTTTCAGGCAATTGTTGGCCACGTATAGTAATTACAACAGTTTGAGTTGGCACCCATGTAACTACACCCTCACTTACATTCTTGCGGTTCATTCGTCTTGCTTTTATAACTTCTCCGCACGCACTAGGAAATATCAGTGAGCCAACAAACTCTTCCAAAGACCATTCAACGGGAATTCCTTTTACAATTCCCATCCTTGTAATATTAAATGTCGGGATTACACAAACATATTTACATAGACTAAGAACAGGATTATTCAAAAATCAATTTGCTGCATCAGCAGATGTAAATTGGACACTGATTTTATTGCGACCCACATTTTTAACTCCATCATTAACTATATCAGTGATTTTATTAGTATGGAGAAATTGACCAAATTTAATGGCTCTTATAGAGGTCCTTGCAGATGGACCAGGAGATTCCCTTGACACATACACGATAAAGGGACCTTTATCAGTACTAATATAGGATTTTGGGGCATCGGATAAGGCAGGGTGGGTCCATACATTCTGGATGGAAGGAGTGGCGGTGGATGGGTTTATAATAGTTTTTTTAATAATATCCTGGCTTGAGGATGTTTCCTCAACTTGCCTCTTTCTATTAATTAGAACTGTAGAATTTACATTACCCCCCCCAGGATCCGGGGGGTCAGGCGGAGGATCAGGATCCATCTTTAAATAAAATAACCTAACTATAAACTAAAACTAATCTAAACTATAAAACAGCACAACTACTCACTATTACCAATTACCTTATTAGTATGGATCTATTTACATTATTATATAATGCTTCCACTAAGTAAATAAAGAGTTTCACCACTAAAAAAGAGATATTTTCACTAACACGTGTGTCAACCAAAACAAACGTCAGCGAAAAAACCTTGTTGTTGTTGTTGTTCTTTAATTATGGCGATCCGAGCGTGCCAGTTCAGCACTAATCACTTCGCCAATGTCACGTTGAATGGAAAACACACAAAGGAGAGTGTACGGTAAAGAGACAATATTACGCAATAGTAGATGCACGTTAAAAAGAGATCCAGCTAAGATACTGCCTTCACCTATAAGATAAACAAAAATTATACACAATATATACATAATAAAGGGTTAGTAATAGATTATATTTTACAAAATTGTTAGCTTATACTATAATATTATTAGATCTAATATATTTACATAAGAATTTACACAAAGGAGTATATACAAACATTAACAGACACTGAACATTAAGGGGACGGGGAACTATATGAGGAAGGACATCATACAAGGGACGAATTAACTTTGGACATGTGAAAAGGATATGGGAAGGGGAACCTTCGTCCAGGCCACACTCACACAGTGAGTGGTCCCTGACCCTGATCTTAGCTAGGTGAACAGGTGTACATGCATGCCCAAGGCGCAAACGACAAATAGTTGATATAATCCTCCGTTCAGCAAATTTTTGAGAAAAAAACCATGGTCGCCTTGGGATATTGGGTTGGATAGTAGCATAATACTTACCTTTCTGAGTTTTTGTTAATTCATAGAATTCAGACCAGGACACATCCAAGTGAGTTAATGCAAGAGACAACAAATCCTGGGCCGAAATAAAAAAGTTATCTAAAATACCACACTGGATGGCCAATTTTGCGCAAGAGTCTGCAGATTCATTCCCACTGATTCCAGAATGCCCTGGAATCCATGCCAAAGTAACATCCAAGCCCTTTAGATAACATGAGTACAGTTCTTCACGAATCCTTAAAATAATTGAAGACCTTAATTTACTATGAAATGGATTTCTCTTTATAGCCAATATGCAACTTAATGAGTCTGTAAGTATGACAGTCTGTTTGAAGTTGTGGGAGAATGTGAACTGAATTGCTTCTAACAAAGCAACAGCCTCTCCAGTAAACATTGGATGATTCGGGAGGACATTTAAATTGTAATATAATTTTGAATTTTGGTATCCAGCATGCTGCACCAACACAGCTTTCTTTAGAAAGCTTTGATGCATCTGTAAAGATGAGGATATGGTTTGAAAAATTTTCATTTACTATGGCTTGAAATTTAGTGTTGGTGTCAACAGCTCCCTTGGTTAGGCCAAGATTAGTGATGACAGTAGGATGGTGTACTAGGGCCTTATAAGGCGTGCGGAATAAAGGATTAGATGGAAAAGATGACAAGGGATGAGGAAGAGAGGTAAATTTAAGGAAACTATTGAGCAAGTAAGGGAGAGGCCTGCCTCGAGGGATGAGGTCCGCTAAATCAGATAGCTTAGGCCATAGGGGATGGGAAGAAAGCTGTAACATTTTACCAACAAACCGATCAGATAGGAATTGTCGACGGATAGGAAAAGGCGGATCTACACATTCCACCTGCAGTGCGTTGGTGGGGGAAGACTTCATTGGACCTATAATATTTCTTAGGCATTTGTATTGAATTTTATTGAGTTTCTCAGTAGCAACTTTGTTAAAGGGGTGTAAAACAAATAATCCATAGTCAATGTGACTACGGATTATGGCATTGTACAGTAGTTTAAGAGTATATGGGTGTGCACCCCACCACACACCAGACACCGCTCTCAAAGCATTGATGCCGCTTTCACATTTTTTACTGATATGTTCAGCATGGGCAATTCCGTTCAGTCTTTTATCAAGAACCATGCCTAAGAATTTAACATTTTCTGCTAATTGAATAGTACTATTACCGCAAACTATTTGGAAATCAGGAGTTACTCTCTTTTTGGTAAACACTACCGCCCGGCACTTTGCTACTGATAGTGCCAAGCCATGATTGGAGAGCCACTGGTTTAGATAGTGCAAAGCAGTATTTAAACGATAAGTTATATCCTCCACAGATTTTGAGCTGTAGTAAAGGACGATGTCATCAGCATTCTGAAGAATGTTACAAAAACTATTGACAGACAATTCAAGGTCATGAGTGTATACATTATACAGCAGAGGACTGAGAGCTGAACCTTGAGGCAAACCTTGCCAGACAAGTCTGGGAGGTATAGTAAGAAGTGGATGCTTTACAGATATTGATCTACCAGTCAGCAGATTACATATGAAATGAGTCATCCTCGGCGGAATACTCAGCTGATGCAATTTTTGCCTGAGTACCGGAAGAAGAACATTGTCATATGCAGACGCAACATCTAGAAAAACACCAACCAAATACTCTCCTTTGGCATATGCTCGTCGAATGTCTGTAGTAAAAACACTGAGACTATCTGTAGTACTTAACCCCTTTCTGAAGCCAAATTGAGAGGGTGCTAAGATATTTCTGCTTTCCACTGTCCACTCCAAACGACTTTTTAAAAGCCGTTCCATAATTTTTGATAAAGCAGATGCTAGGGCAATGGGTCTGTATGAATTAGGGTCAGAGGGACATTTTCCAGGTTTTAGGATGGGAATAACAATTTGGGATTTCCAGGATTCGGGAATGATACCTGATTGAAAGATGTTGTTAATCAAATTTAAAAAATGTAGCTTAGACTTCTCATTTAGTCTAGCAATAAAAGAGTAAGAGACACAATCCTCGCCTGGGCTAGTGTCTCTTAAATCCGTTAAGACGTTATTGAGTTCTTCGAATGAAAAACAAGCATCCATGTCGTCCAAAGTTTCAATCAGAGGGGATATAAATAAATCATGGGATGGAACAAAAGGAGGTGCCAGTTTGTTTGCAAAATTATTAAGCCATAAAGAGGGATTGTTGGAATTAAGACTAGGAGCATTGTTAAGAGAACGGCGAAATCTCTTAACATTTGTCCATACAAGGGAAGGAGGGGAACGTGGATCAAGGGATTCACAAAAATTAACCCATCCAAGTTTTTTCTTTTTCCCAACCATTCTTCGAAACTTCGCGTCATTGCGTGTATACTCAGTGTAATTCTCCATAGTCATACAGGCTGTGTATGACTCCTCGGCAGATATTCGCCGATTGACAGAATCAGAGCATTCCTGATCCCACCAGGGATTGAAATGCATCCAATTCTGAATGGAGTGTTTTTTAGGGATATGAGAGTCAGCTGCAGATAAAATGGCAGAGACAAACCGATCATAGCAAAGAATGATATTCTCAGAATTACCAGACTCAGGAAGATTGTCAAGCATGCAATCCACAGAGTTAGCATACTCAATCCAGTTAGCTTTTTTAAGATTATATTTAGGTGGAGTATTAGGAATGGGAGCAGAAGGAAGTCTATTATACAAAGAAAGTAAAATAGGGAAGTGGTCACTACCATGGGTGGAAGGAAGAACTTTTTCTGGAAGCTGCCTGTATATCACCGCCCGGATCGGGGGGATCAGGTGGGCGATCAGGATCCATATTAAATTTACATAAACTAACCTACCTTATACTACGACTAATCTAAATACAAAACAACACAAACACTCACTACAACCAAACACCTTTTCTATAGATATCTTTTAACAACTTGCAACTTTTTTCACTTTAAAATAGAATACTAAAACAAGATACTCTCACTAACACGTGTGTCAGCCAAAACAAACGTCAGCGAAGTCCCTAATTAAGGTATAACGAGGGGTATCGAAAAAACCTTTATTTGTCTTTAAGAAGTAAACTAAACATTCATATTTGACAATAAGTGCCAAGTGACAGTTGACAGTAAACATATATTATATTAATTAATTATTAATTAACTTTTAATGTCATATTATGTGGAAATAATATTGCTGTATTGATAATATGTTTAGTTTACATATTTAAGCTACATTATCACACATATTGTTATTATGTTATTTATCATATATAACTTATTCATTTATTTACTTCTTAGTTACGGAACCCTAACCCTACGAATATGCTGACGTACCAAAGTACTCGCCTGATCTCAGGCGACCACCCAGCGATTTCTTCGAATTGTCCAATGCACCTGTGTTTTAATTCTCGTAATTATAATATCTTATTAGAAGTTAAAAACACTCTTTATTCTCACTTCGATTAAAGCAGTCGCTAGTTTTAAGATAATTGTATTAATATATAATTAATAAATAATTAATAATTATTCGGTTTTTTTTCAATCCCTCGACTGCCGCAAACGTAATTGGCGCCGTCGGTAGGATTTTCGCGGGCCGGTTCGCGATCGGTTTAAATTAATTACTCGATAATTATCATCGCGTCGCGTGCCGCCCGGGTGGCTATCGAGCACCGTTCGAGAATCCAGAATCAACGGACCTGTGGCAGCCGGGAGTAGAATCCAGCCTTCGATTCAACTGAGAAGAGACCAGATAATGCAATTTATGTGAGTACATAAGAATTGTTCTCGTGTTGCTCCTTCCTATTCATAAGTTACCAAAATTTTCCATCCTAACACATCTAGGACCCGAGAGCCTCCATCTAGGCAGGCCCGTCGGTTAGGTATAGATAGATTAAGAAATATTAATTCGCAAGAAATAAAAAATTTAAATTTAGATTGTAGTTATTCTAATTTAATTAATTTAGTTAACATGTCTCACGATCCGGACACCATATTTAAGGCCCTCCGCCTTGTCCCGGAGTTCGACGGGAACCCAAATATTTTAACTCGATTTATTCAAATTTGTGACCATTTAGCGATCCAATATCTAAGTGAATTACCTGGTAGTGAATTTTCTAACGTATGTTTGTTAAATGGAATTTTAAACAAGATAACGGGCACAGCAGCAAGCAAAATTAATTCAAACGGAATACCCGATAGTTGGCTAGGTATTAAAACACTTTTAATTAATAACTTTTCCGACCAAAGGGATGAGACCGCCCTATATAATGATCTCTCCTTAGCCACACAGGGTAATAGAAGCCCTCAAGAATTTTATGACCATTGTCAAAATTTGTTTAGCATGTTAATGACCTATGTTACACTACATGAAACACTATCCACCACTATCGAAGCAAAGCGCGATTTATATAAAAAAGTAACAATGCAGGCCTATGTTCGTGGTCTTAAAGAACCATTAGGATCCCGCATTCGTTGTATGCGACCACCAACTATAGAAAAAGCTCTGGAATATGTACATGAAGAACTTAATACTATGTACATGCACAGCCGTTACGAGGTTTCAAAATTTAACAAAACCGTAACCGCTAGACCTAACGCTACTGACCACACATTCGCACCACGCATATTTCCACTAAGTATACCTATATACCAAAATAGAAATAATACACGCGAACCTGAGATAGAATATGCACCCGATCAACAGATCTTTGTAAAGAATCCATTAGCTGAAAGACAAAAAACAGCCCCTAGATATACACAAGACACTGTCCTTGTCGATTTACCCATACATATTTACACTAAAAAGAAACGTGGCCCTATAGCAAAATCGCGACTAAAGCGAATCTCTAAAGCAGCGAATTTGTTACAGGATCCTCGTGTTCGCGATGCTACCCCTGGTGCATCTTCAGGACATTAAATTCGAGAGTCTTGATGATGGACCTGGAATACTTTCCTACAAACTTGGACCGATGAAAATAGCGACACATCATCATACATTCTTACAATACATAAAACTTGACGACATAGAAGATAACACACACAGTCTACAGAATCATTTAAACAATTATAAGAATCAATTACCTAAGGGCATGTATTCAGTATATGAAATACAGATAAATTACTTGCTTAACAAATTAGACGAGATATTACTTCAAATTAAATCCTTACAACCCACTAGATCTAAAAGAGGAATCATTGATGGACTCGGAACAGTTATAAAAAGTATTACAGGGAACTTAGACTATACTGATGCTTTAAAGTATAACGAAGCTATAAAATTATTAGAAAGTAATCAAGATAAAATTACAAATGAAATTAATAATCAATTAAGCATAAGCAAAGAATGGATCACTAAATATAATAGCGTTTTGACTCAACTAGTAGAAAATCAAAGTAAAATTAATAGTACCTTAATGTTAATACTTTCTAACAAAATGAATAATGGTTTGACTTTAATTAAATATGCGAAATTTGGCCAACTATTAGTAATATTAAGTGAAAACATAGACGATTTAAGGAACGAATTATTAAGAATAGAAAATAGTTTAGCTTTTATACATGCATCAAGCATGCACCATTCTATGATTAGTATAGATATATTAAGTTAGTTTCTTATAATTCAACCGGCTTCTTACTATGCTAATAAGCAAATAGTTTTTATATTCCGATTTCCTATTATTTCTAAGGATAATTTTTTATTATATAGATTAGCAGTAGTACCTAATAAAAAATCACAGGCTCTTATCCCATCCTCTCCTTTCATTGCAACAAACGAGAATTCATTCTTGTACATAGAGGCCGAATGCCCGAAACATAGCAGCTGGTATCTCTGCCAAGTAGAACTCAACCATCAGATACGTACAAATTCCGATTGTATCCACGAGCTAATTATTAACCAAATATTGAAAGAATCTTGTCACTTAACTACAGTTAATCTTCTACGAGGATCTATGGAGAAACTAGACGATATGCACTATATTATATCGTTTCCTGAGAATCAAAAGATACAAATATCATGCAATAAACACGAATTTACATCATTAAAAGGCAGCTACCTTATAACTATTCCCCTAGGATGCCAAATTATATCCGAAGAATTTACGTTAATCAACGACAACAACGAAATAAGAGGACAGCCCTTAAAATTGATAAAGATATCCGATGAAATTGCTCACCTAGATACAACTATTAATATATCATCTATAAATCTTCATGGACTCCATAGACTCAAAGATAAAATTGTGATGCAATCACCGCTACACATTGAACACGAAAAAGATACTACAGTATATCATACAACCATACCAGTATACGCAATATTATTCAGTGCAGGTGCACTTATCATTTTATTACAATATAAAAAGTATAAGAAAACTATTGGAAAGAATGAGGAAAGTTTGGAAAATGGAGATAACCCAGAAGATCCTAAGGAAGCGTGTACTCCGGCAACTTTTTCACTCAACATTCTCAAATAGTTGCCTCTCTAGGGGTGGAGGAGTTACGGAACCCTAACCCTACGAATATGCTGACGTACCAAAGTACTCGCCTGATCTCAGGCGACCACCCAGCGATTTCTTCGAATTGTCCAATGCACCTGTGTTTTAATTCTCGTAATTATAATATCTTATTAGAAGTTAAAAAATACTCTTTATTCTCACTTCGATTAAAGCAGTCGTTAGTTTTAAGATAATTGTATTAATATATAATTAATAAATAATTAATAATTATTCGGTTTTTTTTCAATCCCTCGACTGCCACAAACGTAATTTCTTACTTCAAGTAACATGGGATGTTATGCTGGCGGGAAGCGATGCATAAGAGTTTTTATAGTATTAGATATAAATATATCTTAATATTCATAGATTTTTTTATATTAGTTGTATTTATTATTATCTATTATATATACATTTATTTTAAAATATCTTTTTATTTATATATATTATTATTTGATCATTACTTAAATTACAATAAGTTTATTTATATATTAGTAATTTGTTTGATAATTTTTATTATTATTTGCTATTATATATACTGCTGCTATGTATATTGGACATAATTCTGAATGTGATGACTCGCATGACGACATTTTTTCTCAATGTAGTTCAGATGATAGTTTCCAGAGTATCGATTCCTTGCCACTTAATTCAGCGTTAAATACAACTTTTGAAAATCATGGGAAAAATTTTAATGTCGTACATAGAAATGCACAGAGCATACCTGCCCACTATCCCGATTTACTCAGTTCATTTGAAGCAACGAATATCCATGCGATCCTGGTCTCGGAAACATTTTTAAAACCATGTTTACCATCGACATCGTTTGCATTGCCAGGGTTTCACTTAATACGCAACGACAGAACTGAAAAGGGTGGTGGAGGTGTTGCTATTTATATGCGTAGTCATATTCCTTTTAGTATACTGGACAAGTCGCCATCACCATACTCAAGAACATCTGAACATTTATTTATCCAAGTACTTTTCGGTACTGTAAAACTGTTACTCGGAGTATTTTATAGCCCCTCATCTCAAATTAATTATTTCGAGACATTGAAGAATTCCTGGAAAATCACGTACCAGATGCGGATCACGTTATAATAATGGGTGATTTCAACACCTGTCTGCTAAAAAATGTCTGGCGTACAAAGCAGTTGTCAAATACCAAAGTGTCAATTTAGATATACTTCCTTCCAATCCTACTCACTTTTTTCCACACCCTCCTTCTTTACTGGATTTAATAATAGTATCGTCTACTGATAGAGTTCTAACGCATGGACAACTGGGAGCAGAAGCTTTTTCGTACGACGATCTTATATACCTCTCATATAAAATTCGCCCGCCAAAACAAAAACCAACAGTCGTGATGCGTAGAACTTTCAAGAACTTCAACAACGATAGTTTTTTGCAGGATCTGAACCGGCTACCTTGGGATACTGTTCTAAACGCACCGACAACTGACGATAAAGTTAGTATATTTAACTCATTACTAATTGACCTTTTCGATGTACATGCTCCTTTACGACCTGCCAAGCTAAAACATTTACCAGCTCCTTGGCTTACGGACGATATTAAAATTCTTATGTCGAAAAGGAATAGAGCAAAAACCAAATTTAAAATAAGTCCTACGGATGCTAACCGCTCCAAATACAAAAAACTACGGAATCGATGTTGCAAAGTCTGTAGGGATGCCCAACGAAAACACATACACGAGTCAGTAACTAATAATAGTCCTGCTAAAGTATTGAAGTTTCTCGATTCTATGGGTATTGGGCGACAACGTAAAACTACACTCATAAACGACAGAATGGATCTTGATCAACTTAATAAGCATTTTACTACTGTGAACCTCTTAAGCCAGAGCATTAAATCCAGTACTCTCTTGTCACTTTCCTCACAACCTTTTCCGTCTTTTAGTCCTTTCAATTTCTCTTCAGTTACTGTCACGGATGTTAGACGGCATATTTTTGCCATAAAGTCGGACGCAATTGGCGCTGATGGGGTGAGTCGTAAAATGATTCTTATGACATTGAATGTGGTGCTTCCTGTACTTTGTCATATTTTTAACTGTTCCCTTTCTACCAATTCCTTCCCTAGCTCTTGGAGATTTGCTTATGTTATCCCTATACCTAAAATTACCAATCCTACATCTTTCACACACTATAGGCCTATTTCTATTCTTCCTTTTCTATCCAAATTTCTCGAGAGAATTGTACATCACCAACTCTCGCTGTACCTAGCGAAAAATAATATATTATCATCTTTCCAATCTGGTTACCGGCCGGGACACAGCACTGTTACAGCACTTAACAAAGTATGCGATGATATAAGAAGTGGAATAGACAAGCAAAATATTACTATATTAGCCTTATTAGATTTCTCTAATGCTTTTAACACAATTGATGTCGACATACTTTTAGCTATACTTAAATCTATTAATATATCGCAAAACGCTATTGAATGGTTTTATTCTTACCTCGTCGATCGTGAACAATGCATTCGTGCTAATGACAAACAGTCCTCATACAATCGACTCAGTGCTGGGGTACCTCAGGGTGGTGTACTTTCTCCGTAACTTTTTTCTATATTTATAAACTTCTTAACTCCATTGCTGACATTGTCCTTTCATCTTTACGCTGATGACTTGCAGATTTATACGACCACGGCAGTTGATGATATTGCTGATGCTATAATAATAATAATAATAATAATAAAATAGCTTATTTATTCCACAAAAAATACATGTTGCTTACATTACAAAATTTACTTAACTAACTAATACTATTTACATATATTATTTATTTTATTTTTAATGTGTATATTTGTATATTTTTATTTCTTAATTGTGTTTGTTTTTAATTCCTTATTATTAATATTTCTTTCTGTTTTAATTATGTGGACCCCCTCCGGGTAAAAGCCTCCTCCAAAGAATTCCATTTTATTCTGTCGTTTGCCGTAAACATCCACGCATTTCCTGCATGTGCTACAATCTCGTCTTGCCAACGAGCGCGTGGGCGACCTCTGGTTCTCTTGCCATGTGGTCCTTTCCATTTTGTGACATTGATTGTCCAACGGTCATCGGCAAACCTCGCCACATGACCAGCCCACTTCCATTTTAGAGATTTAGCAAAATGCAAGGCATCTTTCACTTTTGTTATTTTTCGAATTTTTGTATTTCTTATTCTATCTCGCAGTTTCATATTCATACAACTTCTCTCCATAGCCCTCTGAGTTGTCTGAATTTTACATCTTGCCTTGTGGTCGTATGTCCAAGTTTGGCAGCCATATGTAAGACAAGGCAAAATGGTTGTGTCTAAAACTAGCTTTTTTAATCTTGTTGGTAGTTTTGATTTGAAAACCTCTTTTTGAACCCAGTACTTTTTCCATGTAATAGCTACTCTCCTATTAATTTCTTGTATATTCCGGTCTGATCTAAATGAGATCTGTTTTCCAAGGTAAACGTAGCTCTCTACGTATTCGAACGGCACGTCGTTAACTAGTACTGGAGACATCTCACTATTAGTCATAACTTTGCTTTTATCTAGGTTCATTTCCAGGCCTACGCGAGCACTAGCAGATTGAAGTTCGTTAATCATTTCATTGAGCTTATTTGAAGACTCAGAGAACAAGACGATGTCGTCCGCAAAGCGTAGGTGGCTTAGATGTTCTCCACCTACATTGACGCCTTGGCCTGACCATGCTAAGTCTTCCATTATGTTTTGCAGAACTGCTATAAATAATTTCGGCGAAATGGGATCGCCTTGTCTGACTCCTCGGTTAATGTTAATTCTAGTACCCACTCTATCTAGCCTGATTTTGCTAGTGCAATTTATGTATATATTTCTGATAATATTTATATATTTAGCATTTACATTTTGTTTGCTTAATGCTTCCCAGATGCTAGAGTGTGAAATAGAGTCAAAAGCTTTCTTAAAATCAATAAAAGCTAGGTAGAGAGGTTTATTGTACTCGACATACTTTTCGATGACTTGATCTACGGTATGAATGTGATCTGCAGTAATAAATCCGCTTCGAAAACCCGCTTGTTCCCTCGGTTGGCATGAATCTAACTGTGGAGTTATTCTTTTTAATAAACAAGATGCGAAAAGCTTATATAGGCAAGACATGAGACTTATCGGGCGGTAATTTCCTATATCTTTAGGATCACCCTTTTTATAAAGTAGGATAATTTCTGATTCTGTCCATTGCTGCGGTACAATTTCCTCCACTAGAATTTTATTAAATAAAATTGTAAGTGGTGTTAGTAGTAGAGTTTTACCGTGCTTGATACATTCGTTGCTTAAACTATCCGGCCCTGGGCTCTTGTCTGGTTTTAAATTTTCTATTTGATTTTTAACTTCTGTCTCCGTAAACCTTTGAATGTTCATTGTTGTCTTTGGTATGTCTTGTTGTTTGTTTTTCGTTAAATCTGAAGTAGAATTGTAAAGGTTTGCGTAGAAGTCTCTAGCTATGTTTACAATGTCACTCCGTGATGTACAGATTGAAGATCCCCTCTGTAGAGACGGAATCCATTTTTTGAACTATCTAGTTCTTTATATGCCTTTTTAGTAGATCTCGATTTTTCTAGCCATTTTTCCAGTTTAAGTAATCTATGATTATCATAGCATATTTTTATTTCTTTATTCGTTTGCTTGTATAGGTTTTTTAGGTCTTCTTTTTCCTTTTTAGTAAGTTTACCTTTGTTTTGTAGTCTGCATCGTTTAATCATTAATTGAATTGCTTTTTCCGATAGAATTGGAACTTTATTTGATGTTTTCTTGTTTCTCAGGCTTGTTAATATAGAATTTTCTATTTTCTTATAGTATTCGGTAACTGTTTGCTTTTCATGGTTTACGATTAGATTAGGTATCAATTTGCTTAATTTTTTTATGTATATTTCCAGCTCCTCTGGAGTTTTTAGTAAGTTTTTAGGGCTGGTGAAGTTTTTTCTGCTCTTTTTTCTCCCACTTAGACAAAGAGTCGCTCTCAAAAGTCTATGATCCGTGCCAAAGGAAAAGGAATTCAGCACTTCGTAGTTGGAAAATAACTTAGGTTTGGATGTTGTTATATAATCGATTTCTTTTTTTGTGTTTTTGTCAGGTGAAATCCAGGTCCATCTTCTATTGGCTTTTAATTTAAACATTGTATTAACTATTTTCAGATTTTGTTCGGACACGTACTGAATTAATCTTTCCCCTCTCTTGCTTCTGTTTCCGAAACCATGGAAACCCGCTACTTTATTCTCGTAGTTATTTGGTTTGCCGACCTGAGCGTTAAAGTCGCCCATAGCTATTACGTAATGTGTTGAGATCATGTCGTGAGCTTTTTCCAAGTCTTTATAGAATATATCTAAATCTTCTTGTGTAGAACATTCAGTTGGTGCGTATGCCTGTATAATTGCTGATGCTATACGGCATGTCAATTTTAACTTAAGCATTATTAGTACCTGGAGCAAATCATTTGGTCTGTCGATAAATCCTACCAAGTCTCAGCTGTGCATCCTCGGTAACTCAAAGCAACTCTCCAAAATTGACTACTCCCTACTTCCTTCCGTAATGCTTGATGATTGCAAGATGGAGTTTGGTACTTGCGTGAGGAATCTGGGTATCAGGATGGATAGTTCTTTGACATGGGTTCCTCAAATAGCAGAGTTAGGTCGAAAAGCTTTTGCTGCTATCGGGAGGGTAAAGAGATGGAAAAATTTATTGCCGCTTAAAACCAAAATATCTTTAGCTCAATCCATTCTCTTTCCCCTTTCTGGATTACGCAGATTCCTGTTACCTAGATTTGTCACAGCAATTACTAAACAAGCTCGAACGTGTTCAAAATGTAATAATTAGGTTCATTTTTGGATTGCGGAAGTATGACCATATTACTCAACATCGAGTTCAACTTAAATGGTTGACCATCAAGCATCGACGCAATTATCATGCACTTATCCTTTTATACTCTATCTTGTATCTTCCTTTAACTCCTTCATACCTCAAACAAAGATTCACTTTCCTGGGCTCCCACTCTCAGTCTTTCAATCTCCGTTCAAGATATGACAACGTATTGAAGGTTCCACTATGTCGCACCAAGTGCTACAGTGAATCATTTACCGTAAAAACGGTGAAATTATGGAACGAGCTACCCCGGTGCATCAGGCAGTCGACATCAGTTGGTATCTTAATGCGCCGGCTTAAGGAGTACTACCTATCGTTATAATCTATGTATCTGTTTTGTGCATATGTATATATGTAAGTCTATTATTGTATCTCTATATGAATGTATATATGGTATCTATGTGTGTATTTATTTATGTGTGTATTTATTTACATACATACAAAATACGCGCGAAAAACATAACTCTTCCTTAGTAGTCGGGAATAATAATAAACTAATTTAATAATACATTTTTACTATTATTCCTTTAATTTTTATTATTATTTACTGAAAACTTTTCTTTTCATTATTTTTTTATATATAGAAAAAAAAATAGAAAAAACTTTATTGCACACATAAATACATATAAAAGAGAAAGAAACAATATATTTTTATAAAATGTATGCAAAGGCGGCCTTATTGCTTCAAGCAATCTCTTCCAGGCAACCCTTGTAAAATAAAGGACTAAAAATAAAGAAATGGGAATAACGTTATAGTGCCCAATTAGATGAAATAACATACAGTAATAAAATAATAATGAATATACACACATACATATATATATATATACATATTTACATAATAATAATATAATACTACATAATATATATATATATATATATATATATATATAAACGACTAAAGATAAACTACAGTTATATTTGAAAAAGATAGTCTTTTAAACGATTTTTAAAAATATTAAGTGATTTAGAATGACGTATTTCGGACGGAAGTTCATTCCAGAGGATAGCAGATTTTACAGTGAAGGAATTGGAATAGAATTGGGTACGACAAGTTGGAAATTTAAGAAGATTATCGCTCCTGGACCTAAGTTCAAGGCGTAGGCTAGAATCGGAGCCGCGGAAGCAGAAACGATCTTTTAAATAAGCAGGATAGAGAGGATTATAAAGGATTGAATAGAGGAGAGTAAGCATCCGGAAGTTACGGCGATGTTCCTATCAGAATAGGAAGCCATCCAAGCTGACGACGATGATCTGAGACATGATCAAATTTACAAAGACCATAAATAAATCGAATACATAAGTTTTGTAACCGCTCTAGTTTGTTTGATTGTTCCTCAGATAAGTCTGGGTAACATGAGTCAGCATAATCTAAAATCGGTAGCAGTAGTGAGTGAGCTAGAGTAGTTTTGATTTTAACCGGTAGGAAATGTTTATATCGTTTGAGGGATCCAATACTAGCAAATAATTTTCGGCTGACCTCCGTTATCTGCGCTGACCAAGATAGCGAGTTGTCTAAAATAATCCCAAGGTTCCTTATAGACGCATTAACACTTAAAACGACACCATTAAGCTGTACTGAGGGAAGTTTTATACCCTCAAGTTTTTTTAATTGCTTAGTGCTGCCTATAATGCTTAACTGGGACTTACTAGGATTAATAGTAAGTCCGTAAGATGTACTCCACACAGATATATTATGTAAATTCTCGTTAAATTTACAAATGGCCACATCCATATCACTGGATGGAGTCGCTAAGTAAATCAGTAAGTCGTCAGCATATAGATGGAAGGAAGAGGATAGGGTTTGGGAAACAGTATTAATAAAAATAGAGAACAGGAGTGGGGAAAGGACACCGCCTTGTGGGACACCCGCAGACAATGAGCATAGGGAAGATGATTTGTCGTTTGCTTGTACGTATTGTCGCCGGTTCGATAGATAGTTTCGGAACCACTCAGTAGCTTCTGGGGAGATGTTTATTGATGGTAAGACAGCAATTAGTAAATCAGTATTAACAGTATTAAAAGCGTTACTGAAATCAAGCAATGCAATGAGGGTAAGATTTTGGTTCTCCATATTAAACCGTATATCGTCGCACACTTTGATTAAAGTAGTAACTGTGCTGTGTCCACTTCGAAAACCAGATTGGAATTGAGACAAAGTACGATT
Organism: Heliconius melpomene rosina; assembly: GCF_056956725.1. Lineage (NCBI taxonomy): Eukaryota > Metazoa > Arthropoda > Insecta > Lepidoptera > Nymphalidae > Heliconius > Heliconius melpomene. Next base: position 565,160 of record NC_140409.1, read on the forward strand.
TTCTAAAAGGTATCGATTTAATTGTTCCGAGACAATACGTTCCAAGACCTTAGACAAGAAGGGAAGTATTGAGATTGGACGGTATTGGGAAAAGGATTTTGGATTTTTGGATTTTGGTATAGGAATAATGCGGGCTATTCGCCATGCACTTGGAAAGGAGTTAGAGGAGAGGGAAAAATTAAAAATATGTGTAATTACCGGTGCCAGCACTCTTAAGGGTAAAAGTAATAGCTTACGGTTGATGCCATCAAAACCAGCAGCATCTGATTTTATCGCCAGAATATTTTTTTTAACCTGGGCAGGTGTAATTAAATCAAAAAGGAATGGAGTGGTTGAAGGAGTGGGCAAGGAACGGATAACATTTAATGTATTTGCCTTAACTGTATCGTCCATGGGTGTAATTGATGCAAAATGTATATTCAAGGCATCTATATCGATGTCCCGAATCATGTCCTGACGTTGGCGGCCGATCCCTAGTGACTGCAGAAACTTCCATGATTTGCGGGTATTTAAGTTTTTCAAATTTGTGTGAATATAATTTCTTTGAGCATCTCTGCACACTCTACTACACCGATTACGCAAGGATTTGTATTTTAGAAGATTTTGGTCAGTAGGATTTTTTTTATATTTAGATTTAGCAGAATTTCTTTTGGTCATTAACGATCTAATCTCTTGCGTAATCCAGGGCGCAGGTAAGTGTTTTAACTTCATAGGCCGCAGAGGAGCATGTTTGTCATAAAGCTCAGTTATAATTGAGTTCAGCAACTCTAATTTAGCATCAATAGTTGACGCATTAAAGATGGAATCCCAGTTGATATCATTAAGGTCGCGCATGAACTCATCATGCTTGAAATTTTTAAAACTGCGTCTCATAACAATGGACGGCTTTACCTTAGGCGGGCGAACATCATAAGACAAATACATTAAATCATGGTAGGAAAAGGCTTCGGCAGGAAATTGTCCGTGGTGCTTTACATAATCGATCGAGGAAACAATTATAAGATCCAATTGGGACGGCGCACAATGAGGGAAGAAATGTGTAGGGTTCGATGGGAGTAATTTCAAATTTGAGCTATTAATAATGTTACACAGCTGTTTCGTACGCGGGTCATTTTTTATAATGCACTTGTTAAAATCACCAAGAATCACAGTGTGATCAGCAGTAGGTACGTATTTATCTAATATAGATTCTAAAGTGTCAAAATAATTTATATGCAGGGATGGGCTATAAAACACTCCAAGTAACAACTTGGATCGCCCGAGTAGAACTTCAATAAAAATATATTCAGCAGCTTCAGAGTATTCTGATGGAGATTTGGTAACAATCGTAAACGGTATATGGTCGCGAATGTAAATGGCTACACCACCACCGCCCTTACCAATGCGGTCATTCCGTATAAGGTGGAAGTTAGGTATGGAGAAGGAAGCAGAAGGTAGATAGGGTTTAAGGAATGATTCGGAAATTAAAATTGCATGGACATTTTCACAATCAAAAGAAGTTAAAAGATCAGTATGATGAGCAGGGATGCTTTGGGCATTAGTGTGAACAACATTAAAGTTTTTTTGGAAATTTGAAAAAGTATTGTCAAGGAAGGTAGATATGGGTAAGGAAGTACTGTGAAGACTGCCATCAGAGGAAGATGATAAAGAGTAAAAAGAATCGTCTTTTATATTAAAAATACTATTATCATACATAACAAATACTATAATAGATACAGAAAATATATATATATATATATATATATATATATATATATATATATTAATATATAAACACTACTAAAACTACCACTACGGCTATTACTACCAAATATGGATATAACATTATTCACCCTTGACCACCAGCAATAAGAAACAAGAAAGAGATTGCGTTGAATGATGCCTATAAAAGCACAACAATGAAATTATAATAATAAAAAATATATAAAACAAAAAATAGAAGGCAACACTCATACTCACACTACACAATCAGGATAAGCAAACGATAAAATATTGCTATTTAATTATTAATACAATAATAAAAGGTAACTAAATATATAGGTACAAACATAAGTTAAAAATAATAATAATAAATTATTATTATATATAAAATTAGCACAGCAAATCAACAACAGTAATAGTGTCTACTTTATTTAAGTAAACTAAAAAGCTATTTTAAAATATGTATCTATATAAGTAAGTAAACTATATAATAATCTAGTCTTAATTATTTAAACAAACAAAATAGAAATACAAATAGAAAAATAAACTAGAAATATAATATAATGTTGTCTATGAGTGCAAATGATTAAAATAACCTGTATTCGACATCCACATTTTAAGTCACGGTGACATAAAAAGAAATAATTAATTTTAAAAATTGTAGATGTCAAACAATGTAAACATACTTAACCACAAATAAAGAACAAAGTGAACATTAATTACATAAAACAGTGTTTAGTTACCTAGTACATAAAAAAAAAAAAGTAAAGTTACCATAATCAGGAAAAATAAAAATAAATAAATACAAAGATATGTAACTATTACTATTTAAAAGAAAAAGAAAAAAGTAATAATACAATATTTCACTATATTATAAAAAAAGAAAGACCAGCACCAAAAAAACACCAAGAAAACAATAAAAAGATAACTACCAAGGTCACAATCTAATCTTATCAACATTTATAGGTTGAAAACTAAATACTCACAGGGAATGTACACTCTGTTTATTTTTTCACAGTCCGTTTTGACCTAATTTGTGATGCCTTGGTTTCTTTGTAGCCTGGATTTTGCTGACTAGCATGACTGCTGGTGCTTGATGGGCCGGCTTGAGAGCAAGATTTTTGTAATGAATTTACTTCAGCCACAGATGTGACCCGATTAATAGATTTATCATTGCCCATAACAACTATTTGACCGTCCTTGGTCCAGCATTTACCAATTCCAAAACTTTGGCGAGCCAAGAGGAATGCCTTATGTCTTTCCTTAGTGAGAAATTCTGACATTGTTATGCCTGTATTTTTCAAATTAGTTTTAGCAAACCATATTTTGTTTTTCAATGCTAGGTCATGAAATTTAACCAAAATAGGCCTTGGCTTGTTTTTATTATTGAGACCTAAGCGATGACACCGGCTTATAAGAGGAGCGTTAAAATCAGACATATTAAGATGTTCAGAGAATACCTTAACAGCTGTAGAGGAAGCATGTTCATTATTTTTCTCAGGAATCCCATGAATTAAAATGATCTTCTTTCTGGATTTCATTTCAAAAGCTTCAAATTTGCTGGTTAGGAACATGAGTTGCTTGTGAAGATTTTCTAACGCTGACATAACAAAGGTTTTAAACTCTGTAAATTGTGCTGCTAGGTTAGATCCTGGGCTCAATGCTGGAGTGGGAGAACTATGAAGATTATTTTCAAACTCTGCCATTCTTTTGTTGAAAAGATCACTTAACTCACTTATAGTGTGCTTCATAGATTCCATAGTGCACTAATACTGTAGAATATGATGTAGCTGTTATATATATATATATGCTGTTATATATATATATATATATATATACTGTGTGTAGCTGTTATATATATATATGCTGTTATATATATATATATACTGTGCCTTTAATAAAATATAGTTTTGCTGGTGGCTGGGATGATTTTTTAATTACATCACTTTACTAATATTATTTATATTTAATGAATTCACAACATGTGAACGAGAGTCCAAATTTCACGTGTTCGCACTTTAACGCCTACTCTCCAAAAAAAAAAAAAACAAAAAATATATGTATATATATATATATATATATATATATATATATATATATATATATATATATATTCTCCAATAAAAGTATAATATCTGAACATCATCTAACGCACTATTTCATACTTTATGCTTGTGCAAAAATTCAATTGTTTATCTTAACAAATAAAAAAGTTATCGATTTTTGATCTGATACAGACCTCGATTTTCCATAGTGCGCCGTCCCAATGTGATCGTGATTGTATTTTTTCACAAATATTTTTCAGGTACTTTATGTATTTCCCAATAGCCTTAATGCCTTCTGAATACGGTTGAGTATCGTAATACACTACTAGCCGCCAGTCGCCTATAATTATTTGCATGTCTTTAATGTGGTCGAAATAAATACTATTGTTACTTGGTAAGGGATTTATTTATCTTTATTACTTACCCATATTTGCCTAAACATTTTTTTGTTTACCATTTAAATTGTCACAACTTCAGAATGAGATCCATAATTCTTGTTGAAGTAATTAAAGTAAAAAAGTTGCATAATTTAGTTGTCGTCGAATCGTTTCGGGTGACACAATGGGGAGGTAAATAACATCTAAGGAATGCATTACGATCGACCGCCGCTGGTGTCATATGTCCGAGCGACAAATATTCTTGAATGAATTGCGAATAATCATTTTTAATTGGTTTAATTAATTGAAGTCGTCTTTCTAAATTATAAAATTGAGCTATTGCTTTTGGTTTTGAATTCCCTAATTTCTCCTGGTACTCGGGTTTCAGTGGCAACGAACGAACGAATACGAAGTTATCGTATCGACCGTCATCGTGCCTTTTTGTAGTAGGAAGTAAGATCTCGTTTGGATCCTCCTGAACTGACACGTGTGAGTTACGTGGAAGTTGTTTTTCTGCGCTGGCATTTTCCCTTGTATAAGCAGAGTTGCCCTCACCGCTATGACCGACTTCCGTCGATGCGCGAGTGTTTTGCGGATTGTTAAGAACTGGTGAAATTACTTTACTATTAATAAAGGACGGTTTATGATAATACTGCATCTTCTGTGCGTCAGACATGTTATTATTTTTATGAATAGTCTCACTGGACAAGTCCTTGAATAAAACCCAGTTATTGTAGTTTCCGCTAAACGTAGGCTTACCTTCCATTGCCCTATGGAAGGCCCTGAAGTTGCTTTGTTGCTTTCTCAGCATGTCTACGGTTTTGCTATCCGTATGTGAGTGTTGTAGAGCAGCCCTACTGCCGCCCGGTTGTGGATTATTTGGAGACAATCCTTTATTAGGCTCCTGTGTTTTCAGTGTGAACGTGGGAGGTTTGCCGAGGGGAGATTGTGGTTTCTACCTCTCTTTCATCATCCCACCAGTGTGAATCTCTAACTCCTTAATCAACAGTCTCGAAAAGTTACTCCCATATGCAAACCAATAGCTGTCTAGAAGGACCAACGCCTTCTTTATGTATCTACTTGCGCCATCTTTCTTAGAATTTGTATATACCCTTTCTATGGCCGATGCCACCTGCTTTAGGTTATCCAAAATATCCGCCACCGAAGACATCATTGAGAGAGAAATAATATAAAATAAATGGACAGATCTTACTTGGAATCTGCGCGCCTGAATCCTTAGCGTTCAGGCGATTTTCACTGGAACTCTTAACGTAGATACACGTAGTACACGAAAGTCACTTATTATAGTTAATGCACTGTATCTCTACAAGTACACCGGTATACGGAACCGCACACACGCGGATGTACAAGGGTTCCGTTGTTATGTAGGCTCGGAGAACCAATATGTGTGTTTATAAATAAAATGCAAAAATAAATTGAGCCACGCGCCGTACTACAATATTGGGAATGCGTAATTTAGGTCATATAAAGGAAATGCAAGCTAAGCGGTCTCAAGTACGCGCTTGCTCGTACATAATGAAAGAAGCTTAATTTATGGAACTATTCGTATGTCGCATGATCTCAATACTTTGAAAGAATGTTAAATGATTTAAAAGAAAAAAATAACATAATGTGATTGTTGACTTACCCACTTTATTTTATCTTTTTTTATCTTACTAGCTGACCCGGTGTCCCCCAATAGCAGAATAAGTATTAAAAAAATAAAAACTAAACAATGACTGTTAGGCAGTACGAAGTTCGCCGGGTCAACTATTACAAGTATATGAATACATTACGGCAGATTCCTTTTAAGTAATATTTCAAGATTGTAGGTTCCATTCTTATTATCAAAGGAATAGATTATAACGCGGCGTTAAGTTGCACCATCCGCCATCTTTAAAGCGGATTAAATTGGAGTGTTATGACACTAGTCTTGTCCAGTTGCTATTTTGGATAAAGCAGAAAGTGATTGGAAGTATAAATTTGTTGTTTTGTTTTTAGTCTAGTGGTTGTCTTCTTTTAGTTATTTCTTTGATTAAATTGAAAGGTGAGGTTTTTTATTGTCTATTATTTGGTCTTAAATTCTATTATTGTTAATATCAATGAATGAATGAATGAATTTTACTTAAAATGTTGGAAAAAATTCGAAAGCCTAATAATTCTGAGAGCACTAAGTTCTCCGCGTTCCCCGCGCAGAGAATTTAAAAAATCTATATATAGGAGAAGAAAAATAAGTTTTTTTCTTATTACAAAGTATTTCTGTGGTTGTCAAACTTTGTTCTACATTGGTTTAAACTGAATGGGTAGGTTCAGGTTCGAGGCTCGTGGATGTTGATTTGTTGTCTATTGCAAACTATCGTTTTTGGGCACAGATTGCTTGTATGTGATTGGGTTTTTTATTCTCTAACTTGATGATTTATTTAGCTTTATTTTCTCTTGAATATAAAATTATATTTTTTACTTTATTTATTTTCAAGGAAAAGTACAGATTTACAATGAAAAAAACTAAACATTTCATTAACATTTAATTTGTATTGTAACTAGTGGCCGTTGAAACAAAACAACCAACCCAACATGGGTAACATGGACGAAATAATCTTATTTAATAACAAAATGTTTATCTCTGAAATATGCCGTCATTTAGGTTTTCTCTTAACAAATATAATAAAGCACGCAATAATGCCAAAGTATAAACACAATCCATCGGATGTCAACTTATCCAAATATAAGCGTCTACGCAATGCATGTAACAAGTTGTGTAGGGATGCACAATGGAATTATATACACCAGTCTTTGGATGTGAAGGATTCTGGGAGAGCCTGGCAGTTCCTTAAATCTATGGGCATTGGACGTCAGACGAAAGAAACGCACTACAATATTGATTTTGATAGTCTAAATAGGCATTTCGCTTCGACAGTTGTCAACATTCCAAATAAATTAGACACTCTTTTCGATCTTAAGTCACGTCCTAAGCGAAATGCGACTGTTCTTGAGTTTCGGGAAATTTCAGATGACGATATCAGAAAAAACATAAAAGCAATACATTCGGATGCCATCGGAAGCGATGGTATTAGTCGTAAAATGTTGACTCTATCCTTTCATATGATCCTTCCAGTTCTGTCTCACATAACAACATAACTCTTCGTTATCCTCTTGCTCATTTCCAAAAGTATGGCGCTCCTCGCAGGTTATCCCTATACCTAAAATACCTACTCCCTCATTATATACACATTTTCGACCAATTTCTATACTTCCCTTTCTTTCTAAAGTACTTGAGCGTATTATACATCAACAACTATACTACTACAATTTTTGGCTAAAAACAATACTCTGAGTCAATTCCAATCTGGCTTTCGGCCCGGACATAGCACCACTACCGCTTTAATTAAAGTTTGTGATGACATTCGTTGTGGTATAGATAATAAGCAAGTCACTGTCTTAGTCTTGCTTGACTTCTCTAATGCGTTTAATACCATAGACTTTAACATCTTGCTTGCTATTCTTAAACACATAAACATGTCCGATAATGTCATCAAGTGGTTCCATTCCTACTTACACAATCGCCAACAAAGTGTTCGGTACGACAACAATATTACTACACCCCGTTGTCTTGAAGTAGGAGTCCCACAGGGAGGGGTCTTGTCTCCTTTACTTTTTTCGATATTTATAAACACCTTAACCGACTTACTTTCCGTCCCTTTTCACCTTTATGCTGATGATCTACAAATTTATGTATCATCTCCCGCAGAAGCCATCTCAGAAGCTATTGAACGAATTAACCGCAATCTTCAAATAATATTTGAATGGGGCAAATCATATGGCTTAAACTTAAATCCCACCAAATCTGTTAAATAATTATTGGCACTCAAAAACAAGTTGCAAAAATAAATATTACACATCTGCCACCCGTTATGTTTGATTGTACCCCTATATCTTACACAAAATCCGTTAAAAAATTGGGTATTATCATGGATAACACTTTATCTTGGACATCACATGTTTCAAATATTAGCCGTAAGATATTTGCCACAATGGGTTCTCTAAGACGATGGAAAAATTTCCTACCGATTAAAACAAAAATAACATTAGCCACTTCCCTCCTTCTTCCCATTATCGACTATGCCGATTCCTGTTGCCTTGACTTAACACAATTACACCTAGATAAACTAGAGCGCTTACAAAATCTGTGTATCAGATATATTTTTAATTTGAAAAAATTTGATCATATATCCTCATATCGCAATAAGCTTCAATGGTTAACAGTTCGGCATCGTCGATATTTCCATGTTCTTTGCACTCTCTATTCTATACTTTTCGATCCTAACACTCCTCACTACCTTAAGGAGCGCTTCACATTCCTTGGATCCGATACTCCGACTCATCTCAACCTCCGCTCCAACAGCGACAACAAGTTAAAGGTACCAATGTGCAATACAGTAAGTTTTAATGATTCCTTCACTTTTAAAAGCGTCATTTTGTGGAATGACTTACCATCCTGTATCCGACACTGTAAATCGCTTCACGTTTTTAAAAAATCCTTGAAGCATTACTATTTGGCAAAACAAAACAACAGTTAGTACATTTTTTGTTTTCTTTTTTTTAAAGTATCTATATATGTATATATATTGGTATATATATTTATTTTTCTGTATATTATGTATGTATATATATATAATTATATGTTATATGTATTTGTATTATATGTAAATTATATCACATTTGTAATATGTATGTTTATTTTCTGATTCGCTATTATTGTAATTATTAACAAACTTTTTATGCACCACACAGTTCTTATATTACTATTTATTTTTTGTAAATGTTTACGCTCAAGGTTACCTTGTACCTTGTAAGAGATCACTAATAGTGATAAGGTCGCCCTTGCATGCTAGTGCATGCATGCTAGTATTACTATAGTTATCGTTTTTCTTTATTTTTTATTGTACTTATTAGTTTGTGTATGCAATAAAGAATTTTATCTATCTATCTATCTAACCTCCTTTGTTTATTGTGTATATATTGATAATATTTCTCAAATTGTATTAGGAAAAGTCTCGTCTTGTAACGAATCAAAAACATTAACCAGTAATTTGTCTCGCCTTCTTGAAATAATAATGGCATGAACGTCGAGAATACGTGTGACTTGCACTTAATATTGTATTCAAGAAAGTCGAAGGAGGTTGAGGAGGAGGGAGAGAATTCGATTTCTGTTTTTTTTTTTCATAATTTGGTCCAGTCCTTCGTGAGGAAATCCTTTTACGGATACCGGCCCGAGTGGGGACTCCAGCGGGTTATGTGGGACTCGAGGACTTGGCAGATGTAGGCCGTCCGCATACCCACTAAAACCTCACGGTGCTCCTCCTCTACCGCCACTGGCCGCGAGACGCGGGGACTAGAATCGTCCACGAATCGCGGCGGCGGGAGCCTGCTAGGCACGTCGCGGAGTCAAGGGTGTGTGGGCACCCTCGACGGCCTGCTCTGAGTAGCGCGCGGGAGCAACCTGCGCGCGCCTACTCGGGCCAGGTTGGTAGGCGGCCAGCTTCCCCAAGCTGACCGCCCTCTGGCACATTAGGGCGGAAGGCGGCGGTCGTGTGCCGCCCTCCGGCGACCCGGTCTCCTACGGCGGATGGCGACTTCGGCAAAAGCCTCCCTCGCCCGTTCCGCCGACTCCTTCTCGAGCACCACTGCCTCGCAGAAGGATGAGACCGCGTCCCACGACGTCTCGCTACCGGCCATGGCCTTGACCACGGCCGGCAGGGAAAGGTCGTCCCCTATGACGTCGCGCAAAGCGCGACGTTGAGACGCCCAGGCTGAGCACACCTCCAACGTGTGCTGGGCCGTCTCATCGAGGCAGTCGTCGCAGTGGTGGCAGCGAGCGTCGGGCTCCCTCCCAGCGATCCGACACAGGTAACCCCCGAAGCAGCCATGCCCCGTGAGCACCTGTGTGGTGCGGAAGGTTAGGACGCCGTGACGCCGCGCTAACCACTGGCGGAATACTGGACGAACCGCCTCGATCGTCAACCGGCCGGCAGATGGTGTCGCCAGCCGGGATTCCCACAACTCAACCGCGGTTTCCCGCTCCTCCTCCGTGCGTGCCTGGCTTGCCGGTTCCCCGGACACTAGGCCCCGACGCCGGCAATAGACCGACGCCAGAGACAGAGCATCCAGATCCCACGGCATGACTCCAGCCAGCACGCACGCCACCTCACCGGAGATGGTCCGGTACCCCCGTATCGCCCGGATGGCCATCACCCTCTGCGCACGTCGCAGCAGAGTGATGTTGTGCCGGTCCAGGGCGTCCGCCCATACGGGAGCACCATAGAGCGCCATCGATCGGACCACTCCGGTGTACAGCCGACGGCTAGAGGCGCTCGGCCCACCAACATTGGGCAAAAGGCGCGCCAGTGCCGCCGCTGTCTTCAACAGTTTCGGGGCCAAAGATGTAAAGTGGCCCCGAAAACTCCACCGACCGTCCAGAACAAGTCCGAGGTACTTCATGCTCCGGGCGACGTCAATTTTGACGCCACCGATGATGATGTGGGCCTCTGGTGGTGGGCCCTTGCGGGGAGCATGAAAGTAGATTGCCTCAGACTTGTTCAGGGCGACTTCCAATCCGAGCCGCCTTATGCGGCCGACCACCTCCGCGACTCCAGCAGTCGCGAGGACCGTCGCCTCCCGGTAGGTCCTCTGCTGCGCCAAGACCAGCGTGTCATCGGCGTAACAGAGGACCTTTACACCCCTCAGGGTGCCGCCTCGCAGCACCCAGTCGTACCCGATGTTCCAGAGGATCGGACCCAGCACCGATCCTTGTGGAACACCGGCCGACACCACAAACTCCTCCCAACCTCCTCCAGGAGCCGGAAAGGTCACAGACCTCCCGGACAGGTAAGCCCCGATGACGCGGCACAGGTATGGAGGCACACGATGGTATGAAAGTGCCTCCTTTATGCAGGGCCATGGCAGGGAGTTGAAGGCGTTGGCGATGTCTAAAGACACCGCCAAAACTCCATCGCCTTGGGCCACCGCATCCTGCGCATAGGACTTTACCTCCAGTATGGCATCCACCGTCGATCGCCCCCTACGGAAGCCATACTGGTGGTCCGAGAGGTCCGGACCTGTCCCCTCCAAATGGTGTTGTAGCCTCCTGGCTACAACACGCTCGAAGAGCTTGGCGATCTCGCTCAAGAGCACGATGGGCCTGTAGGCGGAGGCTGAATCCGCCGGGCGACCCTCCTTCTTGATGAGGACTAACCTGCCTGTCTTCCACCGCTGTGGAATTATGGCTTGAGCCAGACAGGCAGTGAATAGTCCTCGCACTCTGGGCCCTAAGGTGTTGAGGGCCAGAGTTAGCGCCCGGCCGGGAATGCCATCCAAGCCCGGGGCGGTGCTCTTCAGCCGAGATCGGCGTACAGCTTCTTCGAGCTCCTCCTCCTCCACCGGTGGTGTGACGCTGTCCTCGTCGTCCTCCTCTACCTCCTCACGCGCTGCAGGGCGGGCCATACTGGGTGGTGCAAAACTGGCCCGCTGCGGGAATAGCGACGACAGAACCCCTCGGAGAATGTCCGGTCGGAGTGTCTGCGTCAGTGGTGGTGCCCAAGCCCGTAACCTACCGAGCACCATTCGGTAAGGTTTGCCGTACGGGTCTTGGTCTATCCCCGCGATCAACCGGTCGTGCGACTCGCCTTTCACACGACCGATCTCCTCCTGCAGCTGCGTTCTCGCCTCGACATAGACGCGGTACAGTCGATCTTCCTCCTCCTGCACCTTCTGTACCCGTCTGCGATAGTGGCTGTACTGGCGTCTCGCCGCAACGCAGGTGTTACGCAGTTGCGCGATCTCCCACGACCACCAGTACACTTGCCGCCGTTGAGGGCGGCGCCCAGAACGGGGCATTGACGCGTCACAGATACGCGTCAGCGCCCCCTGCGCCCAGGATGCGGCGTCTTCTGCAGACGCCAAGCTCTGGGGCAGCCAGGACTCCACTATCGCGGCCTCCTCCAACAACTCCCTGTCGAGACGACCCAGTTGCCACCGCGGTCCGTACTCTCGCGAGTTTGGACTGGGGGCTGGTTGCACCGCAGGATGTGTGGAGATCTCGTACAAGATGTAGAGGTGATCCGAGAGAGTCTCCACATCATCCAGCACTCACCAGCCCCGAACACGACACGCTAGGGCCGGGCTCGCGAACGAAACGTCCACGACGGATCCGCCCAGCCTTCGCACACACGTGTTCTTGGTCCCTCGGTTGAGCACAGACAAACCGGTGGCAACAACCCACTCCGACAGCGTCACACCACGCACATCCGTCGTTGCGGAGCCCCACACGCTGGACTTCGCGTTGAAATCGCCCGCGACCACCACTTCCGCCGGACGAAATCGCTCTACCATTTCCCCCAATCGTATAAGGAACTCTTCGAACTCCGCAAGAATTCGATTGGGGGAAAAGTAGACCCCAACGACAACTAGGTCGCCGACAAGTGCTGCGACGCATCCCGCACCCCTCTCTACTCGTGAGAAGGGCGGAGAGCCCGCTGCGACCTGGGTGATAATAGTCACCACCCCGGTGTTGTCGGCTACCCAGTTGTCTCTGTCAGGAACGCTGTAGGGCTCCGAAACAACCGCCACCTGGATGGACCACTGCGCCAGGCTTTGGACCAATAAGTCCTGGGCCCTGGCACAGTGGTTTATATTCGCCAAAGGGGGGTTACAGTACTCATGACTCCGCCAGGATTCAAACCTGGGACCTCTCTCTTACGAACAGAAGCGCTACCGATTGCGCCATGGAGCCCTATAATTTGGTCCAGTCCTAAGAATGTCCTGCATGAGAAAATAATATATGTCTTATACTTGCACTAAGTATGTGCGCGAAAAATGGACCAATAACTCAATTTTAACATTTAAGTTTACTGTTCGAAGTCTGTTATTTTGTTTTTAAAAATGATAAAAGCTCTTCTCTACATGTCAGGACACGCCCGTCCTGTCTGTAACCGTCTCCAAATATAGTGTTGTTTGGTGTTCTGTTAATGCAGTCGGGTAACAGTAAATAAGTGTGCAAGTTGATGGTGAGAAATACATTGAGGAAAGCTAGGGAATTATTTACCCACAAAACTAATGTGTATACAAAATATTCTTTATTCAAATAAACTATAAAAACAGTTTTGAATCGTCGAATGTACATGTCAACAAAAAGCTACCACCGGTTCGGAAGGCAGTTCTGCTGAGAAGAGCCGGCAAGAAACTCAACAGTTGCTCTTTTCAAAATCAATGGTACAATCTATTACATTAGTTGGCAGCTATCCTGCATTACATTCGAAAGACATTAATTCCAGACATGTTTGTCCTCTAAATATTCTTGAACAGTGTAATAAGCTTTACTTCTTGGTAGTGGCAAACTAATACACTGCGGAATTTTATTATATACACGTACTCAGACCCATAAAAGATTTATTAACTTTTTGGAGGCGAAAACTTGGCGTAACAAGCTTATCTTTATTTCTCGTTTCTATCGTATGATTGTCACTATGTTTACTATGACAATGTATATTTTGTCGGACAAAGAGAATATTATAATATACAAATTATGATCTGCAACTGCATCTTTAAAAACATCTCGCAGAGATTTTAGGTTTTTAGCCTTTAGGTTATAAATATATCTCGCAGCTCTTTTTTGGACAATAAATATTGAATTTATATCTGAAGCACTGCTCCATAGCAAAATACTATGAAAATAGCTATAGTAGACTAGTCGGGCTGTGTCAACGTCCGTCATTTGTCTTGCTTTTTTAATTGCGAACGCGGCAGAGCTGAGTTTATCCGCAAGTGCTTCCAGATGAGTGTTCCACTGTAGTGTGGAATCTATTGTTATGGCTAAGAAAATTGCCGATATCGACACACATTGAGGGTGTCTCCGATAATTACTAGGCTAAAGTTATATGTTTTAACATTTGGTAAAGTAAAGTAAACTCGATATATTTAGTTTTTTTGTCATTTAACATTAGATTGTTAATATCAAACCAACGAAGGATATGTGATAATGCGCTATTCACTTCGTCTTACTATTGTGACGCACTGAACAATCGTTTCTATATCAGTGCGAGTGCGATATCCTGCGAGTCCTGTGACCACAGTAGGTGTTCAACTTCGAACGTTGTTTGGTTTTTTGACTGGTGTTCTAAGTTGTGGAAGACGCGATTTAGTATCGAAACGTAAATTGTGTTGGTCAAAAATAGTAATAATGATGCACATCACTCATTTCACGGCTATTATTTCTAACACCCAGTTTAGTTATTTTGTGTTTGGTTCATTTATAATACTTTGAAATCGTTCTGTTCTGTTCTGTTCTTTCTAATATGGCGTTCCGAGCGTGCCAGTTGAGCACAAAATCACTTCGCCAGTGTCACGTTGAATGGAGAACTCACGAAAGAGGTTGTACGGTAAAAAAAGAGAAATAATATTACACAACAGAAAAATGCATGTTTTTAAGAGTGGTCCAGTTAAAATACTGCCTTCACCTATAACAATACAAAAAAAAAAAAATATATATATATACAATATATAAACAAGAGGGTTAGTAATCTAAATCTAAACTAAAATCTATACTATTATTTTACAAAAATGTTAGTTTACAGTTTAATTTTGTTATTCTTAATATATTTACATAAAAATTTACATAACGGACTAAACACAAACATTAACAAACACTGAACATTAAGGGGGCGGGGAACTTTATAAGGAAGGATGTCATATAAGGGACGGGTCAATTTAGGACAAGAGAAAAGGATGTGAGAAGGAGAACCGTCGTCGAGGCCACATTCACACAGAGAGTGATCCCTGACCCTGATCTTAGCCAGATGAACAGGCGTACATGCATGCCCAAAACGCAAGCGACAAATTGTCGATATAATTCTCCGTTCAGTAAATTTTTGAGAAAAAAACCAAGGTCGCTTTGGGATAGAAGGTTGGATAGAAGCGTAGTACTTACCTTTTAGAGACTTTGATCTTTCCCAGAATTTACTCCAGGATTCGTCGAGATGAGTGGATGCAAGGGACAATAAATCTTGGGCCGAATTAGAGAAATGATCTAAAGTGCCACACTGTGTAGCTAACTTAGCGCAGGAGTCTGCCGATTCATTCCCACTAATTCCAGAATGCCCTGGAATCCAAACTAAAGTAATATCCAAACCCTTTAGATAACATGAGTACAATTCTTTACGAATCCTTAAAACAATTGAAGATCTTAATTTACTATGAAATGGGTTACCCCTTAACGCCATTAAGCAGCTTAGCGAGTCAGTAAAAATAACCGTCTGTCTAAAGTCATGGGAATGTGCAAACAGGATTGCTTCTAATAAAGCAACAGCCTCACCTGTAAACACAGAGGATTCGGGAGGACATTTAAATTGCAAAATAATTTTGAATTTTGGGATCCAGCATGCTGCACCAACACAGCCTTCTTTAGAGAGCTTTGACGCATCAGTGTAGATGAGAAGATGATTACACCAATTGAGTTGAATTATATCTTGAAACTTTGTGTTGGTGCCAGGATCTTCTTTGATCAAGCCAAGATCTGTGATGATACGAGGAGCATAAACCAAAGCCTTGTATGGTGTACAAAACAATGGGTTAGATGGAGAACAGGACAGAGGATGAGGAAGATTGGTAAATTTAAGGAAACTATTAAGTACATATGGTAGGGGTTTGTCATGAGGGATAAGGTCGGCTAACTCGGATAGCTTAGACCTTAAAGGATGGGAAGAAAGCTGTAACATTTTGCCCACAAATCGATCGGAGAGATATTGACGACGGATAGGAAGAGGAGGATCAACACACTCTACTTGGAGTGCGTTAGTGGGAGTAGACCTCATTGCACCTAGAATGATTCGAAGACATTTATATTGAATTCGATTGAGCTTTTCTGACGCTGCTTTATTAAAGGGGTCTAAAACAAATAAACCATAGTCAATATGACTACGAATTATTGCATGGTATAATAATTTAAGAGTATAAGGGTGTGCACCCCACCACACACCAGACACAGCTCTTAAAGCATTTATGCCTTTTTCACATTTTTTGCTGAGATACTCAGCATGTGCAACTCCGTTCAATCGTTTGTCGAGTATTAAACCTAAAAACTTTACATTATCCGAAAAATTAATGGGAATATTATCATATAAAATGTTAAAATTTGGAATTAGTCTCTTTTTTGTAAATATCATCGCTTGACATTTAGGCACTGATAATGCCAGGCCATGATCGGAAAGCCATTGGTTAAGATAGTGCAAAGCAGTATTCAAACGAAAAGTTATGTCCTCCACAGATTTTGAGCTGTAGTAGAGAACGATATCATCAGCGTACTGAAGTATGTTGCAAAAACTATTGACAGACAGTTCGAGGTCATGCGTGTATAAATTATACAACAGAGGACTCAGAGCTGAACCTTGAGGAAGACCTTTCCAGACGAGTCTGGAAGGTACAGTAAGAAGCGGGTGCTTAACAGATACCGTTCTACCGGTCAGCAAATTGCATATGTAATGAGACATCCTCGGCGGAATACTCAGCTGTCGAAGTTTCTGCCTGAGTACCGGAAGAAGAACACCATCATATGCAGATGAAACATCCAGAAAAACACCAACTAGATACTCTCCTTTGGCATAAGCCCGTCGAATGTCTGTAGTTAAAACACTGAGACTATCTATGGTACCTAATCCCTTTCTGAAACCAAATTGAGAGGGTGCTAGTATATTCCTGCTTTCCACTAACCATTCCAAACGGTTTTTCAAAAGCCGTTCAACAATTTTTGATAAAGTAGATGATAGAGCAATGGATCTATAGGAATTAGGATCGGAAGAACACTTTCCTGGTTTAAGCAAAGGAATAATAATTTGGGATTTCCATGAGTTGGGAATGTTGCCTGATTGAAATATAATATTTACCAGATTTAAAAAATGGCGCTTAGCTTGTTCACTTAATCTAGTAACAAAAGAATAAGAGACACCATCCTCTCCTGGACTAGTGTCCTTTAAATCCGTTAAGACGTTATTGAGCTCTTCAAAGGAGAAAGGACAATCCATTTCCTCTGAAGATTCAACCGGCGAGGATACAAAAAGGTCATAGGATGGCACAGAAGGAGGGGCCAATTTGTCAGCAAAATCATTAAGCCAACTGGAAGGATTATTGGAGTTTGGAGAGTTGACATTGTTAAGCGATCTGCGAAATCTCCTAACGTTTGTCCACACTAGAGAGGAAGAGGAGCGGGGACTTAGGGATTCACAGAAATTGACCCAGCCAAGCTTTTTCTTTTTACAAATGCATTTTCTAAACTTCGCATCACTGCGTAGGTACTCAATAAAATTCTCCATTGACATACAGGCCGCGTATGTCACCTCGGCAGACGTTCGCCGATCGACAGAATCAGAGCATTCCTGATCCCACCAGGGATTGGACTGCATCCAATTCTGAATGAAGCGCTTTTTAGGAATATGTGAGTCAGCCGCAGATAAAATGACAGAAATAAACCTATCATAGCAAAGAACGATATTCTCATAATTATCAGACTCAGGAAGATTGCCCAACATATAATCCACAGAGTCAGCATACTCAGACCAGTTAGCTTTTTTTAAATTATATTTAAGGGTCGAATAGGGATTAACAGTAGGAGAGTGTGAATTATTGAGGGATAACAGAATTGGGAAGTGATCACTACCATGGGTGGAAGGAAGTACAGACCATGATAGTTGGGAAGCCAGGGAAGGAGAGGATAAGGAGAGGTCAATAGCAGTCCTAGGATTCTGATTAGGATTAACCCTACGAGTCGGTGAGCCATCATTGAGAATGCAGAGATCCACATCGTCAATTATGTCTACCAACGAAGGAGAAAATCTATCACAGTAATAACACCCCCACATAGTGTGGTGAGTGTTAAAATCACCCAGGACCAGCACAGGGCTAGGAAGCGCAGAGATAATAGACTTCAGCTCAAGGAAAAGGGAAGAGGAAGGATGAGGGATATAAGCGGAAAGAAAGGAGATATTAAAAACCCTCACAGCAACAGCATTAATCTGCTGATTGTGAGGTGGAAGAGGAATACGGGAATAGGAAGAGGAGTGCCGGATAAGAATAGCACTACCTCCATACCCGTCACTCCTGTCCTCCCGCAAACAAGAGAAACCTGGCACCCTAAAATGGGAATCAGGCAACAACCATGTCTCCGAGAGGGCAACAATGACAGGCTGATACAGTGAAATAATATTCAGTAATTCATGCTTTTTAGGCCGAATACTATTACTATTCCACTGGAGGAATTTCAATGGATCCATTATTAATGATTTTATTATAGATTTTAGTAAGGTTCTGGGCAACGTGGGACGGTAAAGGAAATTCATCAGAGGAAGAGATTATGCTCACAAGGGTCTCTGTTAGAACGACTAACAGGTCCTTTCTTGTCATTGCTGAATTATCAACACTCTGATTAAGAGCACAACCATTAGGGAGGGAAGAGGGACAATTACCAGTTATTGCCTGGTGAGCTGGCCTATCATATCCCTTTGCTAAAGGAGCACGGGGACGGGGAAATTGGAACACAGTCTTACGATAAGATTTGTTAGGACCGACTGGAACACTGGAATGTGGTAACAGGGATTTATTCTTGGGAATTGGTTGGTATGAGGGGATAGGATGGGAGAACACTTCTTTTGCCATATCAGCATAAGAGCGTTGGGAAGAAGGGAAACGTGATGACGCCTCCATGTAGGATATGCACTCCTGTGACATTAAAAGTTTGATTGACTGTTGTCTTAAAAACTCGGGGCAATCTTTGTCATTGGCAAAATGCTTGCTACCACAATACATACAGTTAGACTCCTCCTTGGTTATGTCACATGTATCACCAGTATGCGACTGGGAACACCTGTAACATCTAGGCTTAGACCTACACTGTGCTTTAACATGGCCAAACCGACAACAATTTAAACATTGAATGGTAGGAAACTTGTAGGGTTCTACAGGGAGGGAAGAGTGATAGGAAAAGACCCTATCAGGCAACATCTGTCCACGGAACGTAACTACAACCGACTGTGTCGGAATCCATGTAGTTACCCCCTCACTTACATTCTTCCTATTTAATCTCCTGGCTTTCAATACCTGACCACACCCAGAGGGAAATACCAAGGACTCGACAAGTTCATCTAATGAGAAGTCAACGGGAACATCTCTTACTATACCCATTCTAGTGATGTTAAAGGTTGGAATAACAGCAACATATTTACATAGACTCAATAATGGGTTAGTCAAAAATAAATTCGCTGCAGTAGCATTTGAGAACTCAACGCTAATCTTATTGCGACCAATGTTTTTAATACCACCATCAATGATGTCGTTAATTTTATTCTTGTGTAGAAACTGGCCAAACCTGATAGCTCTAATAGATGTACCAGCTGCCGGGTCAGGAATTTCCCTCGCCACATACACAATGAAAGGGCCTTTATCGGATTCAAGGTATGACTTAGCATTTTCGGAAAGGGAGGGGTGAGTGTAAATATTTTGGATTGAAGGAGTTGCAGTGGATGGATCGATTATGGTTTTTTTAACCATATCAACATCAGGATGAGAATCTACACTTTGCCTTTTTCTACTTACCTGAGATTCTATACCACCAGGATCAGGGGGATCAGGCGGGGGGTCTGGATCCATTTTAAATTCTAACCTACAATTTCAAATATATATAATAACACCAATCTAGCAAATAACAACACAAACACTTACTAAAACCAAACACCTTGTTAATATGGAACCTCTAAAAACTTAAACTTTTCCACTTAAAACAATGAACAACACTAAATTAAATACAATCCTCACTGACACGTGTGTCAACCAAAACAAACGTTAGCGAAGTCCCACTTTGAAATCGTATATTTAATTAGACGAAGTCAACTGACGTTTCCTGTGTTGTCAGTTTTTGATGAAATAAAAATGAGTGTTGCGACTACGTGAATGATTGAAAAAACTCCTGAATGAATGAAATTGCCTCGATTGTCTAGTAATAGTGTGTCGAACTGCCGATGTGTCAGATTCGGGGTTCGCATTTTAGTCGTGCTTTGTACATACCAACGAGTTTTCAACGAGTACCGTAAACTTACAACATCAAGAACAATATATATTTTTTGTAAATGAGGAAAAGTAATTTCTATTTACCCCGGAAAGAGGGGTCATAGGTCACGAGGGGAGGGGTAAATAGAGAAAATATGCTAGTGTTGACAAAATAAACTAGGCAGTTTCGTGATTAATGAATATTATATATGTAATTAAAACAGTACTTATTTAAAAATCCAATGAACAATGTATAATTTGACATTGATTTTTTTTTTATGACTATATTATTTTTATTCATTTAAAAAAGATAAGAGTAAGTTATAATGGATGCAATGCTAATTTGTCCATAAAATCAATAATACAATGAAATACTTAGCTTAGCAAAAATAAAAAAATACTCTAAATTAACAATAATTCAAAAATAAAATAAAATAATAAAATAAAAGCATTTGGTAAATAATCTTAGGCAATCATACAATCTTAAAAATAAATGAGTATCTGATGAGATTTGAAGAGATGAACACTATTAATTACTTATTTGTATTTTTGATTTTCATATTTTTTTGTGAGCAAATGCGCGAACGCAGGAGGTGCCATCTATTGTATTCAAGATGTCCGCTGGAAAATCTCGAAGCAATAAAAGAGAATGTGTTCCAGAGATACAACAGAGACAAATATTTGAAAATGTAGAAACCCCCATGGATGTTGTAGATTTCAGTAGGAAGAGTGTTTCCTTGAGACCCTGTATAAGAGGAAGCACAGTACCTTGTACTGTTGAACAAGTATATGAACCTATAGATAAACGAGTGACTCCGTGTAGAGTTATAGTTCAAAAATTAAATATAAATAATAAAAAAAAACCAAGTTTCAATAAAAAAAGTCAGGTTTGCTAAAACTGTAATCTGTAATACACCTAGAAGAAGTTTAAGGCTAAAAGAGAAAGGGCAAAAGGAAAAAAAGACTTGGAAAACGTATCCCTGGAGGAGCCTATCTATTTAAAAACAAAGAATTAGACATTAACAAATCAACTACCAAAAATATCAAAGGTCCAAAGAAGAAAATTGTCTGCAATTAATGATTGAATTAGAATTTAATTTAAAAAAAAATTAGAATTAAATATATATATAATTACATTAATACTATAGAGCGTTAAACAAGCGATGAGTCCCCTTGCTTTTTTGCAATGCCCGTTAGTTGAATAAAATTGGGCCATAACTGTTGAAAATCTGAGACATATACCTACACCCTATTGTAGGTTATAACACAGCCGTGTTCGGTGAAGCTCAGAATCCACTACTGTATTGGTATATATGATACCAAGCAATAGAACAGTATTACATGCATGTAGATACTTGTTAAACAAGAGGATCAAATGACTCACCCGTTGTCCATTTTCTACCTTTGAATTTCACAAAAACAAGTTCTCTGATGAGGATGAACATCTTTGCTGGAGGCCTTCCCAGGAGTAGGCCCGATATAGAAATCCGGTTCACGATGTGAAGAAATTCCACCTCCAACACTACACTTATCACAGCACTTTCCCTTTTAAACAATGTTACTCTGATGGGAAATAACGACGCTATGAGGTAAGAAGCGTAGTGTCGCCTTTTATACGTTCCGGCGCCCTACCACCTGAGACCACGTGACTTCCGGCGAATCGCTGATTGGTCAAAGACAGCAACCGGAAGTGGAAATCATTGGAGCTGTGCATCGTCACATCCCAAATAATACTTACTTTTTGATTAAAAATAATATATTCTTAAACGTTCTTTCGTACTGTAAAGTATTCCGAAGACATTATAACAATTTAAGATAAAAATAAAAAAAAAATTAAAAATTTCATGAAAAACTAAAAAACCTTCAGAGTTAATGTGATAATTGAGATTGTAAAAAACTTATAATTTTTCAAAGTTTGGTTTTATTTTTGATACTGCTAGTCTCAGATCATCTTCTGGATCAAATCGAGCTCTGTATTTAGTTTTTATACATACTAATTTTGAAAAGCTTGATTCGCATGAGTATGTAGAAGGAAATTGGATTAATCTATTTAATGCCTTTAGCTTTAGGTCAATGTATTTTTCTTCTATTGAAGTCCAGAACTCTTGATAAGATGTAGATTTAAAACATTTTATTAGATAAAATTTCAATAATTTTTCTTTTTCAATAAAAGAGGTATCAGAGTGTATAATATCAAAAGAAAACGGATCAATTATCCATCCTAATTCATTTTCTGGAAAATTGTTAAATCTTTTCGAAAAATTTTCCACTAATTTTTGCAAATGATTAATAATATTATTTTTCATCGGGATAAAATCTTCTTTATTTTCGAAAATATATTCTAAAAAGCAGTAAAACATATTTGTGTTATTTTTTTTCCAACTCCTTTTGCCAAAATGTTAGTTTTTTTGTGAAAGCATCTATTTTACTGCTTGCGTCAAAAAAAGTTATATTTTCTACTTGTAAACTTGTATTCAAATCATTAAGTTTTTCAGAAATATCAATTAAATAACAAAGCTTACAAATCCAGTTCTTGTTTATGAATAGATCCGACAGAAAATGTTTTTTACTCAATAAAAATATATAAACTTCATTTCTCAATTCAAACATTCGTCTCAAAATTTTCCCACGAGAAAGCCATCTAACTTCTATATGAAGCAATAAAGTTTTATATGCAACACCCATCTCATTGCAGAGTATTGTAAAGGGACGACTATTTAACCTATTACTTTTGATATAATTTATTGCAATTATTACTTATTGTAAAGTTTTACTTAACTCCCCATCGATATCTTTCGATACAAGAGCTTGACTATGTAAAATGCAGTAAATGAATTCTATGTGAAGTGCAAAATGCTTTATTAATCCTTTTTTTTTTTTTTTCGAACATGTGGATAATGCTGTTAGCCCTATTGGCTTTTACAGCGACACCGGTTGGGTAGGGAAGAGGGTACTCTGTCCCTGAAGAAATGCAAGCACTAAGTGGCTGCCTGTGAGGAAGTCGACGACTGTAAGGGCGCCCCCTGCGGGACTCGAACCTCGGCTTGCGGCCGTCGAGCGGACTGGGATTTCACCTATGCTAAGCAAACCAGCCGCGACATGAAGTCGCGACTGGGGACAAATTAGACTACTCTAAGGGAGCTAACGGTCCCTAACCGCTGGGCCCGACCGCGCCGAGACGCGATCGAGCCGTTGAATAAGCTGGACTTCGTCGTCGATTCCGTCGACGACGGTGTTTGTGTCGTGTGTGAGTAGTGTGTTTCCTATCTACATACGGGGCATTCGCTATGGTAATGGCGTCATCGGAGTCTAAAAGGACGCTGCGCGGGCGTCTACGTCTAGGGAGTGCGTTAGGGATGTAACCACACGCATTAACGATGAGGGGATTCGCGTGCGAGCCTGCGCGCTCAAAGTAGCGCTTCGCTAAACGTTTGCAATGCTCGTAAATCGATTCCAGTTCAAAGTCTCTATGTAGGTCGACGTTACGCACGAACCAGGGACAACCTGATGCGATACGTAAGAATTTATTTTGTACCTTTTGCATGGGATCTAGCTTAGTGTGCGCGAACGCTACACAAGCATAAGAGAGGACGGGTCTTATACAAGTTTTGTATAGTGTCAGCTTATTTCTAAGTGACATTTTACTACGCTTGTTTATGAGATAGTATAATCTATTAAGAATGAATTTAGCTTTGTTGCAAGCTTTCGTGACGTGGGGTTTGAAGGAGAGTTTAGAGTCTAATGTGACACCTAGATATTTGACCTCTTTTTCCCAGGGAATGGCTTTATCTAATAGATAGATGGTAGAGATTTGCTCTGAACGAGCGCGAGGGAAGAGTATCGCTTTACTCTTCTCTGGATTAACCTCGATTCTCCATTGGCGGAACCACACACCAAGTACGCGGGCCGCTTTCTGAAGTCGATCGGCTATTATGCGTGTGTTACGCGAAGAGGTGTATAGGGCGGTATCATCGGCGTACATAGCCAAGTGTACATCCCTGGTACGAGGTATGTCTCTTGTGTACAGCGCGTATAACATAGGAGAGATGGTTGAACCCTGGGGGACGCCTGCGCGGAGGAGGCGGAGGGAGGAGAGAGTTCCTTCTACTTTATAGCGGAAGTATCTATTTGACAGAAAATCCTGCAGGATGCGCACGAGACAGTCTGGCAAGCCAGAGCGCCGCAGCTTGAAAATTAAGCCGTTATGCCAGACCTTGTCAAAGGCTTTCGCTACGTCGAGAAAAATGGCGGCAGTATGTCTGCGGTAGGAAATTTTTACTTTATATTGGGCTATGTGCTCTACCACGCGATGGACTTGGTGGATGGCGGAATGTTTCTTTCTGAAACCGAATTGCTCTTTAATGAGCAGAGATTTGGCCTCTACCACCTCGGAGAGTCTAATGAGAATGATTCTCTCATAAATTTTTCCTAAGCAGCTGAGAAGGCTGATAGGTCTATAGCTAGAGGGCATATTCCGCGGCTTGTTAGGTTTCGGTATACCTATGACAATGGCTTCCTTCCACTCGTCGGGGAAGGTGCACGACATGAGAAGGGAATTAAAAATAATGACCAATAGAGATAAGAACTGAGCCGGAAGGGACTTAATAATAATAATAATAATAATACTTTATTGCACTAAAATAAACAAAGAATCAGTAGAGTAACAATAATTACAGAAAGACAATACAAAGTGCAATGGCGGCCTTATCACTAAAAGCGATTTCTTACAGGCAACCATTTGAAAGGACTTATTACATAAAAGACAGCGAAAAGGTGC
Source organism: Heliconius melpomene rosina (assembly GCF_056956725.1). Taxonomy (NCBI): domain Eukaryota; kingdom Metazoa; phylum Arthropoda; class Insecta; order Lepidoptera; family Nymphalidae; genus Heliconius; species Heliconius melpomene. The sequence continues at coordinate 590,143 of NC_140409.1, forward strand.
AAAAAGTAATAATAAATATGATACTATTAAATATAAATACGTTATTTATCATATAAACATACATACACTGATAAATACACAACATACATACATACATACATACAAACAACTATATACATACATGCATACATACAAATACATAAATATATACATACATACTTAGATACACCAAATATACGTATATATACGTAACAAATAAAGATACAAATAAATAAAAGGATTAAGCAAAAATGTCAATTCAGGTATTTACTTTGAGATAGTGCTGCTTAAGACGCCGCTTAAATATCCCAACCGATTGGGACCGTCTCACTTCCACTGGCAGCTCATTCCAAAGTTTTACTGTCATCACAGTAAAGGAATCGCCATAGCATTTCGTGCGGCACATAGGTATTTCAAGGAAGTTGTTATTACGGGAACGGAGGGGTTGGGAGTGTTGGGTGTCCGACCCTAGAAACTTGAAACGTTCCTTGAGGTACGGTGGAGTGATAGGATGGTAAAGGGCGGTATAAAGGAGTGTGAGGGAATGTAAATAGCGCCTATGTTTTATTGACAACCACTTAAGTTGACTACGGTACTGTGACACATGGTCGTGTTTTCTTAATCCAAAGATAAATCTTATTATAAGGTTTTGAAGGCGCTCAAGCTTACCAAGCAGTTGCTGAGACACATCTAAATAACATGAATCGGCATAATCTAGTATAGGTAGAAGGAGAGTATGGGCTAAAGATATTTTAGTTTTTAAAGGTAAGAGATTCTTCCATCTTCTCAATCTACCTATGGCACAAAAAATCTTGCGGCTGAGCTCGGAGACATGAGGCGACCAGGAAAATGTACTGTCCATCCTGATTCCCAAATTCTTAACACTCGCACTAACCTCTAAGCAAACATTGTCAAACATAATTGGAGGGAGAGGAGAAAGTGCTTTAGATAATTGCTTAGAGTTACCAAACACGCATACCTGAGACTTATTTGGATTAATTGAAAGCCCAAACGATTTACTCCAGGTGCTGATTATTTGTAAGTCAGAATTAATTTTAGTTACTGCGCTAGAGATATCATTTATGGCGGCGGTCGTGTAAATTTGTAAATCATCAGCATATAGGTGGTGAAATGACGTTATGTGTGGAGCGAGAGTGTTAATAAATATGGAAAAAAGTAAGGGGGACAGTACACTACCCTGCGGCACACCAGCGCTGATATGGCACACTGACGAAAGTTTTCCTTCAAGTTTAATGCTCTGTTTGCGGCTGTGAAGGTAAGAAGAAAACCATTCAGTAGCTTTGGAGGAGACATTAATGAATTTTAATATTGATAATAGTAAATCGTAGTCAACTGTGTTGAAGGCGTTAGAAAAATCTAACAAAACGAGTACAGTCACTCGCTGGTTGTCAATACCGTATCTAATATCTTCACAGACTTTATTAAGTGCTGTGACTGTGCTATGCCCAGGACGGAAACCAGACTGGAAAGGAGTTAGGGTATTGTTTTTGTGCAGGAATTGATACACTTGTTCATGTACAATGCGCTCAAAAACCTTCGAAAGGAAAGGGAGTATAGAAATAGGACGATAGTTTGCGAAAGTTGTTGGATTGGATATTTTAGGAACAGGTATAACAAGTGCATGTCGCCAAGCATCAGGAAAGTCACTAGAGGAAAGAGAGAAATTAAAGATATGACATAAGGTAGGAAGAATAAAGTTGAGCGTTAGTAGGATCATACGTCGGCTTATGTTATCGGATCCAGTAGCATCAGACTTAATAGATAGCACATGCTTACGTACTTCAGCTGCAGAGATAGGAGAGAAGAGGAAGGAATTAGTCGAAGAACTAGAACGTAATGATAGTGAGTGAAGGGTTTTCATTTTAGTTTTGTTATCCATCAAATTGACGGTGGTAAAGAATCGGTTCAGCGAGTCTAAATCCGTACAGTGATTTAAGGTAGCTGTGTTATTAGTACGCCGTCCACCTATTCCCATCACGTTCAGAAATTTCCAAGTTTTTGCAGGATTGCTGTTGTTAATTGACGACTGGATATAATTACGTCGGGCATCTCTGCAACTCTTGTTACATCCGTTCCGCAGTGTTTTGTACCTTTGCAGATTAGCGTCAGTAGGGTCTTTCTTATATTTAGACTTCGCAGAATTACGTTTGGCCATGAGCACCTTGATATCCTGAGTTAACCAAGGGGCAGGGAGATGTTTTATTTTTACTGGCCTTAGCGGTGCGTGAGTATCGAAAAGCTCAATCAAAAGGGAATTAAAAATATTTACCTTATCGTTAACATTATCAGAACTAAATATGCAATCCCAATTAATACGACTCAGATCGCTCATGAACTTCTCACTATTTATATTATTAAAACATCTGCGCATCACCACCGTCGGCTTTAGCTTAGGCGGACGTATTTTATACGATAGATAAACGAGGTCGTGATAAGAGAATGCTTCCGCTGACATTTGTCCAAAAGTTGCAAGACGTTCAGTTGATGAGACGATCATAAGATCTAACAGAGATGGGGTACAACCAGGAAATAAGTGGGTAGGGTTCGTGGGAAGAATGTTTAAGTTGGAACTGTTAATGATATTTTTTAACCGACCTGCACGTGAGTCATCCTTGAGTAAGCAAGTGTTAAAATCACCCATAATGATAGAGTGGTCCGCTCCAGGAACATATCTATCTAAAAGATCCTCAAGTGAGTCAAAGTAATTGATGTGTAAGCTGGGACTATAAAAAACACCAAGCAGAACTTTAAGAGTTCCAAAGAGGACTTCTATCAAGATATGCTCCGAAGAATTTGAGTATTCAGACGGTGACTTATGTAGTAATGAGAAGGGGATGTGACTACGCAGATAAATCGCTACTCCACCTCCGCCTTTTTCAGTCCGGTCATTACGTATGAGGTGAAAACCAGGCAGAGCATATGCAGTGGATGGCAAACTCGGCTTAAGGAATGTTTCTGAGATAAGGATAGCGTGAACATTTTTTAAGCTGAATGAGTCGAGCATGTCTGGGTAATGGGCTGGAACACTTTGTGCATTGATGTGGACAACATTAAAATTTTTTGGGAAATTATTAAATTTGGTTTCTAGGAGGGAGCTGAGAGGATCAGAAATGCTATGGAGACTGCAATCGGATTCTGTAGAATCGCACTGGTGAAGTTTGTCGCTATTTATACTATCACTACTAACATTGTCATTAGTATGCATAACTACGCCAAACAAAAAGAAAAGACAATAAAATAAAATAATAATAAATTAATGTATAAATATATGTATGTACAAAATCTATATATATAAAAGGACTTGTCCTCACTGACTGAGGTAAGACGCGCGCACAGCCGTAACCGCTGATGGTAAAAACGTGGAATTTGGACAGATATTTACTTTCTTAATCTGGACATCCACTAAGAAGGGATTTTGAAAAATTTTAACCCTAAAGGGGTGAAATAGGGGTTCAAAGTTTGTATGGAAAAAAATTTAAATAGGCACCGATTTTTATAAAATTTTAAATTTAGATTTTTAAAAGTATTTAATTGAACACGTGTTTCATAGTTTTCTAGAATTCTCCCCCTAAGGGTGTAAATAAGGGGTTGAAAGTTTGTATAGGTTTTTTTTAAATCGTCACCAATTATTATAAAATTTGAAATTCAGACTCTTAAACGTATATAATTAAACACATGTTTCATGGTTTTCTAGAATTCACCCCCTAAGGGTGCAAATAGGGGGTTGAAAGTTTGCATGGAAAAATCTTTAAATCCCCACCGATTTTTATAAAATTTGAAATTTAGACTCTTAAAAATATTTCATTGAACACATGTTTCATGGGTTATTAGAATTCACCCTTAAATACGCAAGCGAAGCTGCGCGCGTCCGCTAGTAAGATATAGTTTTAAGTTAATATAATAATACAATCAATAAGAATACTAATAATAATATAAATAATAATATTCGTAAAATAAGATAAATAAAATATATATATACAAAATAAGCTTTTCAGATACAGCTATAAATATATATATATATACAGTAATATGTTAACAGATATAACAATTGTAATAAGTTAGTTTAGACTTCATTCACCTGCTGGCAGTGTTTTACATTATAAATAATAAACAAAATAATATAAAAAAAAAAAACAAAATAAATAAATAAACGATTAACGTGTAACGAAATAGTTAAACTTTCTAATAGTGGATTTACTTTTTTAAAAATAAAAAAACTAATTAAAATTAAAACTATTTATTACGTCCGATCGATTTGGAGATCAAGACAACAATTAATTCAAGTTAAAAAATATTTGTATTGCTAAAGTTATAATGTATTGCGAAATTTTAAAGGTGCTTATAACAATACTGAGAATACCCCGGTGGTCTCGCTGAGCCAGCGGAATACTCTCGCTTAACCTAATATTGAGGGTTTGGGTGAGTGCATAACTCCTCCCTCCCCAAGTGCGAAATTATCGGGTTGTTCATTTTTAATAACTTTCCGATGATTTCGCGAACAATTTATATGTAAGATTTTACAACGAAAAACATAAAGTAAAAATGAGAGTATACATAAAAGAAATAAAAATATAAAGATGTAAATTAAAATTTCACTGACTCTAGGATGTCTCTCACTATTAATGATTTCACTATCGCTGAAAACACTTTGCTTTAGTATCGCTGACATATATTTTACTTCATCCAAATTGATTCCTCTCATATTGAGTACGCGTGTACTGGATAATACAGGGGCTCTAGCCATAGGCAGCTGTGGCAAAACTAAATCTTGCTTGGTTCCCACGGGATCACTCTCTATGAGGTTGACATGACTACGAATCTTTATATTCTTTACCTCAACATTACATGGTTCGTCTAAGGTCATAACATAAGTCCCAATAATAGAATACTTATTGACATCCCCATTACAGGTTTGAGTTAGGGTGTTTCTAAATTTTGAAAATAGTATCCAACTTGTAGATGTGATTCTTTGGACCCTTATATTCTCTATGTCAATCTCTCTTTGTTCACATTGTGTTAAGTTATCTTCGAATTTTAAGAGCTGCTCGATACAAGTTATCTCAGGATAAAGAGTTTGATGATCTTCGTTACACAAGAATTGTTCTCCAGCAGCAAGTGACCGGCATGGTTTTAGGATCGGTAAGTATTTCGTACCCTTTGCCAAGAGGTAGGGATATTTAGGGATAATGGAAAATGTTTTATTTTCTGATTTACGAAAAATAGGTAAGGAATATAATTTATAATAATTATAAGTAATGTTATCCGTAATTGGAATCTCCATTATAAACGTAATCTGGTTTTGCTTAATATATGATTTAATATTGATTGTTTCCTCTAGTTTTACCAAATTTTCCGCACTCGGCGTATATACTAAATTTTCAGTTTGAGATATTAAAACTAAATGTTGTAATAGTTCAGTAGAATTAATAATACTTTGATGTAATATGGATATTTTACTGAAAGCTAATGCAGTCTCTATTTCTCCTAACTTAATGAATATAGTACGAAAGTTACTTACGAACAAATTAAGAAGACTTACTATATATGTGGTATACACTAAATGATTATCCTTAGAAACTAACTCTTTGATCATAGATTCAACAATTTTCAAACGCTCATTTAATACAAAAGAATTTTGATTCAAAACTTCAGTAGTATTTATAAAACTATCAAGCATTTTAGATATTAAAGTAAATTTGTTCCTCATTGTAGTTTGATCATTTGCGAGCTGAGAAATGATTTTTTCATATCTTACAGCGTCATTATAGTCTAAATTCCCAGTAATAATTTTAATAAGAGAACCCAATGGATTGAAAAGGCCTCTCTTGAAACGTTTTTGTGGAACTAGCTGTTCATATTTCTGTACGGTGATGTCGCGAATATATTCAACGTGAAATCTTGCAACTTGGAAATCACGTAAGTAAGAAATATTTTTATTAATTAAATTGTTAAATTCATTGTATTTATTTATAACAAAGTTTAAATCATCATATATTTTATTTAAATTTAAAACCTTAATTATAGTCCAGTAATCTGTTTGAAGATACGCCTGACCTTCTTTTACAGGATACACACCTGGATTATTTTCAAGAGATTGCAGATGAAGGGCCAGCACAGATCCCATTATCATCAGTATCAGCAAACACCACCTGCGGAGGGCGTTTTATATTTTTAACGGGAACTTTAGATTTTCTTTGACCAATTTGTATCGGTATAACATTATTTAAATCCTTTCCTATAATTTTGGCCTTATGATATCGCGGTTTATCCTTGCTTTTCCGTTTATTAACGTCTTTTGTAAATATAATTTTTCCTAATGGAAGATCTATTTCATCTTCACCACCTCTACTTTCCTTTACCTTCTGCTTAATTTCAATCATTTTTTCGGCTAAGTGTTTATATAATACTTTTAAACGTTTTGCATGATCTTTAACCAATTGCTGTATGTATTGTTTCTCTAAATCTACCTCAAATAAACTACTTGAATCCGTATGACCAAATACTACTTCGAAAGGGGTTAGACCTGTGACAGAATGGATAGAACTATTATAGGCAATAATGGAATACATCATCACTGATGCTGCATCCGTGCATTTCTCTTCGTATTTCGCGCATCTATAAATTTCATTAATAGTAGAATGTAAACGCTCAATCAATCCCATCGAATTAGAGTTGTTAGGGGAGCCGATATGGATTTCGATTTTATGTAAACTCAAAAATTCTTTCATTAATTCATTATTAAATTCGCTACCAGGATCGGAACTAATCTTTTTAGGGGTACCATAAAATGAAAAATATTTCATAAGTGCACGAACTACTTCCGCGGTTGATCTATTATCTATTGAAATGGCTTGACCCAATTTACTAAATGCATCTATAATAGTCAAATAGTAATTTCCTTCTATCTGAAAAAGATCAATGAATAATTCTTGAAACGGGGCGTCTTGTGTTTGAGTCAACTGTAAAACAGGTTTAAAAGGTTTTCTATCGTATTTCATTTTACAGCATGTTTCACAAGCGTTAATAATGGCTGAAATGGTTTCTTGCATATTGTGCCAAAAATAATTCCTACGTATACTTGCTAGAGTTTCCTTAATACCGCGGTGACATGTTTTACCTTGGTGATGTTTTAATACGATAGCTTTTTGTTCTTTTTCATTTTCTATAAAAATTACTCGCTCTGTACATTCGAATAATAGAACGGTATCCTTCCTAAATAATTCTATGACAATACTAGTAAACTGTTTCCGATGTTCATTATTTTCAAAATAAATGAAATACTTGGTTTTTGGTTTAATATACTCCTTTAAAAATTGTTTAACTAAATCTCTATTATAAGTGGGTAAAAATACTTCTAACACCTTTTGCTTTTCACGTGAAAGATCGCGAACTTGTATATCATTCTTAAACCATGTATATACTAGAATTTGATTAGGCTTTGTGTCTATTGCTTCGTGCAATATTGGTATACCTGACGATTCTATGATATTAGCGGAATGAACTGTGTCTGTTTTGGATGTTTCAGACGGTGACCTAACCGGATAGTCACATGTCCTAGGTGAACTCGGCACTGATAAAGTTTCGGAATCGGAAAGGGTTATAGGTTTTTCCCTAGAACTACATTCTGATATAGACATTGTACTAGAGTCATTGCGTTGCCGTAGCCCTTTCTCTTTCTTATCAAAATTTACTATCATAGAGTCTTTTTCATCGTCTGAATGTGTGGCATTTACTCTAATTCTTGACAAAGCATCCGCATTTAAATTTTGGTTTCCCTTTTTATAAACTATTTCGTAATCGTAGTCCTGAAGTCGAAGGCGCCAACGAGTAAGTTTACTACTTGTATCTTTTTGTGAGTTCAGCCATGATAAAGGCTTATGATCAGTGTATATCATGAATTTCTTACCGTAAAGATATGGCCTAAAATGTTTTATAGCCCAAACAATAGCAAGACATTCGCGTTCTATTGTACTATATCGAGATTCCGTGTCACTTAAGGTACGACTAGCATACGCGATTGGTTTATCGCTACCAATGGGACCCTGGGATAGAACTGCTCCTAACGCGACATTAGAAGCATCAGTAGTCAAAATAAAAGTTTTATCAAAATCAGGATACTGCAAGAGGGGTGCATTTGTTAAAAGTTCCTTACATTTGTTGAATGCATCCATATAATTTTTATCTAAGACAATTTTATTTCGTTTTTTTAAGCAAGACGTTAATGGTTTTGTAACATGAGCAAAATCTTTAATGAACCGCCTATAATATCCAATGAGACCTAAAAACGATTTTATTTCAGTTGTCGTCTTGGGTATTGGGTAATTTAATACGGCAGTAATTTTATCGTCATTTGGTTTAAGACCGTCTTTTGTTATTGTATGTCCAAGGTAAATTACTTCTTTTCGTAGAAATTCCGATTTATCTAGTTGGATTTTTAAATTCGTCTGTCTAAGTCGGTCAAAAATGGTTCTTAATTTTTGAATATGTTCATCTAGGCTAGCTGAAAATATAATGACATCATCTAAATAGACCATACAATGTATTCCCTGTAACCCTCTTAATATACTATCCATAGCCCTTTGGAATGTTGCTGGGGCTGTTTTTAAGCCAAACGGCATTCTAAGGAATTCATAATGGCCATGTTGCGTGCTAAAAGCCGTTTTCTTTATGTCTTGCTCGTCTACCTCTATCTGATGGTAACCGCTTGCCAAATCAAGCGTAGTGAAGTATAAGCTTTTGCCAAGTTTGTCCAGTAGGTCAGTAATATTAGGTAGTGGGTAACGATCGTCAACAGTCACTTCATTAAGACGTCGATAATCGACTACCATACGCCATTTTACTAAACCTGATGCATCACGCTTTTTGGGAACTAAATGAACAGGTGCATTCCACGGGGAATGTGATTCTCTTATTACATTATCTTGGAGTAATTTTTCAACTTGTCTATTCATTTCGTCTGCTTGCGCAGGAGCTTGCCTATATGGTCTTATAAAAATAGGATCTTCACTCTTAGTACGGATTTTATGTTTAACTTCGTTGGTAAAACTTAAGGGTAGTTCATCACAATAAAATATATCCCTATATTCGTGACATAATTCTAGTATTCTAGTACGTTCAGTTTCGTTAGTGTGGTCTAATCTAAGTTTTTTTAAATTTTGTTTCAATATTTCGTCGGTGTCAGTCATTGTTTCGTTATTATTTTTTATGAAGTTACATTCTGAAATATTAATACTCGATGTTTTAAACGCTTTGCTAATAGTCAAAGTCATAGGTCTATCTAAAGTGTTTTGAATTATTGTTGATGCATATCCATTAATACAATTTACTAATGCAGAAGGCATTCGTATACCAGGTGTAAACTCTTTAAATTCAATTACTGCTTCTCCCGTGTGTAAATCAGTAGGGATCTTTACTCGTTGTTCACACCGAGGTTGTAAATGAACGAGATAATTCAAATTATTAATTATAGGAATGTCAGTGGTCTTAGTTCTCAGTAATAAATGTTTGAGGTCAATAATTGCGTCCAATTGTTTAAGTAAATCGTTTCCAATAAGTCCGTCATAGCGTTCATCTACATCATATAAATGAAATTTATGATAATCTGTAGTATTAAAAGTCGGAAATAAGGGAATTTCAATAATTTCTTTGTGTAGGCTAGAAGCATGTGTGCTAATAACTTTAAAAGGTTCATATTTAATAAAATTATGAAAATATTGGTAAGCAATACGGGGGCTAATAAACGAGCGAGTGCTGCCAGTATCAATCATTAATTTTGCATTAATTTCTGGAATAAAAATATGAGGTAATTTAAGATTCGGGTCACAATTTAATTCTATGATTTCTTCTTTTGCGAGGCTT